>NC_089209.1:25697549-26047549 GCF_963930695.1 Labrus bergylta | reverse complement strand
GGTTCGATTCCTGGCCATCGCAACTGAGCATTATATTTGCATCTTGCAGCCAAGAAAGCTTACAACCTTCAGCTACGATTTGGTTGACAGACATTAGGTACAAACTGCTGGCAGTGGAGGGGTACAGCGACATGTTGGGACAAGGATAGTGGTTGGGTTGTCGTGGCCGGGTGTTTAAGGCGATGGACTTGAAATGCGTTGGGTTTTCTCTGAGCAGGTTCGTATACTGCCGACATTGTTATTTCTCATGTTGCATCTGCTGAATTGTTGGAGTTTGTGCCTGGAAAGCAGGTCAGTTGCTCGCAAAGACTTTCCAATTTCCTGAGCGCTTACACACTCAGCGGCTCGTCTCCCCGTGTCAATCCGGTGACTCACAGACTTTTCTCAGCTGTTCAAGATATTGTATCGTCATCGAGAGCACTACTTATTGGTTATGGGCAATGTCATCGTTGGCCCCCAGACAGTACTGGTTCGACGATTGTCTTGTGTGCTCAGCATGCACAGGGGATGTTGCTCAGTGGTACAGCGCATGCTTTGCATGTATGAGGCCCCGAGATCAATAGCCGGTATCTCCATCAGCATAACTTCTGCTGACCTCGTCTTCAACTCTCAGAATGTGTGAGCTGAACATTTTCCACACAAGAAGTACATTCTCTTTGAACTTTGAGGGTTACATGCAGTTCGCAACAGCCTGCAGTAATTGACACAGCTCTTCTCAGAAGGCAAAGGTTCCTTTCTTGCACTCAGCGTTGCTATGCATTTTCTGTCATGGCTAGCACATATTTCCCTCCGTTTCATTTCATTTCAAGGTGTGTATTGAGGGTAATATGGCCAGTACTACTTATTGGTTATGGGCAATGTCATCGTTGGCCCCCAGACAGTACTGGTTCGACGATTGTCTTGTGTGCTCAGCACGCACAGGGGAAGTTGCTCAGTGGTACAGCGCATGCTTTGCATGTATGAGGCCCCGGGATCAATAGCCGGTATCTCCATCAGCATAACTTCTGCTTACCTCGTCTTCAACTCTCAGAATGTGTGAGCTGAACATTTTCCACACAAGAAGTACATTCTCTTCGAACTTTGAGGGTTACATGCAGTTCGCAACAGCCTGCAGTAATTGACACAGCTCTTCTCAGAAGGCAAAGGTTCCTTTCTTGCACTCAGAGTTGCTATACATTTTCTGTCATGGCTAGCACATATTTCCCTCCATTTCATTTCATTTCAAGGTGTGTATTGAGGGTAATATGGCCCATGGAAAAAAAGAAGGCTTTTTGAAACAGGGATTTTGAGGCAGTTTGTGAAAGGGAAAATCGAGGCTCCATATGTTGTTGACTATGCGTGGATCTAAGGAGTGCATCCAGCGTTGTTGTTGTGGCCGAGTGGTTAAGGCGATGGACTTGAAATCCATTGGGGTTTCCCCGCGCAGGTTCGAATCCTGCCAACAACGATTGACGGTTTTAATCTCTCGGCGCAAATCGCTGTTGGACTACAGAAACTTTGGAGTAGTGAGGTATGCAGGTCCCTGCAGTAGCAGAAGAAATTGAAGACATGTTGAAGAGAGTGTGATCTTCTGCTTAACAAGCTTCCTTGCGTGGCTTCAAATGTTCTTGCACAATCTTAGTAAATATGGGTCATTGATGGCTACATCAACAGCAGTTGACAGCTACTTGCTGCAGTCCAATCCGAGCACAAGCTTTGCTACACAAAACCCCTCTCCATGTAGCGATAGTGGTATAGTGGCTAGCATAGCTGCCTTCCAAGCAGTTGACCTGGTTTTGATTCCCAGCTATCGCAGCTGGTTTCTTGGCGTCCTCCAGAGTACACAATCTGCTTGTGTTGTTCTTTCCTAAATGTTATCAGTATGAGACATGGAAGGCACCTTACACAACGGTTGTTGTTATATTGCAAAGCAAAGGCGCATCCCACGACCTCTACCGCTTTCGATCCATGTTAAATTATGGATAACTGTAATATTAAAAAGTTTTCCTCCAGTCAAATGTTGCCACTGGTCATTAGAGAGATAGGAAAAGTTTTCATCCCTCCCCCAGAGTTGGGGTCATACAGGCGATGGTGGTATAGTGGTGAGCATAGCTGCCTTCCAAGCAGTTGACCCGGGTTCGATTCCTGGCCATCGCAACTGAGCATTATATTTGCATCTTGCAGCCAAGAAAGCTTACAACCTTCAGCTACGATTTGGTTGACAGACATTAGGTACAAACTGCTGGCAGTGGAGGGGTACAGCGACATGTTGGGACAAGGATAGTGGTTGGGTTGTCGTGGCCGGGTGTTTAAGGCGATGGACTTGAAATGCGTTGGGTTTTCTCTGAGCAGGTTCGTATACTGCCGACATTGTTATTTCTCATGTTGCATCTGCTGAATTGTTGGAGTTTGTGCCTGGAAAGCAGGTCAGTTGCTCGCAAAGACTTTCCAATTTCCTGAGCGCTTACACACTCAGCGGCTCGTCTCCCCGTGTCAATCCGGTGACTCACAGACTTTTCTCAGCTGTTCAAGATATTGTATCGTCATCGAGAGCACTACTTATTGGTTATGGGCAATGTCATCGTTGGCCCCCAGACAGTACTGGTTCGACGATTGTCTTGTGTGCTCAGCATGCACAGGGGATGTTGCTCAGTGGTACAGCGCATGCTTTGCATGTATGAGGCCCCGAGATCAATAGCCGGTATCTCCATCAGCATAACTTCTGCTGACCTCGTCTTCAACTCTCAGAATGTGTGAGCTGAACATTTTCCACACAAGAAGTACATTCTCTTTGAACTTTGAGGGTTACATGCAGTTCGCAACAGCCTGCAGTAATTGACACAGCTCTTCTCAGAAGGCAAAGGTTCCTTTCTTGCACTCAGCGTTGCTATGCATTTTCTGTCATGGCTAGCACATATTTCCCTCCGTTTCATTTCATTTCAAGGTGTGTATTGAGGGTAATATGGCCAGTACTACTTATTGGTTATGGGCAATGTCATCGTTGGCCCCCAGACAGTACTGGTTCGACGATTGTCTTGTGTGCTCAGCACGCACAGGGGAAGTTGCTCAGTGGTACAGCGCATGCTTTGCATGTATGAGGCCCCGGGATCAATAGCCGGTATCTCCATCAGCATAACTTCTGCTTACCTCGTCTTCAACTCTCAGAATGTGTGAGCTGAACATTTTCCACACAAGAAGTACATTCTCTTTGAACTTTGAGGGTTACATGCAGTTCGCAACAATCTGCAGTAATTGACACAGCTCTTCTCAGAAGGCAAAGGTTCCTTTCTTGCACTCAGCGTTGCTATACATTTTCTGTCATGGCTAGCACATATTTCCCTCCATTTCATTTCATTTCAAGGTGTGTATTGAGGGTAATATGGCCCATGGAAAAAAAGAAAGCTTTTTGAATCAGGGATTTTGAGGCAGTTTGTGAAAGGGAAAATCGAGGCTCCATATGTTGTTGACTATGCGTGGATCTAAGGAGTGCATCCAGCGTTGTTGTTGTGGCCGAGTGGTTAAGGCGATGGAGTTGAAATCCATTGGGGTTTCCCCGCGCAGGTTCGAATCCTGCCAACAACGAATGACAGTTTTAATCTCTCGGCGCAAATCGCTGTTGGACTACAGAAACTTTGGAGTAGTGAGGTATGCAGGTCCCTGCAGTAGCAGAAGAAACTGAAGACGTGTTAAAGAGAGTGTGATCTTCTGCTTAACAAGCTTCCTTGCGTGGCTTCAAATGTTCTTGCACAATCTTAGTAAATATGGGTCATTGATGGCTACATCAACAGCAGTTGACAGCTACTTGCTGCAGTCCAATCCGAGCACAAGCTTTGCTACACAAAACCCCTCTCCATGTAGCGATAGTGGTATAGTGGCTAGCATAGCTGCCTTCCAAGCAGTTGACCTGGTTTTGATTCCCAGCTATCGCAGCTGGTTTCTTGGCGTCCTCCAGAGTACACAATCTGCTTGTGTTGTTCTTTCCTAAATGTTATCAGTATGAGACATGGAAGGCACCTTACACAACGGTTGTTGTTATATTGCAAAGCAAAGGCGCATCCCACGACCTCTACCGCTTTCGATCCATGTTAAATTATGGATAACTGTAATATTAAAAAGTTTTCCTCCAGTCAAATGTTGCCACTGGTCATTAGAGAGATAGGAAAAGTTTTCATCCCTCCCCCGGAGATGGGGTCATACAGGCGATGGTGGTATAGTGGTGAGCATAGCTGCCTTCCAAGCAGTTGACCCGGGTTCGATTCCTGGCCATCGCAACTGAGCATTATATTTGCATCTTGCAGCCAAGAAAGCTTACAACCTTCAGCTACGATTTGGTTGACAGACATTAGGTACAAACTGCTGGCAGTGGAGGAGGGGTACAGCGACATGTTGGGTTGTCGTGGCCGGGTGTTTAAGGCGATGGACTTGAAATGCATTGGGTTTTCCCTGAGCAGCTTCGTATACTGCCAATATCGTTATTTCTCATGTTGCATCTGCTGAATTGTTGGAGTTTGATCCTGGAAAGCAGGTCAGTTGCTTGCAAAGACTTTCCAATTGCCTGAGCGCTTACACACTCAGCGGCTCGTCTCCCCGTGTCAATCCGGTGACTCACAGACTTTTCTCAGCTGTTCAAGATATTGTATCGTCATCGAGAGCACTACTTATTAGTTATGAGCAATGTCATCATTGGCCCCCAGACAGTACTGGTTCGACGATTGTCTTGTGTGCTCAGCATGCACAGGGGATGTTGCTCAGTGGTACAGCGCATGCTTTGCATGTATGAGGCCCCGGGTTCATTAGCCGGTATTTCCATCAGCATAACTTCTGCTGACCTCGTCTTCAACTCTCAGAATGTGTGAGCTGAACATTTTCCACACAAGAAGTACATTCTCTTTGAACTTTGAGGGTTACATGCAGTTCGCAACAGCCTGCAGTAATTGACACAGCTCATCTCAGAAGGCAAAGGTTCCTTTCTTGCACTCAGAGTTGCTATACATTTTCTGTCATGGCTAGCACATATTTCCCTCCATTTCATTTCATTTCAAGGTGTGTATTGAGGGTAATATGGCCCATGGAAAAAAAGAAGGCTTTTTGAAACAGGGATTTTGAGGCAGTTTGTGAAAGGGAAAACCGAGGCTCCATATGTTGTTGACTATGCGTGGATCTAAAGGGAAAGTCCAGAGTGGTTGTTGTGGCCGAGTGGTTAAGGCGATGGACTAGAAATCCATTGGGGTCTCCCCGCGCAAGTTCGAATCCTGCCAACAACGAATGACAGTTTTAATCTCTCGGCGCAAATCGCTGTTGGACTACAGAAACTTTGGAGTAGTGAGGTATGCAGGTCCCTGCAGTAGCAGAAGAAACTGAAGACATGTTGAAGAGAGTGTGATCTTCTGCTTAACAAGCTTCCTTGCGTGGCTTCAAATGTTCTTGCGCAATCTTAGTAAATATGGGTCATTGATGGCTACATCAACAGCAGTTGACAGCTACTTGCTGCAGTCCAATCCGAGCACAAGCTTTGCTACACAAAACCCCTCTCCATGTAGCGATAGTGGTATAGTGGCTAGCATAGCTGCCTTCCAAGCAGTTGACCTGGTTTTGATTCCCAGCTATCGCAGCTGGTTTCTTGGCGTCCTCCAGAGTACACAATCTGCTTGTGTTGTTCTTTCCTAAATGTTATCAGTATGAGACATGGAAGGCACCTTACACAACGGTTGTTGTTATATTGCAAAGCAAAGGCGCATCCCACGACCTCTACCGCTTTCGATCCATGTTAAATTATGGATAACTGTAATATTAAAAAGTTTTCCTCCAGTCAAATGTTGCCACTGGTCATTAGAGAGATAGGAAAAGTTTTCATCCCTCCCCCAGAGTTGGGGTCATACAGGCGATGGTGGTATAGTGGTGAGCATAGCTGCCTTCCAAGCAGTTGACCCGGGTTCGATTCCTGGCCATCGCAACTGAGCATTATATTTGCATCTTGCAGCCAAGAAAGCTTACAACCTTCAGCTACGATTTGGTTGACAGACATTAGGTACAAACTGCTGGCAGTGGAGGAGGGGTACAGCGACATGTTGGGACAAGGATAGTGGTTGGGTTGTCGTGGCCGGGTGTTTAAGGCGATGGACTTGAAATGCGTTGGGTTTTCTCTGAGCAGGTTCGTATACTGCCGACATTGTTATTTCTCATGTTGCATCTGCTGAATTGTTGGAGTTTGTGCCTGGAAAGCAGGTCAGTTGCTCGCAAAGACTTTCCAATTTCCTGAGCGCTTACACACTCAGCGGCTCGTCTCCCCGTGTCAATCCGGTGACTCACAGACTTTTCTCAGCTGTTCAAGATATTGTATCGTCATCGAGAGCACTACTTATTGGTTATGGGCAATGTCATCGTTGGCCCCCAGACAGTACTGGTTCGACGATTGTCTTGTGTGCTCAGCATGCACAGGGGATGTTGCTCAGTGGTACAGCGCATGCTTTGCATGTATGAGGCCCCGAGATCAATAGCCGGTATCTCCATCAGCATAACTTCTGCTGACCTCGTCTTCAACTCTCAGAATGTGTGAGCTGAACATTTTCCACACAAGAAGTACATTCTCTTTGAACTTTGAGGGTTACATGCAGTTCGCAACAGCCTGCAGTAATTGACACAGCTCTTCTCAGAAGGCAAAGGTTCCTTTCTTGCACTCAGCGTTGCTATGCATTTTCTGTCATGGCTAGCACATATTTCCCTCCGTTTCATTTCATTTCAAGGTGTGTATTGAGGGTAATATGGCCAGTACTACTTATTGGTTATGGGCAATGTCATCGTTGGCCCCCAGACAGTACTGGTTCGACGATTGTCTTGTGTGCTCAGCACGCACAGGGGAAGTTGCTCAGTGGTACAGCGCATGCTTTGCATGTATGAGGCCCCGGGATCAATAGCCGGTATCTCCATCAGCATAACTTCTGCTGACCTCGTCTTCAACTCTCAGAATGTGTGAGCTGAACATTTTCCACACAAGAAGTACATTCTCTTTGAACTTTGAGGGTTACATGCAGTTCGCAACAATCTGCAGTAATTGACACAGCTCTTCTCAGAAGGCAAAGGTTCCTTTCTTGCACTCAGCGTTGCTATACATTTTCTGTCATGGCTAGCACATATTTCCCTCCATTTCATTTCATTTCAAGGTGTGTATTGAGGGTAATATGGCCCATGGAAAAAAAGAAAGCTTTTTGAATCAGGGATTTTGAGGCAGTTTGTGAAAGGGAAAATCGAGGCTCCATATGTTGTTGACTATGCGTGGATCTAAGGAGTGCATCCAGCGTTGTTGTTGTGGCCGAGTGGTTAAGGCGATGGAGTTGAAATCCATTGGGGTTTCCCCGCGCAGGTTCGAATCCTGCCAACAACGAATGACAGTTTTAATCTCTCGGCGCAAATCGCTGTTGGACTACAGAAACTTTGGAGTAGTGAGGTATGCAGGTCCCTGCAGTAGCAGAAGAAACTGAAGACGTGTTAAAGAGAGTGTGATCTTCTGCTTAACAAGCTTCCTTGCGTGGCTTCAAATGTTCTTGCACAATCTTAGTAAATATGGGTCATTGATGGCTACATCAACAGCAGTTGACAGCTACTTGCTGCAGTCCAATCCGAGCACAAGCTTTGCTACACAAAACCCCTCTCCATGTAGCGATAGTGGTATAGTGGCTAGCATAGCTGCCTTCCAAGCAGTTGACCTGGTTTTGATTCCCAGCTATCGCAGCTGGTTTCTTGGCGTCCTCCAGAGTACACAATCTGCTTGTGTTGTTCTTTCCTAAATGTTATCAGTATGAGACATGGAAGGCACCTTACACAACGGTTGTTGTTATATTGCAAAGCAAAGGCGCATCCCACGACCTCTACCGCTTTCGATCCATGTTAAATTATGGATAACTGTAATATTAAAAAGTTTTCCTCCAGTCAAATGTTGCCACTGGTCATTAGAGAGATAGGAAAAGTTTTCATCCCTCCCCCGGAGTTGGGGTCATACAGGCGATGGTGGTATAGTGGTGAGCATAGCTGCCTTCCAAGCAGTTGACCCGGGTTCGATTCCTGGCCATCGCAACTGAGCATTATATTTGCATCTTGCAGCCAAGAAAGCTTACAACCTTCAGCTACGATTTGGTTGACAGACATTAGGTACAAACTGCTGGCAGTGGAGGAGGGGTACAGCGACATGTTGGGTTGTCGTGGCCGGGTGTTTAAGGCGATGGACTTGAAATGCATTGGGTTTTCCCTGAGCAGCTTCGTATACTGCCAATATCGTTATTTCTCATGTTGCATCTGCTGAATTGTTGGAGTTTGATCCTGGAAAGCAGGTCAGTTGCTTGCAAAGACTTTCCAATTTCCTGAGCGCTTACACACTCAGCGGCTCGTCTCCCCGTGTCAATCCGGTGACTCACAGACTTTTCTCAGCTGTTCAAGATATTGTATCGTCATCGAGAGCACTACTTATTAGTTATGAGCAATGTCATCATTGGCCCCCAGACAGTACTGGTTCGACGATTGTCTTGTGTGCTCAGCATGCACAGGGGATGTTGCTCAGTGGTACAGCGCATGCTTTGCATGTATGAGGCCCCGGGTTCATTAGCCGGTATTTCCATCAGCATAACTTCTGCTGACCTCGTCTTCAACTCTCAGAATGTGTGAGCTGAACATTTTCCACACAAGAAGTACATTCTCTTTGAACTTTGAGGGTTACATGCAGTTCGCAACAGCCTGCAGTAATTGACACAGCTCATCTCAGAAGGCAAAGGTTCCTTTCTTGCACTCAGAGTTGCTATACATTTTCTGTCATGGCTAGCACATATTTCCCTCCATTTCATTTCATTTCAAGGTGTGTATTGAGGGTAATATGGCCCATGGAAAAAAAGAAGGCTTTTTGAAACAGGGATTTTGAGGCAGTTTGTGAAAGGGAAAACCGAGGCTCCATATGTTGTTGACTATGCGTGGATCTAAAGGGAAAGTCCAGAGTGGTTGTTGTGGCCGAGTGGTTAAGGCGATGGACTAGAAATCCATTGGGGTCTCCCCGCGCAAGTTCGAATCCTGCCAACAACGAATGACAGTTTTAATCTCTCGGCGCAAATCGCTGTTGGACTACAGAAACTTCGGAGTAGTGAGGTATGCAGGTCCCTGCAGTAGCAGAAGAAACTGAAGACATGTTGAAGAGAGTGTGATCTTCTGCTTAACAAGCTTCCTTGCGTGGCTTCAAATGTTCTTGCGCAATCTTAGTAAATATGGGTCATTGATGGCTACATCAACAGTGCTTGCTGCAGTCCAATCCGAGCACAAGCTTTGCTACACAAAACCCCTGTCCATGTAGCGCTAGTGGTATAGTGGCTAGCATAGCTGCCTTCCAAGCAGTTGACCTGGTTTTGATTCCCAGCTATCGCAGCTGGTTTCTTGGCATCCTCCAGAGTACACAATCTGCTTGTGTTGTTCTTTCCTAAATGTTATCAGTATGAGACATGGAAGGCACCTTACACAACGGTTGTTGTTATATTGCAAAGCAAAGGCGCATCCCACGACCTCTACCGCTTTCGATCCATGTTAAATTATGGATAATTGTAATATTAAAAAGTTTTCCTCCAGTCAAATGTTGCCACTGGTCATTAGAGAGATAGGAAAAATTTTCATCCCTCCCCCGGATTTGGGCTCAAACAGGCGATGGTGGTATAGTGGTGAGCATAGCTGCCTTCCAAGCAGTTGACCCGGGTTCGATTCCCGGCCATCGCAACAGAGCATTATGTTTGCATCTTGCAGCCAAGAAAGCTTACAACCTTCAGCTACGATTTGGTTGACAGACATTAGGTACAAACTGCTGGCAGTGGAGGAGGGGTACAGCGACATGTTGGGTTGTCGTGGCCGGGTGTTTAAGGCGATGGACTTGAAATGCGTTGGGTTTTCCCTGAGCAGCTTCGTATACTGCCAATATCGTTATTTCTCATGTTGCATCTGCTGAATTGTTGGAATTTGATCCTGGAAAGCAGGTCAGTTGCTTGCAAAGACTTTCCAATTTCCTGAGCGCTTACACACTCAGCGGCTCGTCTCCCCGTGTCAATCCGGTGACTCACAGACTTTTCTCAGCTGTTCAAGATATTGTATCGTCATCGAGAGCACTACTTATTAGTTATGAGCAATGTCATCATTGGCCCCCAGACAGTACTGGTTCGACGATTGTCTTGTGTGCTCAGCATGCACAGGGGATGTTGCTCAGTGGTACAGCGCATGCTTTGCATGTATGAGGCCCCGGGTTCATTAGCCGGTATTTCCATCAGCATAACTTCTGCTGACCTCGTCTTCAACTCTCAGAATGTGTGAGCTGAACATTTTCCACACAAGAAGTACATTCTCTTTGAACTTTGAGGGTTACATGCAGTTCGCAACAGCCTGCAGTAATTGACACAGCTCTTCTCAGAAGGCAAAGGTTCCTTTCTTGCACTCAGAGTTGCTATACATTTTCTGTCATGGCTAGCACATATTTCCCTCCATTTCATTTCATTTCAAGGTGTGTATTGAGGGTAATATGGCCCATGGAAAAAAAGAAGGCTTTTTGAAACAGGGATTTTGAGGCAGTTTGTGAAAGGGAAAACCGAGGCTCCATATGTTGTTGACTATGCGTGGATCCAAAGGGAGCTTCCAGAGTGGTTGTTGTGGCCGAGTGGTTAAGGCGATGGACTAGAAATCCATTGGGGTCTCCCCGCGCAAGTTCGAATCCTGCCAACAACGAATGACAGTTTTAATCTCTCGGCGCAAATCGCTGTTGGACTACAGAAACTTCGGAGTAGTGAGGTATGCAGGTCCCTGCAGTAGCAGAAGAAACTGAAGACATGTTGAAGAGAGTGTGATCTTCTGCTTAACAAGCTTCCTTGCGTGGCTTCAAATGTTCTTGCACAATCTTAGTAAATATGGGTCGTTGATGGCTACATCAACAGTGCTTGCTGCAGTCCAATCCGAGCACAAGCTTTGCTACACAAAACCCCTCTCCATGTAGCGCTAGTGGTATAGTGGCTAGCATAGCTGCCTTCCAAGCAGTTGACCTGGTTTTGATTCCCAGCTATCGCAGCTGGTTTCTTGGCGTCCTCCAGAGTACACAATCTGCTTGTGTTGTTCTTTCCTAAATGTTATCAGTATGAGACATGGAAGGCACCTTACACAACGGTTGTTGTTATATTGCAAAGCAAAGGCGCATCCCACGACCTCTACCGCTTTCGATCCATGTTAAATTATGGATAACTGTAATATTAAAAAGTTTTCCTCCAGTCAAATGTTGCCACTGGTCATTAGAGAGATAGGAAAAATTTTCATCCCTCCCCCGGATTTGGGGTCATACAGGGGATGGTTGTATAGTGGTGAGCATAGCTGCCTTCCAAGCAGTTGACCCGGGTTCGATTCCCGGCCATCGCAACCGAGCATTATATTTGCATCTCGCAGCCAAGAAAGCTTACAACCTTCAGCTACGATTTGGTTGACAGACATTAGGTACAAACTGCTGGCAGTGGAGGAGGGGTACAGCGACATGTTGGGCCAAGGATAGTGGTTGGGTTGTCGTGGCCGGGTGTTTAAGGCGATGGACTTGAAATGCGTTGGGTTTTCCCTGAGCAGCTTCGTATACTGCCGATATCGTTATTTCTCATGTTGCATCTGCTGAATTGTTGGAGTTTGATCCTGGAAAGCAGGTCAGTTGCTTGCAAAGACTTTCCAATTTCCTGAGCGCTTACACACTCAGCGGCTCGTCTCCCCGTGTCAATCCGGTGACTCACAGACTTTTCTCAGCTGTTCAAGATATTGTATCGTCATCGAGAGCACTACTTATTAGCTATGAGAAATGTCATCATTGGCCCCCAGACAGTACTGGTTCGACGATTGTCTTGTGTGCTCAGCATGCACAGGGGATGTTGCTCAGTGGTACAGCGCATGCTTTGCATGTATGAGGCCCCGGGTTCATTAGCCGGTATTTCCATCAGCATAACTTCTGCTGACCTCGTCTTCAACTCTCAGAATGTGTGAGCTGAACATTTTCCACACAAGAAGTACATTCTCTTTGAACTTTGAGGGTTACATGCAGTTCGCAACAGCCTGCAGTAATTGACACAGCTCTTCTCAGAAGGCAAAGGTTCCTTTCTTGCACTCAGAGTTGCTATACATTTTCTGTCATGGCTAGCACATATTTCCCTCCATTTCATTTCATTTCAAGGTGTGTATTGAGGGTAATATGGCCCATGGAAAAAAAGAAGGCTTTTTGAAACAGGGATTTTGAGGCAGTTTGTGAAAGGGAAAACCGAGGCTCCATATGTTGTTGACTATGCGTGGATCTAAAGGGAACTTCCAGAGTGGTTGTTGTGGCCGAGTGGTTAAGGCGATGGACTAGAAAGCCATTGGGGTCTCCCCGCGCAAGTTCGAATCCTGCCAACAACAAATGACAGTTTTAATCTCTCGGCGCAAATCGCTGTTGGACTACAGAAACTTTGGAGTAGTGAGGTATGCAGGTCCCTGCAGTAGCAGAAGAAACTGAAGACATGTTGAAGAGAGTGTGATCTTCTGCTTAACAAGCTTCCTTGCGTGGCTTCAAATGTTCTTGCACAATCTTAGTAAATATGGGTCATTGATGGCTACATCAACAGTGCTTGCTGCAGTCCAATCCGAGCACAAGCTTTGCTACACAAAACCCCTCTCCATGTAGCGCTAGTGGTATAGTGGCTAGCATAGCTGCCTTCCAAGCAGTTGACCTGGTTTTGATTCCCAGCTATCGCAGCTGGTTTCTTGGCATCCTCCAGAGTACACAATCTGCTTGTGTTGTTCTTTCCTAAATGTTATCAGTATGAGACATGGAAGGCACCTTACACAACGGTTGTTGTTATATTGCAAAGCAAAGGCGCATCCCACGACCTCTACCGCTTTCGATCCATGTTAAATTATGGATAACTGTAATATTAAAAAGTTTTCCTCCAGTCAAATGTTGCCACTGGCCATTAGAGAGATAGGAAAAATTTTCATCCCTCCCCCGGATTTGGGTTCAAACAGGCGATGGTGGTATAGTGGTGAGCATAGCTGCCTTCCAAGCAGTTGACCCGGGTTTGATTCCCGGCCATCGCAACCGAGCATTATATTTGCATCTTGCAGCCAAGAAAGCTTACAACCTTCAGCTACGATTTGGTTGACAGACATTAGGTACAAACTGCTGGCAGTGGAGGAGGGGTACAGCGACATGTTGGGTTGTCGTGGCCGGGTGTTTAAGGCGATGGACTTGAAATGCGTTGGGTTTTCCCTGAGCAGCTTCGTATACTGCCAATATCGTTATTTCTCATGTTGCATCTGCTGAATTGTTGGAGTTTGATCCTGGAAAGCAGGTCAGTTGCTTGCAAAGACTTTCCAATTTCCTGAGCGCTTACACACTCAGCGGCTCGTCTCCCCGTGTCAATCCGGTGACTCACAGACTTTTCTCAGCTGTTCAAGATATTGTATCGTCATCGAGAGCACTACTTATTAGTTATGAGCAATGTCATCATTGGCCCCCAGACAGTACTGGTTCGACGATTGTCTTGTGTGCTCAGCATGCACAGGGGATGTTGCTCAGTGGTACAGCGCATGCTTTGCATGTATGAGGCCCCGGGTTCATTAGCCGGTATTTCCATCAGCATAACTTCTGCTGACCTCGTCTTCAACTCTCAGAATGTGTGAGCTGAACATTTTCCACACAAGAAGTACATTCTCTTTGAACTTTGAGGGTTACATGCAGTTCGCAACAGCCTGCAGTAATTGACACAGCTCTTCTCAGAAGGCAAAGGTTCCTTTCTTGCACTCAGAGTTGCTATACATTTTCTGTCATGGCTAGCACATATTTCCCTCCATTTCATTTCATTTCAAGGTGTGTATTGAGGGTAATATGGCCCATGGAAAAAAAGAAAGCTTTTTGAAACAGGGATTTTGAGGCAGTTTGTGAAAGGGAAAACCGAGGCTCCATATGTTGTTGACTATGCGTGGATCTAAAGGGAACTTCCAGAGTGGTTGTTGTGGCCGAGTGGTTAAGGCAATGGACTAGAAAGCCATTGGGGTCTCCCCGCGCAAGTTCGAATCCTGCCAACAACAAATGACAGTTTTAATCTCTCGGCGCAAATCGCTGTTGGACTACAGAAACTTTGGAGTAGTGAGGTATGCAGGTCCCTGCAGTAGCAGAAGAAACTGAAGACATGTTGAAGAGAGTGTGATCTTCTGCTTAACAAGCTTCCTTGCGTGGCTTCAAATGTTCTTGCACAATCTTAGTAAATATGGGTCATTGATGGCTACATCAACAGTGCTTGCTGCAGTCCAATCCGAGCACAAGCTTTGCTACACAAAACCCCTCTCCATGTAGCGCTAGTGGTATAGTGGCTAGCATAGCTGCCTTCCAAGCAGTTGACCTGGTTTTGATTCCCAGCTATCGCAGCTGGTTTCTTGGCATCCTCCAGAGTACACAATCTGCTTGTGTTGTTCTTTCCTAAATGTTATCAGTATGAGACATGGAAGGCACCTTACACAACGGTTGTTGTTATATTGCAAAGCAAAGGCGCATCCCACGACCTCTACCGCTTTCGATCCATGTTAAATTATGGATAACTGTAATATTAAAAAGTTTTCCTCCAGTCAAATGTTGCCACTGGCCATTAGAGAGATAGGAAAAATTTTCATCCCTCCCCCGGATTTGGGCTCAAACAGGCGATGGTGGTATAGTGGTGAGCATAGCTGCCTTCCAAGCAGTTGACCCGGGTTCGATTCCCGGCCATCGCAACCGAGCATTATATTTGCATCTTGCAGCCAAGAAAGCTTACAACCTTCAGCTACGATTTGGTTGACAGACATTAGGTACAAACTGCTGGCAGTGGAGGAGGGGTACAGCGACATGTTGGGTTGTCGTGGCCGGGTGTTTAAGGCGATGGACTTGAAATGCATTGGGTTTTCCCTGAGCAGCTTCGTATACTGCCAATATCGTTATTTCTCATGTTGCATCTGCTGAATTGTTGGAGTTTGATCCTGGAAAGCAGGTCAGTTGCTTGCAAAGACTTTCCAATTTCCTGAGCGCTTACACACTCAGCGGCTCGTCTCCCCGTGTCAATCCGGTGACTCACAGACTTTTCTCAGCTGTTCAAGATATTGTATCGTCATCGAGAGCACTACTTATTAGCTATGAGAAATGTCATCATTGGCCCCCAGACAGTACTGGTTCGACGATTGTCTTGTGTGCTCAGCATGCACAGGGGATGTTGCTCAGTGGTACAGCGCATGCTTTGCATGTATGAGGCCCCGGGTTCATTAGCCGGTATTTCCATCAGCATAACTTCTGCTGACCTCGTCTTCAACTCTCAGAATGTGTGAGCTGAACATTTTCCACACAAGAAGTACATTCTCTTTGAACTTTGAGGGTTACATGCAGTTCGCAACAGCCTGCAGTAATTGACACAGCTCTTCTCAGAAGGCAAAGGTTCCTTTCTTGCACTCAGAGTTGCTATACATTTTCTGTCATGGCTAGCACATATTTCCCTCCATTTCATTTCATTTCAAGGTGTGTATTGAGGGTAATATGGCCCATGGAAAAAAAGAAGGCTTTTTGAAACAGGGATTTTGAGGCAGTTTGTGAAAGGGAAAACCGAGGCTCCATATGTTGTTGACTATGCGTGGATCCAAAGGGAACTTTCAGAGTGGTTGTTGTGGCCGAGTGGTTAAGGCGATGGACTAGAAATCCATTGGGGTCTCCCCGCGCAAGTTCAAATCCTGCCAACAACGAATGACAGTTTTAATCTCTCGGCGCAAATCGCTGTTGGACTACAGAAACTTCGGAGTAGTGAGGTATGCAGGTCCCTGCAGTAGCAGAAGAAACTGAAGACATGTTGAAGAGAGTGTGATCTTCTGCTTAACAAGCTTCCTTGCGTGGCTTCAAATGTTCTTGCACAATCTTAGTAAATATGGGTCATTGATGGCTACATCAACAGTGCTTGCTGCAGTCCAATCCGAGCACAAGCTTTGCTACACAAAACCCCTCTCCATGTAGCGCTAGTGGTATAGTGGCTAGCATAGCTGCCTTCCAAGCAGTTGACCTGGTTTTGATTCCCAGCTATCGCAGCTGGTTTCTTGGCATCCTCCAGAGTACACAATCTGCTTGTGTTGTTCTTTCCTAAATGTTATCAGTATGAGACATGGAAGGCACCTTACACAACGGTTGTTGTTATATTGCAAAGCAAAGGCGCATCCCACGACCTCTACCGCTTTCGATCCATGTTAAATTATGGATAACTGTAATATTAAAAAGTTTTCCTCCAGTCAAATGTTGCCACTGGTCATTAGAGAGATAGGAAAAATTTTCATCCCTCCCCCGGATTTGGGTTCAAACAGGCGATGGTGGTATAGTGGTGAGCATAGCTGCCTTCCAAGCAGTTGACCCGGGTTCGATTCCCGGCCATCGCAACCGAGCATTATATTTGCATCTTGCAGCCAAGAAAGCTTACAACCTTCAGCTACGATTTGGTTGACAGACATTAGGTACAAACTGCTGGCAGTGGAGGAGGGGTACAGCAACATGTTGGGTTGTCGTGGCCGGGTGTTTAAGGCGATGGACTTGAAATGCGTTGGGTTTTCCCTGAGCAGCTTCGTATACTGCCAATATCGTTATTTCTCATGTTGCATCTGCTGAATTGTTGGAGTTTGATCCTGGAAAGCAGGTCAGTTGCTTGCAAAGACTTTCCAATTTCCTGAGCGCTTACACACTCAGCGGCTCGTCTCCCCGTGTCAATCCGGTGACTCACAGACTTTTCTCAGCTGTTCAAGATATTGTATCGTCATCGAGAGCACTACTTATTAGCTATGAGAAATGTCATCATTGGCCCCCAGACAGTACTGGTTCGACGATTGTCTTGTGTGCTCAGCATGCACAGGGGATGTTGCTCAGTGGTACAGCGCATGCTTTGCATGTATGAGGCCCCGGGTTCATTAGCCGGTATTTCCATCAGCATAACTTCTGCTGACCTCGTCTTCAACTCTCAGAATGTGTGAGCTGAACATTTTCCACACAAGAAGTACATTCTCTTTGAACTTTGAGGGTTACATGCAGTTCGCAACAGCCTGCAGTAATTGACACAGCTCTTCTCAGAAGGCAAAGGTTCCTTTCTTGCACTCAGAGTTGCTATACATTTTCTGTCATGGCTAGCACATATTTCCCTCCATTTCATTTCATTTCAAGGTGTGTATTGAGGGTAATATGGCCCATGGAAAAAAAGAAGGATTTTTGAAACAGGGATTTTGAGGCAGTCTGTGAAAGGGAAAACCGAGGCTCCATATGTTGTTGACTATGCGTGGATCCAAAGGGAACTTTCAGAGTGGTTGTTGTGGCCGAGTGGTTAAGGCGATGGACTAGAAATCCATTGGGGTCTCCCCGCGCAAGTTCAAATCCTGCCAACAACGAATGACAGTTTTAATCTCTCGGCGCAAATCGCTGTTGGACTACAGAAACTTCGGAGTAGTGAGGTATGCAGGTCCCTGCAGTAGCAGAAGAAACTGAAGACATGTTGAAGAGAGTGTGATCTTCTGCTTAACAAGCTTCCTTGCGTGGCTTCAAATGTTCTTGCACAATCTTAGTAAATATGGGTCATTGATGGCTACATCAACAGTGCTTGCTGCAGTCCAATCCAAGCACAAGCTTTGCTACACAAAACCCCTCTCCATGTAGCGCTAGTGGTATAGTGGCTAGCATAGCTGCCTTCCAAGCAGTTGACCTGGTTTTGATTCCCAGCTATCGCAGCTGGTTTCTTGGCATCCTCCAGAGTACACAATCTGCTTGTGTTGTTCTTTCCTAAATGTTATCAGTATGAGACATGGAAGGCACCTTACACAACGGTTGTTGTTATATTGCAAAGCAAAGGCGCATCCCACGACCTCTACCGCTTTCGATCCATGTTAAATTATGGATAACTGTAATATTAAAAAGTTTTCCTCCAGTCAAATGTTGCCACTGGTCATTAGAGAGATAGGAAAAATTTTCATCCCTCCCCCGGATTTGGGTTCAAACAGGCGATGGTGGTATAGTGGTGAGCATAGCTGCCTTCCAAGCAGTTGACCCGGGTTCGATTCCCGGCCATCGCAACAGAGCATTATATTTGCATCTTGCAGCCAAGAAAGCTTACAACCTTCAGCTACGATTTGGTTGACAGACATTAGGTACAAACTGCTGGCAGTGGAGGAGGGGTACAGCGACATGTTGGGTTGTCGTGGCCGGGTGTTTAAGGCGATGGACTTGAAATGCGTTGGGTTTTCCCTGAGCAGCTTCGTATACTGCCAATATCGTTATTTCTCATGTTGCATCTGCTGAATTGTTGGAGTTTGATCCTGGAAAGCAGGTCAGTTGCTTGCAAAGACTTTCCAATTTCCTGAGCGCTTACACACTCAGCGGCTCGTCTCCCCGTGTCAATCCGGTGACTCACAGACTTTTCTCAGCTGTTCAAGATATTGTATCGTCATCGAGAGCACTACTTATTAGCTATGAGAAATGTCATCATTGGCCCCCAGACAGTACTGGTTCGACGATTGTCTTGTGTGCTCAGCATGCACAGGGGATGTTGCTCAGTGGTACAGCGCATGCTTTGCATGTATGAGGCCCCGGGTTCATTAGCCGGTATTTCCATCAGCATAACTTCTGCTGACCTCGTCTTCAACTCTCAGAATGTGTGAGCTGAACATTTTCCACACAAGAAGTACATTCTCTTTGAACTTTGAGGGTTACATGCAGTTCGCAACAGCCTGCAGTAATTGACACAGCTCTTCTCAGAAGGCAAAGGTTCCTTTCTTGCACTCAGAGTTGCTATACATTTTCTGTCATGGCTAGCACATATTTCCCTCCATTTCATTTCATTTCAAGGTGTGTATTGAGGGTAATATGGCCCATGGAAAAAAAGAAGGCTTTTTGAAACAGGGATTTTGAGGCAGTTTGTGAAAGGGAAAACCGAGGCTCCATATGTTGTTGACTATGCGTGGATCCAAAGGGAACTTCCAGAGTGGTTGTTGTGGCCGAGTGGTTAAGGCGATGGACTAGAAATCCATTGGGGTCTCCCCGCGCAAGTTCGAATCCTGCCAACAACGAATGACAGTTTTAATCTCTCGGCGCAAATCGCTGTTGGGCTACAGAAACTTCGGAGTAGTGAGGTATGCAGGTCCCTGCAGTAGCAGAAGAAACTGAAGACATGTTGAAGAGAGTGTGATCTTCTGCTTAACAAGCTTCCTTGCGTGGCTTCAAATGTTCTTGCACAATCTTAGTAAATATGGGTCATTGATGGCTACATCAACAGTGCTTGCTGCAGTCCAATCCGAGCACAAGCTTTGCTACACAAAACCCCTCTCCATGTAGCGCTAGTGGTATAGTGGCTAGCATAGCTGCCTTCCAAGCAGTTGACCTGGTTTTGATTCCCAGCTATCGCAGCTGGTTTCTTGGCATCCTCCAGAGTACACAATCTGCTTGTGTTGTTCTTTCCTAAATGTTATCAGTATGAGACATGGAAGGCACCTTACACAACGGTTGTTGTTATATTGCAAAGCAAAGGCGCATCCCACGACCTCTACCGCTTTCGATCCATGTTAAATTATGGATAACTGTAATATTAAAAAGTTTTCCTCCAGTCAAATGTTGCCACTGGTCATTAGAGAGATAGGAAAAATTTTCATCCCTCCCCCGGATTTGGGTTCAAACAGGTGATGGTGGTATAGTGGTGAGCATAGCTGCCTTCCAAGCAGTTGACCTGGGTTCAATTCCCAGCCATCGCAACCAAGCATTATATTTGCATCTTGCAGCCAAGAAAGCTTACAACCTTCAGCTACGATTTGGTTGACAGACATTAGGTACAAACTGCTGGCAGTGGAGGAGGGGTACAGCGACATGTTGGGTTGTCGTGGCCGGGTGTTTAAGGCGATGGACTTGAAATGCGTTGGGTTTTCCCTGAGCAGTTTCGTATACTGCCGATATCGTTATTTCTCATGTTGCATCTGCCGAATTGTTGGAGTTTGATCCTGGAAAGCAGGTCAGTTGCTTGCAAAGACTTTCCAATTTCCTGAGCGCTTACACACTCAGCGGCTCGTCTCCCCGTGTCAATCCGGTGACTCACAGACTTTTCTCAGCTGTTCAAGATATTGTATCGTCATCGAGAGCACTACTTATTAGTTATGAGCAATGTCATCATTGGCCCCCAGACAGTACTGGTTCGACGATTGTCTTGTGTGCTCAGCATGCACAGGGGATGTTGCTCAGTGGTACAGCGCATGCTTTGCATGTATGAGGCCCCGGGTTCATTAGCCGGTATTTCCATCAGCATAACTTCTGCTGACCTCGTCTTCAACTCTCAGAATGTGTGAGCTGAACATTTTCCACACAAGAAGTACATTCTCTTTGAACTTTGAGGGTTACATGCAGTTCGCAACAGCCTGCAGTAATTGACACAGCTCTTCTCAGAAGGCAAAGGTTCCTTTCTTGCACTCAGAGTTGCTATACATTTTCTGTCATGGCTAGCACATATTTCCCTCCATTTCATTTCATTTCAAGGTGTGTATTGAGGGTAATATGGCCCATGGAAAAAAAGAAGGCTTTTTGAAACAGGGATTTTGAGGCAGTTTGTGAAAGGGAAAACCGAGGCTCCATATGTTGTTGACTATGCGTGGATCCAAAGGGAACTTTCAGAGTGGTTGTTGTGGCCGAGTGGTTAAGGCGATGGACTAGAAATCCATTGGGGTCTCCCCGCGCAAGTTCGAATCCTGCCAACAACGAATGACAGTTTTAATCTCTCGGCGCAAATCGCTGTTGGACTACAGAAACTTCGGAGTAGTGAGGTATGCAGGTCCCTGCAGTAGCAGAAGAAACTGAAGACATGTTGAAGAGAGTGTGATCTTCTGCTTAACAAGCTTCCTTGCGTGGCTTCAAATGTTCTTGCACAATCTTAGTAAATATGGGTCATTGATGGCTACATCAACAGTGCTTGCTGCAGTCCAATCCGAGCACAAGCTTTGCTACACAAAACCCCTCTCCATGTAGCGCTAGTGGTATAGTGGCTAGCATAGCTGCCTTCCAAGCAGTTGACCTGGTTTTGATTCCCAGCTATCGCAGCTGGTTTCTTGGCATCCTCCAGAGTACACAATCTGCTTGTGTTGTTCTTTCCTAAATGTTATCAGTATGAGACATGGAAGGCACCTTACACAACGGTTGTTGTTATATTGCAAAGCAAAGGCGCATCCCACGACCTCTACCGCTTTCGATCCATGTTAAATTATGGATAACTGTAATATTAAAAAGTTTTCCTCCAGTCAAATGTTGCCACTGGTCATTAGAGAGATAGGAAAAATTTTCATCCCTCCCCCGGATTTGGGCTCAAACAGGCGATTGTGGTATAGTGGTGAGCATAGCTGCCTTCCAAGCAGTTGACCTGGGTTCGATTCCCGGCCATCGCAACCAAGCATCTTGCAGCCAAGAAAGCTTACAACCTTCAGCTACGATTTGGTTGACAGACATTAGGTACAAACTGCTGGCAGTGGAGGAGGGGTACAGCGACATGTTGGGTTGTCGTGGCCGGGTGTTTAAGGCGATGGACTTGAAATGCGTTGGGTTTTCCCTGAGCACTTTCGTATACTGCCGATATCGTTATTTCTCATGTTGCATCTGCTGAATTGTTGGAGTTTGATCCTGGAAAGCAGGTCAGTTGCTTGCAAAGACTTTCCAATTTCCTGAGCGCTTACACACTCAGCGGCTCGTCTCCCCGTGTCAATCCGGTGACTCACAGACTTTTCTCAGCTGTTCAAGATATTGTATCGTCATCGAGAGCACTACTTATTAGTTATGAGCAATGTCATCATTGGCCCCCAGACAGTACTGGTTCGACGATTGTCTTGTGTGCTCAGCATGCACAGGGGATGTTGCTCAGTGGTACAGCGCATGCTTTGCATGTATGAGGCCCCGGGTTCATTAGCCGGTATTTCCATCAGCATAACTTCTGCTGACCTCGTCTTCAACTCTCAGAATGTGTGAGCTGAACATTTTCCACACAAGAAGTACATTCTCTTTGAACTTTGAGGGTTACATGCAGTTCGCAACAGCCTGCAGTAATTGACACAGCTCTTCTCAGAAGGCAAAGGTTCCTTTCTTGCACTCAGAGTTGCTATACATTTTCTGTCATGGCTAGCACATATTTCCCTCCATTTCATTTCATTTCAAGGTGTGTATTGAGGGTAATATGGCCCATGGAAAAAAAGAAGGCTTTTTGAAACAGGGATTTTGAGGCAGTTTGTGAAAGGGAAAACCGAGGCTCCATATGTTGTTGACTATGCGTGGATCCAAAGGGAACTTCCAGAGTGGTTGTTGTGGCCGAGTGGTTAAGGCGATGGACTAGAAATCCATTGGGGTCTCCCCGCGCAAGTTCGTATCCTGCCAACAACGAATGACAGTTTTAATCTCTCGGCGCAAATCGCTGTTGGACTACAGAAACTTCGGAGTAGTGAGGTATGCAGGTCCCTGCAGTAGCAGAAGAAACTGAAGACATGTTGAAGAGAGTGTGATCTTCTGCTTAACAAGCTTCCTTGCGTGGCTTCAAATGTTCTTGCACAATCTTAGTAAATATGGGTCATTGATGGCTACATCAACAGTGCTTGCTGCAGTCCAATCCAAGCACAAGCTTTGCTACACAAAACCCCTCTCCATGTAGCGCTAGTGGTATAGTGGCTAGCATAGCTGCCTTCCAAGCAGTTGACCTGGTTTTGATTCCCAGCTATCGCAGCTGGTTTCTTGGCATCCTCCAGAGTACACAATCTGCTTGTGTTGTTCTTTCCTAAATGTTATCAGTATGAGACATGGAAGGCACCTTACACAACGGTTGTTGTTATATTGCAAAGCAAAGGCGCATCCCACGACCTCTACCGCTTTCGATCCATGTTAAATTATGGATAACTGTAATATTAAAAAGTTTTCCTCCAGTCAAATGTTGCCGCTGGTCATTAGAGAGATAGGAAAAATTTTCATCCCTCCCCCGGATTTGGGCTCAAACAGGCGATTGTGGTATAGTGGTGAGCATAGCTGCCTTCCAAGCAGTTGACCTGGGTTCGATTCCCGGCCATCGCAACCAAGCATTATATTTGCATCTTGCAGCCAAGAAAGCTTACAACCTTCAGCTACGATTTGGTTGACAGACATTAGGTACAAACTGCTGGCAGTGGAGGAGGGGTACAGCGACATGTTGGGTTGTCGTGGCCGGGTGTTTAAGGCGATGGACTTGAAATGCGTTGGGTTTTCCCTGAGCACTTTCGTATACTGCCGATATCGTTATTTCTCATGTTGCATCTGCTGAATTGTTGGAGTTTGATCCTGGAAAGCAGGTCAGTTGCTTGCAAAGACTTTCCAATTTCCTGAGCGCTTACACACTCAGCGGCTCGTCTCCCCGTGTCAATCCGGTGACTCACAGACTTTTCTCAGCTGTTCAAGATATTGTATCGTCATCGAGAGCACTACTTATTAGTTATGAGAAATGTCATCATTGGCCCCCAGACATTACTGGTTCGACGATTGTCTTGTGTGCTCAGCATGCACAGGGGATGTTGCTCAGTGGTACAGCGCATGCTTTGCATGTATGAGGCCCCGGGTTCATTAGCCGGTATTTCCATCAGCATAACTTCTGCTGACCTCGTCTTCAACTCTCAGAATGTGTGAGCTGAACATTTTCCACACAAGAAGTACATTCTCTTTGAACTTTGAGGGTTACATGCAGTTCGCAACAGCCTGCAGTAATTGACACAGCTCTTCTCAGAAGGCAAAGGTTCCTTTCTTGCACTC
The DNA here is from genome assembly GCF_963930695.1 of Labrus bergylta. NCBI lineage: Eukaryota > Metazoa > Chordata > Actinopteri > Labriformes > Labridae > Labrus > Labrus bergylta. The sequence continues at coordinate 26,023,746 of NC_089209.1, read as the reverse complement.
AGAGTTGCTATACATTTTCTGTCATGGCTAGCACATATTTCCCTCCATTTCATTTCATTTCAAGGTGTGTATTGAGGGTAATATGGCCCATGGAAAAAAAGAAGGCTTTTTGAAACAGGGATTTTGAGGCAGTTTGTGAAAGGGAAAACCGAGGCTCCATATGTTGTTGACTATGCGTGGATCCAAAGGGAACTTTCAGAGTGGTTGTTGTGGCCGAGTGGTTAAGGCGATGGACTAGAAATCAATTGGGGTCTCCCCGCGCAAGTTCGAATCCTGCCAACAACGAATGACAGTTTTAATCTCTCGGCGCAAATCGCTGTTGGACTACAGAAACTTTGGAGTAGTGAGGTATGCAGGTCCCTGCAGTAGCAGAAGAAACTGAAGACATGTTGAAGAGAGTGTGATCTTCTGCTTAACAAGCTTCCTTGCGTGGCTTCAAATGTTCTTGCACAATCTTAGTAAATATGGGTCATTGATGGCTACATCAACAGTGCTTGCTGCAGTCCAATCCGAGCACAAGCTTTGCTACACAAAACCCCTCTCCATGTAGCGCTAGTGGTATAGTGGCTAGCATAGCTGCCTTCCAAGCAGTTGACCTGGTTTTGATTCCCAGCTATCGCAGCTGGTTTCTTGGCATCCTCCAGAGTACACAATCTGCTTGTGTTGTTCTTTCCTAAATGTTATCAGTATGAGACATGGAAGGCACCTTACACAACGGTTGTTGTTATATTGCAAAGCAAAGGCGCATCCCACGACCTCTACCGCTTTCGATCCATGTTAAATTATGGATAACTGTAATATTAAAAAGTTTTCCTCCAGTCAAATGTTGCCACTGGCCATTAGAGAGATAGGAAAAATTTTCATCCCTCCCCCGGATTTGGGCTCAAACAGGCGATGGTGGTATAGTGGTGAGCATAGCTGCCTTCCAAGCAGTTGACCCGGGTTCGATTCCCGGCCATCGCAACCGAGCATTATATTTGCATCTTGCAGCCAAGAAAGCTTACAACCTTCAGCTACGATTTGGTTGACAGACATTAGGTACAAACTGCTGGCAGTGGAGGAGGGGTACAGCGACATGTTGGGTTGTCGTGGCCGGGTGTTTAAGGCGATGGACTTGAAATGCATTGGGTTTTCCCTGAGCAGCTTCGTATACTGCCAATATCGTTATTTCTCATGTTGCATCTGCTGAATTGTTGGAGTTTGATCCTGGAAAGCAGGTCAGTTGCTTGCAAAGACTTTCCAATTTCCTGAGCGCTTACACACTCAGCGGCTCGTCTCCCCGTGTCAATCCGGTGACTCACAGACTTTTCTCAGCTGTTCAAGATATTGTATCGTCATCGAGAGCACTACTTATTAGCTATGAGAAATGTCATCATTGGCCCCCAGACAGTACTGGTTCGACGATTGTCTTGTGTGCTCAGCATGCACAGGGGATGTTGCTCAGTGGTACAGCGCATGCTTTGCATGTATGAGGCCCCGGGTTCATTAGCCGGTATTTCCATCAGCATAACTTCTGCTGACCTCGTCTTCAACTCTCAGAATGTGTGAGCTGAACATTTTCCACACAAGAAGTACATTCTCTTTGAACTTTGAGGGTTACATGCAGTTCGCAACAGCCTGCAGTAATTGACACAGCTCTTCTCAGAAGGCAAAGGTTCCTTTCTTGCACTCAGAGTTGCTATACATTTTCTGTCATGGCTAGCACATATTTCCCTCCATTTCATTTCATTTCAAGGTGTGTATTGAGGGTAATATGGCCCATGGAAAAAAAGAAGGCTTTTTGAAACAGGGATTTTGAGGCAGTTTGTGAAAGGGAAAACCGAGGCTCCATATGTTGTTGACTATGCGTGGATCCAAAGGGAACTTTCAGAGTGGTTGTTGTGGCCGAGTGGTTAAGGCGATGGACTAGAAATCCATTGGGATCTCCCCGCGCAAGTTCAAATCCTGCCAACAACGAATGACAGTTTTAATCTCTCGGCGCAAATCGCTGTTGGACTACAGAAACTTCGGAGTAGTGAGGTATGCAGGTCCCTGCAGTAGCAGAAGAAACTGAAGACATGTTGAAGAGGGTGTGATCTTCTGCTTAACAAGCTTCCTTGCGTGGCTTCAAATGTTCTTGCACAATCTTAGTAAATATGGGTCATTGATGGCTACATCAACAGTGCTTGCTGCAGTCCAATCCGAGCACAAGCTTTGCTACACAAAACCCCTCTCCATGTAGCGCTAGTGGTATAGTGGCTAGCATAGCTGCCTTCCAAGCAGTTGACCTGGTTTTGATTCCCAGCTATCGCAGCTGGTTTCTTGGCATCCTCCAGAGTACACAATCTGCTTGTGTTGTTCTTTCCTAAATGTTATCAGTATGAGACATGGAAGGCACCTTACACAACGGTTGTTGTTATATTGCAAAGCAAAGGCGCATCCCACGACCTCTACCGCTTTCGATCCATGTTAAATTATGGATAACTGTAATATTAAAAAGTTTTCCTCCAGTCAAATGTTGCCACTGGTCATTAGAGAGATAGGAAAAATTTTCATCCCTCCCCCGGATTTGGGTTCAAACAGGCGATGGTGGTATAGTGGTGAGCATAGCTGCCTTCCAAGCAGTTGACCCGGGTTCGATTCCCGGCCATCGCAACAGAGCATTATATTTGCATCTTGCAGCCAAGAAAGCTTACAACCTTCAGCTACGATTTGGTTGACAGACATTAGGTACAAACTGCTGGCAGTGGAGGAGGGGTACAGCAACATGTTGGGTTGTCGTGGCCGGGTGTTTAAGGCGATGGACTTGAAATGCGTTGGGTTTTCCCTGAGCACTTTCGTATACTGCCGATATCGTTATTTCTCATGTTGCATCTGCTGAATTGTTGGAGTTTGATCCTGGAAAGCAGGTCAGTTGCTTGCAAAGACTTTCCAATTTCCTGAGCGCTTACACACTCAGCGGCTCGTCTCCCCGTGTCAATCCGGTGACTCACAGACTTTTCTCAGCTGTTCAAGATATTGTATCGTCATCGAGAGCACTACTTATTAGCTATGAGAAATGTCATCATTGGCCCCCAGACAGTACTGGTTCGACGATTGTCTTGTGTGCTCAGCATGCACAAGGGATGTTGCTCAGTGGTACAGCGCATGCTTTGCATGTATGAGGCCCCGGGTTCATTAGCCGGTATTTCCATCAGCATAACTTCTGCTGACCTCGTCTTCAACTCTCAGAATGTGTGAGCTGAACATTTTCCACACAAGAAGTACATTCTCTTTGAACTTTGAGGGTTACATGCAGTTCGCAACAGCCTGCAGTAATTGACACAGCTCTTCTCAGAAGGCAAAGGTTCCTTTCTTGCACTCAGAGTTGCTATACATTTTCTGTCATGGCTAGCACATATTTCCCTCCATTTCATTTCATTTCAAGGTGTGTATTGAGGGTAATATGGCCCATGGAAAAAAAGAAGGCTTTTTGAAACAGGGATTTTGAGGCAGTTTGTGAAAGGGAAAACCGAGGCTCCATATGTTGTTGACTATGTGTGGATCCAAAGGGAACTTCCAGAGTGGTTGTTGTGGCCGAGTGGTTAAGGCGATGGACTAGAAATCCATTGGGGTCTCCCCGCGCAAGTTCAAATCCTGCCAACAACGAATGACAGTTTTAATCTCTCGGCGCAAATCGCTGTTGGACTACAGAAACTTCGGAGTAGTGAGGTATGCAGGTCCCTGCAGTAGCAGAAGAAACTGAAGACATGTTGAAGAGAGTGTGATCTTCTGCTTAACAAGCTTCCTTGCGTGGCTTCAAATGTTCTTGCACAATCTTAGTAAATATGGGTCATTGATGGCTACATCAACAGTGCTTGCTGCAGTCCAATCCGAGCACAAGCTTTGCTACACAAAACCCCTCTCCATGTAGCGCTAGTGGTATAGTGGCTAGCATAGCTGCCTTCCAAGCAGTTGACCTGGTTTTGATTCCCAGCTATCGCAGCTGGTTTCTTGGCATCCTCCAGAGTACACAATCTGCTTGTGTTGTTCTTTCCTAAATGTTATCAGTATGAGACATGGAAGGCACCTTACACAACGGTTGTTGTTATATTGCAAAGCAAAGGCGCATCCCACGACCTCTACCGCTTTCGATCCATGTTAAATTATGGATAACTGTAATATTAAAAAGTTTTCCTCCAGTCAAATGTTGCCACTGGTCATTAGAGAGATAGGAAAAATTTTCATCCCTCCCCCGGATTTGGGTTCAAACAGGCGATGGTGGTATAGTGGTGAGCATAGCTGCCTTCCAAGCAGTTGACCCGGGTTCGATTCCCGGCCATCGCAACAGAGCATTATATTTGCATCTTGCAGCCAAGAAAGCTTACAACCTTCAGCTACGATTTGGTTGACAGACATTAGGTACAAACTGCTGGCAGTGGAGGAGGGGTACAGCGACATGTTGGGTTGTCGTGGCCGGGTGTTTAAGGCGATGGACTTGAAATGCGTTGGGTTTTCCCTGAGCAGCTTCGTATACTGCCAATATCGTTATTTCTCATGTTGCATCTGCTGAATTGTTGGAGTTTGATCCTGGAAAGCAGGTCAGTTGCTTGCAAAGACTTTCCAATTTCCTGAGCGCTTACACACTCAGCGGCTCGTCTCCCCGTGTCAATCCGGTGACTCACAGACTTTTCTCAGCTGTTCAAGATATTGTATCGTCATCGAGAGCACTACTTATTAGCTATGAGAAATGTCATCATTGGCCCCCAGACAGTACTGGTTCGACGATTGTCTTGTGTGCTCAGCATGCACAGGGGATGTTGCTCAGTGGTACAGCGCATGCTTTGCATGTATGAGGCCCCGGGTTCATTAGCCGGTATTTCCATCAGCATAACTTCTGCTGACCTCGTCTTCAACTCTCAGAATGTGTGAGCTGAACATTTTCCACACAAGAAGTACATTCTCTTTGAACTTTGAGGGTTACATGCAGTTCGCAACAGCCTGCAGTAATTGACACAGCTCTTCTCAGAAGGCAAAGGTTCCTTTCTTGCACTCAGAGTTGCTATACATTTTCTGTCATGGCTAGCACATATTTCCCTCCATTTCATTTCATTTCAAGGTGTGTATTGAGGGTAATATGGCCCATGGAAAAAAAGAAGGCTTTTTGAAACAGGGATTTTGAGGCAGTTTGTGAAAGGGAAAACCGAGGCTCCATATGTTGTTGACTATGCGTGGATCCAAAGGGAACTTCCAGAGTGGTTGTTGTGGCCGAGTGGTTAAGGCGATGGACTAGAAATCCATTGGGGTCTCCCCGCGCAAGTTCGAATCCTGCCAACAACGAATGACAGTTTTAATCTCTCGGCGCAAATCGCTGTTGGACTACAGAAACTTCGGAGTAGTGAGGTATGCAGGTCCCTGCAGTAGCAGAAGAAACTGAAGACATGTTGAAGAGAGTGTGATCTTCTGCTTAACAAGCTTCCTTGCGTGGCTTCAAATGTTCTTGCACAATCTTAGTAAATATGGGTCATTGATGGCTACATCAACAGTGCTTGCTGCAGTCCAATCCAAGCACAAGCTTTGCTACACAAAACCCCTCTCCATGTAGCGCTAGTGGTATAGTGTCTAGCATAGCTGCCTTCCAAGCAGTTGACCTGGTTTTGATTCCCAGCTATCGCAGCTGGTTTCTTGGCATCCTCCAGAGTACACAATCTGCTTGTGTTGTTCTTTCCTAAATGTTATCAGTATGAGACATGGAAGGCACCTTACACAACGGTTGTTGTTATATTGCAAAGCAAAGGCGCATCCCACGACCTCTACCGCTTTCGATCCATGTTAAATTATGGATAACTGTAATATTAAAAAGTTTTCCTCCAGTCAAATGTTGCCACTGGTCATTAGAGAGATAGGAAAAATTTTCATCCCTCCCCCGGATTTGGGTTCAAACAGGTGATGGTGGTATAGTGGTGAGCATAGCTGCCTTCCAAGCAGTTGACCCGGGTTCAATTCCCAGCCATCGCAACCAAGCATTATATTTGCATCTTGCAGCCAAGAAAGCTTACAACCTTCAGCTACGATTTGGTTGACAGACATTAGGTACAAACTGCTGGCAGTGGAGGAGGGGTACAGCGACATGTTGGGTTGTCGTGGCCGGGTGTTTAAGGCGATGGACTTGAAATGCGTTGGGTTTTCCCTGAGCAGTTTCGTATACTGCCGATATCGTTATTTCTCATGTTGCATCTGCCGAATTGTTGGAGTTTGATCCTGGAAAGCAGGTCAGTTGCTTGCAAAGACTTTCCAATTTCCTGAGCGCTTACACACTCAGCGGCTCGTCTCCCCGTGTCAATCCGGTGACTCACAGACTTTTCTCAGCTGTTCAAGATATTGTATCGTCATCGAGAGCACTACTTATTAGTTATGAGCAATGTCATCATTGGCCCCCAGACAGTACTGGTTCGACGATTGTCTTGTGTGCTCAGCATGCACAGGGGATGTTGCTCAGTGGTACAGCACATGCTTTGCATGTATGAGGCCCCGGGTTCATTAGCCGGTATTTCCATCAGCATAACTTCTGCTGACCTCGTCTTCAACTCTCAGAATGTGTGAGCTGAACATTTTCCACACAAGAAGTACATTCTCTTTGAACTTTGAGGGTTACATGCAGTTCGCAACAGCCTGCAGTAATTGACACAGCTCTTCTCAGAAGGCAAAGGTTCCTTTCTTGCACTCAGAGTTGCTATACATTTTCTGTCATGGCTAGCACATATTTCCCTCCATTTCATTTCATTTCAAGGTGTGTATTGAGGGTAATATGGCCCATGGAAAAAAAGAAGGCTTTTTGAAACAGGGATTTTGAGGCAGTTTGTGAAAGGGAAAACCGAGGCTCCATATGTTGTTGACTATGCGTGGATCCAAAGGGAACTTTCAGAGTGGTTGTTGTGGCCGAGTGGTTAAGGCGATGGACTAGAAATCCATTGGGGTCTCCCCGCGCAAGTTCGAATCCTGCCAACAACGAATGACAGTTTTAATCTCTCGGCGCAAATCGCTGTTGGACTACAGAAACTTCGGAGTAGTGAGGTATGCAGGTCCCTGCAGTAGCAGAAGAAACTGAAGACATGTTGAAGAGAGTGTGATCTTCTGCTTAACAAGCTTCCTTGCGTGGCTTCAAATGTTCTTGCACAATCTTAGTAAATATGGGTCATTGATGGCTACATCAACAGTGCTTGCTGCAGTCCAATCCGAGCACAAGCTTTGCTACACAAAACCCCTCTCCATGTAGCGCTAGTGGTATAGTGGCTAGCATAGCTGCCTTCCAAGCAGTTGACCTGGTTTTGATTCCCAGCTATCGCAGCTGGTTTCTTGGCATCCTCCAGAGTACACAATCTGCTTGTGTTGTTCTTTCCTAAATGTTATCAGTATGAGACATGGAAGGCACCTTACACAACAGTTGTTGTTATATTGCAAAGCAAAGGCGCATCCCACGACCTCTACCGCTTTCGATCCATGTTAAATTATGGATAACTGTAATATTAAAAAGTTTTCCTCCAGTCAAATGTTGCCACTGGTCATTAGAGAGATAAGAAAAATTTTCATCCCTCCCCCGGATTTGGGTTCAAACAGGCGATGGTGGTATAGTGGTGAGCATAGCTGCCTTCCAAGCAGTTGACCCGGGTTCGATTCCCGGCCATCGCAACCGAGCATTATATTTGCATCTTGCAGCCAAGAAAGCTTACAACCTTCAGCTACGATTTGGTTGACAGACATTAGGTACAAACTGCTGGCAGTGGAGGAGGGGTACAGCGACATGTTGGGTTGTCGTGGCCGGGTGTTTAAGGCGATGGACTTGAAATGCGTTGGGTTTTCCCTGAGCACTTTCGTATACTGCCGATATCGTTATTTCTCATGTTGCATCTGCTGAATTGTTGGAGTTTGATCCTGGAAAGCAGGTCAGTTGCTTGCAAAGACTTTCCAATTTCCTGAGCGCTTACACACTCAGCGGCTCGTCTCCCCGTGTCAATCCGGTGACTCACAGACTTTTCTCAGCTGTTCAAGATATTGTATCGTCATCGAGAGCACTACTTATTAGTTATGAGCAATGTCATCATTGGCCCCCAGACAGTACTGGTTCGACGATTGTCTTGTGTGCTCAGCATGCACAGGGGATGTTGCTCAGTGGTACAGCGAATGCTTTACATGTATGAGGCCCCGGGTTCATTAGCCGATATTTCCATCAGCATAACTTCTGCTGACCTCGTCTTCAATTCTCAGAATGTGTGAGCTGAACATTTTCCACACAAGAAGTACATTCTCTTTGAACTTTGAGGGTTACATGCAGTTCGCAACAGCCTGCAGTAACTGACACAGCTCTTCTCAGAAGGCAAAGGTTCCTTTCTTGCACTCAGAGTTGCTATACATTTTCTGTCATGGCTAGCACATATTTCCCTCCATTTCATTTCATTTCAAGGTGTGTATTGAGGGTAATATGGCCCATGGAAAAAAAGAAGGCTTTTTGAAACAGGGATTTTGAGGCAGTTTGTGAAAGGGAAAACCGAGGCTCCATATGTTGTTGACTATGCGTGGATCCAAAGGGAACTTCCAGAGTGGTTGTTGTGGCCGAGTGGTTAAGGCGATGGACTAGAAATCCATTGGGGTCTCCCCGCGCAAGTTCGAATCCTGCCAACAACGAATGACAGTTTTAATCTCTCGGCGCAAATCGCTGTTGGACTACAGAAACTTCGGAGTAGTGAGGTATGCAGGTCCCTGCAGTAGCAGAAGAAACTGAAGACATGTTGAAGAGAGTGTGATCTTCTGCTTAACAAGCTTCCTTGCGTGGCTTCAAATGTTCTTGCACAATCTTAGTAAATATGGGTCATTGATGGCTACATCAACAGTGCTTGCTGCAGTCCAATCCAAGCACAAGCTTTGCTACACAAAACCCCTCTCCATGTAGCGCTAGTGGTATAGTGTCTAGCATAGCTGCCTTCCAAGCAGTTGACCTGGTTTTGATTCCCAGCTATCGCAGCTGGTTTCTTGGCATCCTCCAGAGTACACAATCTGCTTGTGTTGTTCTTTCCTAAATGTTATCAGTATGAGACATGGAAGGCACCTTACACAACGGTTGTTGTTATATTGCAAAGCAAAGGCGCATCCCACGACCTCTACCGCTTTCGATCCATGTTAAATTATGGATAACTGTAATATTAAAAAGTTTTCCTCCAGTCAAATGTTGCCACTGGTCATTAGAGAGATAGGAAAAATTTTCATCCCTCCCCCGGATTTGGGTTCAAACAGGTGATGGTGGTATAGTGGTGAGCATAGCTGCCTTCCAAGCAGTTGACCCGGGTTCAATTCCCAGCCATCGCAACCAAGCATTATATTTGCATCTTGCAGCCAAGAAAGCTTACAACCTTCAGCTACGATTTGGTTGACAGACATTAGGTACAAACTGCTGGCAGTGGAGGAGGGGTACAGCGACATGTTGGGTTGTCGTGGCCGGGTGTTTAAGGCGATGGACTTGAAATGCGTTGGGTTTTCCCTGAGCAGTTTCGTATACTGCCGATATCGTTATTTCTCATGTTGCATCTGCCGAATTGTTGGAGTTTGATCCTGGAAAGCAGGTCAGTTGCTTGCAAAGACTTTCCAATTTCCTGAGCGCTTACACACTCAGCGGCTCGTCTCCCCGTGTCAATCCGGTGACTCACAGACTTTTCTCAGCTGTTCAAGATATTGTATCGTCATCGAGAGCACTACTTATTAGTTATGAGCAATGTCATCATTGGCCCCCAGACAGTACTGGTTCGACGATTGTCTTGTGTGCTCAGCATGCACAGGGGATGTTGCTCAGTGGTACAGCACATGCTTTGCATGTATGAGGCCCCGGGTTCATTAGCCGGTATTTCCATCAGCATAACTTCTGCTGACCTCGTCTTCAACTCTCAGAATGTGTGAGCTGAACATTTTCCACACAAGAAGTACATTCTCTTTGAACTTTGAGGGTTACATGCAGTTCGCAACAGCCTGCAGTAATTGACACAGCTCTTCTCAGAAGGCAAAGGTTCCTTTCTTGCACTCAGAGTTGCTATACATTTTCTGTCATGGCTAGCACATATTTCCCTCCATTTCATTTCATTTCAAGGTGTGTATTGAGGGTAATATGGCCCATGGAAAAAAAGAAGGCTTTTTGAAACAGGGATTTTGAGGCAGTTTGTGAAAGGGAAAACCGAGGCTCCATATGTTGTTGACTATGCGTGGATCCAAAGGGAACTTTCAGAGTGGTTGTTGTGGCCGAGTGGTTAAGGCGATGGACTAGAAATCCATTGGGGTCTCCCCGCGCAAGTTCGAATCCTGCCAACAACGAATGACAGTTTTAATCTCTCGGCGCAAATCGCTGTTGGACTACAGAAACTTCGGAGTAGTGAGGTATGCAGGTCCCTGCAGTAGCAGAAGAAACTGAAGACATGTTGAAGAGAGTGTGATCTTCTGCTTAACAAGCTTCCTTGCGTGGCTTCAAATGTTCTTGCACAATCTTAGTAAATATGGGTCATTGATGGCTACATCAACAGTGCTTGCTGCAGTCCAATCCGAGCACAAGCTTTGCTACACAAAACCCCTCTCCATGTAGCGCTAGTGGTATAGTGGCTAGCATAGCTGCCTTCCAAGCAGTTGACCTGGTTTTGATTCCCAGCTATCGCAGCTGGTTTCTTGGCATCCTCCAGAGTACACAATCTGCTTGTGTTGTTCTTTCCTAAATGTTATCAGTATGAGACATGGAAGGCACCTTACACAACAGTTGTTGTTATATTGCAAAGCAAAGGCGCATCCCACGACCTCTACCGCTTTCGATCCATGTTAAATTATGGATAACTGTAATATTAAAAAGTTTTCCTCCAGTCAAATGTTGCCACTGGTCATTAGAGAGATAAGAAAAATTTTCATCCCTCCCCCGGATTTGGGTTCAAACAGGCGATGGTGGTATAGTGGTGAGCATAGCTGCCTTCCAAGCAGTTGACCCGGGTTCGATTCCCGGCCATCGCAACCGAGCATTATATTTGCATCTTGCAGCCAAGAAAGCTTACAACCTTCAGCTACGATTTGGTTGACAGACATTAGGTACAAACTGCTGGCAGTGGAGGAGGGGTACAGCGACATGTTGGGTTGTCGTGGCCGGGTGTTTAAGGCGATGGACTTGAAATGCGTTGGGTTTTCCCTGAGCACTTTCGTATACTGCCGATATCGTTATTTCTCATGTTGCATCTGCTGAATTGTTGGAGTTTGATCCTGGAAAGCAGGTCAGTTGCTTGCAAAGACTTTCCAATTTCCTGAGCGCTTACACACTCAGCGGCTCGTCTCCCCGTGTCAATCCGGTGACTCACAGACTTTTCTCAGCTGTTCAAGATATTGTATCGTCATCGAGAGCACTACTTATTAGTTATGAGCAATGTCATCATTGGCCCCCAGACAGTACTGGTTCGACGATTGTCTTGTGTGCTCAGCATGCACAGGGGATGTTGCTCAGTGGTACAGCGAATGCTTTACATGTATGAGGCCCCGGGTTCATTAGCCGATATTTCCATCAGCATAACTTCTGCTGACCTCGTCTTCAATTCTCAGAATGTGTGAGCTGAACATTTTCCACACAAGAAGTACATTCTCTTTGAACTTTGAGGGTTACATGCAGTTCGCAACAGCCTGCAGTAACTGACACAGCTCTTCTCAGAAGGCAAAGGTTCCTTTCTTGCACTCAGAGTTGCTATACATTTTCTGTCATGGCTAGCACATATTTCCCTCCATTTCATTTCATTTCAAGGTGTGTATTGAGGGTAATATGGCCCATGGAAAAAAAGAAGGCTTTTTGAAACAGGGATTTTGAGGCAGTTTGTGAAAGGGAAAACCGAGGCTCCATATGTTGTTGACTATGCGTGGATCCAAAGGGAACTTCCAGAGTGGTTGTTGTGGCCGAGTGGTTAAGGCGATGGACTAGAAATCCATTGGGGTCTCCCCGCGCAAGTTCGAATCCTGCCAACAACGAATGACAGTTTTAATCTCTCGGCGCAAATCGCTGTTGGACTACAGAAACTTCGGAGTAGTGAGGTATGCAGGTCCCTGCAGTAGCAGAAGAAACTGAAGACATGTTGAAGAGAGTGTGATCTTCTGCTTAACAAGCTTCCTTGTGTGGCTTCAAATGTTCTTGCACAATCTTAGTAAATATGGGTCATTGATGGCTACATCAACAGTGCTTGCTGCAGTCCAATCCGAGCACAAGCTTTGCTACACAAAACCCCTCTCCATGTAGCGCTAGTGGTATAGTGGCTAGCATAGCTGCCTTCCAAGCAGTTGACCTGGTTTTGATTCCCAGCTATCGCAGCTGGTTTCTTGGCATCCTCCAGAGTACACAATCTGCTTGTGTTGTTCTTTCCTAAATGTTATCAGTATGAGACATGGAAGGCACCTTACACAACGGTTGTTGTTATATTGCAAAGCAAAGGCGCATCCCACGACCTCTACCGCTTTCGATCCATGTTAAATTATGGATAACTGTAATATTAAAAAGTTTTCCTCCAGTCAAATGTTGCCACTGGTCATTAGAGATATAGGAAAAAATGTCATCCCTCCCCCGGATTTGGGCTCAAACAGGCGATTGTGGTATAGTGGTGAGCATAGCTGCCTTCCAAGCAGTTGACCTGGGTTCGATTCCCGGCCATCGCAACCAAGCATTATATTTGCATCTTGCAGCCAAGAAAGCTTACAACCTTCAGCTACGATTTGGTTGACAGACATTAGGTACAAACTGCTGGCAGTGGAGGAGGGGTACAGCAACATGTTGGGTTGTCGTGGCCGGGTGTTTAAGGCGATGGACTTGAAATGCGTTGGGTTTTCCCTGAGCACTTTCGTATACTGCCGATATCGTTATTTCTCATGTTGCATCTGCTGAATTGTTGGAGTTTGATCCTGGAAAGCAGGTCAGTTGCTTGCAAAGACTTTCCAATTTCCTGAGCGCTTACACACTCAGCGGCTCGTCTCCCCGTGTCAATCCGGTGACTCACAGACTTTTCTCAGCTGTTCAAGATATTGTATCGTCATCGAGAGCACTACTTATTAGTTATGAGCAATGTCATCATTGGCCCCCAGACAGTACTGGTTCGACGATTGTCTTGTGTGCTCAGCATGCACAGGGGATGTTGCTCAGTGGTACAGCGCATGCTTTGCATGTATGAGGCCCCGGGTTCATTAGCCGATATTTCCATCAGCATAACTTCTGCTGACCTCGTCTTCAATTCTCAGAATGTGTGAGCTGAACATTTTCCACACAAGAAGTACATTCTCTTTGAACTTTGAGGGTTACATGCAGTTCGCAACAGCCTGCAGTAACTGACACAGCTCTTCTCAGAAGGCAAAGGTTCCTTTCTTGCACTCAGAGTTGCTATACATTTTCTGTCATGGCTAGCACATATTTCCCTCCATTTCATTTCATTTCAAGGTGTGTATTGAGGGTAATATGGCCCATGGAAAAAAAGAAGGCTTTTTGAAACAGGGATTTTGAGGCAGTTTGTGAAAGGGAAAACCGAGGCTCCATATGTTGTTGACTATGCGTGGATCCAAAGGGAACTTCCAGAGTGGTTGTTGTGGCTGAGTGGTTAAGGCGATGGACTAGAATTCCATTGGGGTCTCCCCACGCAAGTTCGAATCCTGCCAACAACGAATGACAGTTTTAATCTCTCGGCGCAAATCGCTGTTGGACTACAGAAACTTCGGAGTAGTGAGGTATGCAGGTCCCTGCAGTAGCAGAAGAAACTGAAGACATGTTGAAGAGAGTGTGATCTTCTGCTTAACAAGCTTCCTTGCGTGGCTTCAAATGTTCTTGCACAATCTTAGTAAATATGGGTCATTGATGGCTACATCAACAGTGCTTGCTGCAGTCCAATCCGAGCACAAGCTTTGCTACACAAAACCCCTCTCCATGTAGCGCTAGTGGTATAGTGGCTAGCATAGCTGCCTTCCAAGCAGTTGACCTGGTTTTGATTCCCAGCTATCGCAGCTGGTTTCTTGGCATCCTCCAGAGTACACAATCTGCTTGTGTTGTTCTTTCCTAAATGTTATCAGTATGAGACATGGAAGGCACCTTACACAACGGTTGTTGTTATATTGCAAAGCAAAGGCGCATCCCACGACCTCTACCGCTTTCGATCCATGTTAAATTATGGATAACTGTAATATTAAAAAGTTTTCCTCCAGTCAAATGTTGCCACTGGTCATTAGAGAGATAGGAAAAATTTTCATCCCTCCCCCGGATTTGGGTTCAAACAGGCGATGGTGGTATAGTGGTGAGCATAGCTGCCTTCCAAGCAGTTTACCTGTGTTCGATTCCCGGCCATCGCAACCGAGCATTATATTTGCATCTTGCAGCCAAGAAAGCTTACAACCTTCAGCTACGATTTGGTTGACAGACATTAGGTACAAACTGCTGGCAGTGGAGGAGGGGTACAGCAACATGTTGGGTTGTCGTGGCCGGGTGTTTAAGGCGATGGACTTGAAATGCGTTGGGTTTTCCCTGAGCAGTTTCGTATACTGCCGATATCGTTATTTCTCATGTTGCATCTGCTGAATTGTTGGAGTTTGATCCTGGAAAGCAGGTCAGTTGCTTGCAAAGACTTTCCAATTTCCTGAGCGCTTACACACTCAGCGGCTCGTCTCCCCGTGTCAATCCGGTGACTCACAGACTTTTCTCAGCTGTTCAAGATATTGTATCGTCATCGAGAGCACTACTTATTAGTTATGAGCAATGTCATCATTGGCCCCCAGACAGTACTGGTTCGACGATTGTCTTGTGTGCTCAGCATGCACAGGGGATGTTGCTCAGTGGTACAGCGCATGCTTTGCATGTATGAGGCCCCGGGTTCATTAGCCGGTATTTCCATCAGCATAACTTCTGCTGACCTCGTCTTCAACTCTCAGAATGTGTGAGCTGAACATTTTCCACACAAGAAGTACATTCTCTTTGAACTTTGAGGGTTACATGCAGTTCGCAACAGCCTGCAGTAACTGACACAGCTCTTCTCAGAAGGCAAAGGTTCCTTTCTTGCACTCAGAGTTGCTATACATTTTCTGTCATGGCTAGCACATATTTCCCTCCATTTCATTTCATTTCAAGGTGTGTATTGAGGGTAATATGGCCCATGGAAAAAAAGAAGGCTTTTTGAAACAGGGATTTTGAGGCAGTTTGTGAAAGGGAAAACCGAGGCTCCATATGTTGTTGACTATGCGTGGATCCAAAGGGAACTTTCAGAGTGGTTGTTGTGGCCGAGTGGTTAAGGCGATGGACTAGAAATCCATTGGGGTCTCCCCGTGCAAGTTCGAATCCTGCCAACAACGAATGACAGTTTACATCTCTCGGCGCAAATCGCTGTTGGACTACAGAAACTTCGGAGTAGTGAGGTATGCAGGTCCCTGCAGTAGCAGAAGAAACTGAAGACATGTTGAAGAGAGTGTGATCTTCTGCTTAACAAGCTTCCTTGCGTGGCTACATCAACAGTGCTTGCTGCAGTCCAATCCGAGCACAAGCTTTGCTACACAAAACCCCTCTCCATGTAGCGCTAGTGGTATAGTGGCTAGCATAGCTGCCTTCCAAGCAGTTGACCTGGTTTTGATTCCCAGCTATCGCAGCTGGTTTCTTGGCATCCTCCAGAGTACACAATCTGCTTGTGTTGTTCTTTCCTAAATGTTATCAGTATGAGACATGGAAGGCACCTTACACAACGGTTGTTGTTATATTGCAAAGCAAAGGCGCATCCCACGACCTCTACCGCTTTCGATCCATGTTAAATTATGGATAACTGTAATATTAAAAAGTTTTCCTCCAGTCAAATGTTGCCACTGGTCATTAGAGAGATAGGAAAAATTTTCATCCCTCCCCCGGATTTGGGCTCAAACAGGCGATTGTGGTATAGTGGTGAGCATAGCTGCCTTCCAAGCAGTTGACCTGGGTTCGATTCCCGGCCATCGCAACCAAGCATTATATTTGCATCTTGCAGCCAAGAAAGCTTACAACCTTCAGCTACGATTTGGTTGACAGACATTAGGTACAAACTGCTGGCAGTGGAGGAGGGGTACAGCGACATGTTGGGTTGTCGTGGCCGGGTGTTTAAGGCGATGGACTTGAAATGCGTTGGGTTTTCCCTGAGCACTTTCGTATACTGCCGATATCGTTATTTCTCATGTTGCATCTGCTGAATTGTTGGAGTTTGATCCTGGAAAGCAGGTCAGTTGCTTGCAAAGACTTTCCAATTTCCTGAGCGCTTACACACTCAGCGGCTCGTCTCCCCGTGTCAATCCGGTGACTCACAGACTTTTCTCAGCTGTTCAAGATATTGTATCGTCATCGAGAGCACTACTTATTAGTTATGAGAAATGTCATCATTGGCCCCCAGACATTACTGGTTCGACGATTGTCTTGTGTGCTCAGCATGCACAGGGGATGTTGCTCAGTGGTACAGCGCATGCTTTGCATGTATGAGGCCCCCGGGTTCATTAGCCGGTATTTCCATCAGCATAACTTCTGCTGACCTCGTCTTCAACTCTCAGAATGTGTGAGCTGAACATTTTCCACACAAGAAGTACATTCTCTTTGAACTTTGAGGGTTACATGCAGTTCGCAACAGCCTGCAGTAATTGACACAGCTCTTCTCAGAAGGCAAAGGTTCCTTTCTTGCACTCAGAGTTGCTATACATTTTCTGTCATGGCTAGCACATATTTCCCTCCATTTCATTTCATTTCAAGGTGTGTATTGAGGGTAATATGGCCCATGGAAAAAAAGAAGGCTTTTTGAAACAGGGATTTTGAGGCAGTTTGTGAAAGGGAAAACCGAGGCTCCATATGTTGTTGACTATGCGTGGATCCAAAGGGAACTTCCAGAGTGGTTGTTGTGGCCGAGTGGTTAAGGCGATGGACTAGAAATCCATTGGGGTCTCCCCGCGCAAGTTCGTATCCTGCCAACAACGAATGACAGTTTTAATCTCTCGGCGCAAATCGCTGTTGGACTACAGAAACTTCGGAGTAGTGAGGTATGCAGGTCCCTGCAGTAGCAGAAGAAACTGAAGACATGTTGAAGAGAGTGTGATCTTCTGCTTAACAAGCTTCCTTGCGTGGCTTCAAATGTTCTTGCACAATCTTAGTAAATATGGGTCATTGATGGCTACATCAACAGTGCTTGCTGCAGTCCAATCCAAGCACAAGCTTTGCTACACAAAACCCCTCTCCATGTAGCGCTAGTGGTATAGTGGCTAGCATAGCTGCCTTCCAAGCAGTTGACCTGGTTTTGATTCCCAGCTATCGCAGCTGGTTTCTTGGCATCCTCCAGAGTACACAATCTGCTTGTGTTGTTCTTTCCTAAATGTTATCAGTATGAGACATGGAAGGCACCTTACACAACGGTTGTTGTTATATTGCAAAGCAAAGGCGCATCCCACGACCTCTACCGCTTTCGATCCATGTTAAATTATGGATAACTGTAATATTAAAAAGTTTTCCTCCAGTCAAATGTTGCCACTGGTCATTAGAGAGATAAGAAAAATTTTCATCCCTCCCCCGGATTTGGGTTCAAACAGGTGATGGTGGTATAGTGGTGAGCATAGCTGCCTTCCAAGCAGTTGACCCGGGTTCGATTCCCGGCCATCGCAACCGAGCATTATATTTGCATCTTGCAGCCAAGAAAGCTTACAACCTTCAGCTACGATTTGGTTGACAGACATTAGGTACAAACTGCTGGCAGTGGAGGAGGGGTACAGCGACATGTTGGGTTGTCGTGGCCGGGTGTTTAAGGCGATGGACTTGAAATGCGTTGGGTTTTCCCTGAGCACTTTCGTATACTGCCGATATCGTTATTTCTCATGTTGCATCTGCTGAATTGTTGGAGTTTGATCCTGGAAAGCAGGTCAGTTGCTTGCAAAGACTTTCCAATTTCCTGAGCGCTTACACACTCAGCGGCTCGTCTCCCCGTGTCAATCCGGTGACTCACAGACTTTTCTCAGCTGTTCAAGATATTGTATCGTCATCGAGAGCACTACTTATTAGTTATGAGCAATGTCATCATTGGCCCCCAGACAGTACTGGTTCGACGATTGTCTTGTGTGCTCAGCATGCACAGGGGATGTTGCTCAGTGGTACAGCGAATGCTTTACATGTATGAGGCCCCGGGTTCATTAGCCGATATTTCCATCAGCATAACTTCTGCTGACCTCGTCTTCAATTCTCAGAATGTGTGAGCTGAACATTTTCCACACAAGAAGTACATTCTCTTTGAACTTTGAGGGTTACATGCAGTTCGCAACAGCCTGCAGTAACTGACACAGCTCTTCTCAGAAGGCAAAGGTTCCTTTCTTGCACTCAGAGTTGCTATACATTTTCTGTCATGGCTAGCACATATTTCCCTCCATTTCATTTCATTTCAAGGTGTGTATTGAGGGTAATATGGCCCATGGAAAAAAAGAAGGCTTTTTGAAACAGGGATTTTGAGGCAGTTTGTGAAAGGGAAAACCGAGGCTCCATATGTTGTTGACTATGCGTGGATCCAAAGGGAACTTCCGGAGTGGTTGTTGTGGCCGAGTGGTTAAGGCGATGGACTAGAAATCCATTGGGGTCTCCCCGCGCAAGTTCGAATCCTGCCAACAACGAATGACAGTTTTAATCTCTCGGCGCAAATCGCTGTTGGACTACAGAAACTTCGGAGTAGTGAGGTATGCAGGTCGCTGCAGTAGCAGAAGAAACTGAAGACATGTTGAAGAGAGTGTGATCTTCTGCTTAACAAGCTTCCTTGTGTGGCTTCAAATGTTCTTGCACAATCTTAGTAAATATGGGTCATTGATGGCTACATCAACAGTGCTTGCTGCAGTCCAATCCGAGCACAAGCTTTGCTACACAAAACCCCTCTCCATGTAGCGCTAGTGGTATAGTGGCTAGCATAGCTGCCTTCCAAGCAGTTGACCTGGTTTTGATTCCCAGCTATCGCAGCTGGTTTCTTGGCATCCTCCAGAGTACACAATCTGCTTGTGTTGTTCTTTCCTAAATGTTATCAGTATGAGACATGGAAGGCACCTTACACAACGGTTGTTGTTATATTGCAAAGCAAAGGCGCATCCCACGACCTCTACCGCTTTCGATCCATGTTAAATTATGGATAACTGTAATATTAAAAAGTTTTCCTCCAGTCAAATGTTGCCACTGGTCATTAGAGATATAGGAAAAAATGTCATCCCTCCCCCGGATTTGGGCTCAAACAGGCGATTGTGGTATAGTGGTGAGCATAGCTGCCTTCCAAGCAGTTGACCTGGGTTCGATTCCCGGCCATCGCAACCAAGCATTATATTTGCATCTTGCAGCCAAGAAAGCTTACAACCTTCAGCTACGATTTGGTTGACAGACATTAGGTACAAACTGCTGGCAGTGGAGGAGGGGTACAGCAACATGTTGGGTTGTCGTGGCCGGGTGTTTAAGGCGATGGACTTGAAATGCGTTGGGTTTTCCCTGAGCACTTTCGTATACTGCCGATATCGTTATTTCTCATGTTGCATCTGCTGAATTGTTGGAGTTTGATCCTGGAAAGCAGGTCAGTTGCTTGCAAAGACTTTCCAATTTCCTGAGCGCTTACACACTCAGCGGCTCGTCTCCCCGTGTCAATCCGGTGACTCACAGACTTTTCTCAGCTGTTCAAGATATTGTATCGTCATCGAGAGCACTACTTATTAGTTATGAGCAATGTCATCATTGGCCCCCAGACAGTACTGGTTCGACGATTGTCTTGTGTGCTCAGCATGCACAGGGGATGTTGCTCAGTGGTACAGCGCATGCTTTGCATGTATGAGGCCCCGGGTTCATTAGCCGGTATTTCCATCAGCATAACTTCTGCTGACCTCGTCTTCAACTCTCAGAATGTGTGAGCTGAACATTTTCCACACAAGAAGTACATTCTCTTTGAACTTTGAGGGTTACATGCAGTTCGCAACAGCCTGCAGTAATTGACACAGCTCTTCTCAGAAGGCAAAGGTTCCTTTCTTGCACTCAGAGTTGCTATACATTTTCTGTCATGGCTAGCACATATTTCCCTCCATTTCATTTCATTTCAAGGTGTGTATTGAGGGTAATATGGCCCATGGAAAAAAAGAAGGCTTTTTGAAACAGGGATTTTGAGGCAGTTTGTGAAAGGGAAAACCGAGGCTCCATATGTTGTTGACTATGCGTGGATCCAAAGGGAACTTCCAGAGTGGTTGTTGTGGCCGAGTGGTTAAGGCGATGGACTAGAAATCCATTGGGGTCTCCCCGCGCAAGTTCGAATCCTGCCAACAACGAATGACAGTTTTAATCTCTCGGCGCAAATCGCTGTTGGACTACAGAAACTTCGGAGTAGTGAGGTATGCAGGTCCCTGCAGTAGCAGAAGAAACTGAAGACATGTTGAAGAGAGTGTGATCTTCTGCTTAACAAGCTTCCTTGCGTGGCTTCAAATGTTCTTGCACAATCTTAGTAAATATGGGTCATTGATGGCTACATCAACAGTGCTTACTGCAGTCCAATCCAAGCACAAGCTTTGCTACACAAAACCCCTCTCCATGTAGCGCTAGTGGTATAGTGGCTAGCATAGCTGCCTTCCAAGCAGTTGACCTGGTTTTGATTCCCAGCTATCGCAGCTGGTTTCTTGGCATCCTCCAGAGTACACAATCTGCTTGTGTTGTTCTTTCCTAAATGTTATCAGTATGAGACATGGAAGGCACCTTACACAACGGTTGTTGTTATATTGCAAAGCAAAGGCGCATCCCACGACCTCTACCGCTTTCGATCCATGTTAAATTATGGATAACTGTAATATTAAAAAGTTTTCCTCCAGTCAAATGTTGCCACTGGTCATTAGAGAGATAGGAAAAATTTTCATCCCTCCCCCGGATTTGGGTTCAAACAGGCGATGGTGGTATAGTGGTGAGCATAGCTGCCTTCCAAGCAGTTGACCCGGGTTCGATTCCCGGCCATCGCAACCGAGCATTATATTTGCATCTTGCAGCCAAGAAAGCTTACAACCTTCAGCTACGATTTGGTTGACAGACATTAGGTACAAACTGCTGGCAGTGGAGGAGGGGTACAGCAACATGTTGGGTTGTCGTGGCCGGGTGTTTAAGGCGATGGACTTGAAATGCGTTGGGTTTTCCCTGAGCACTTTCGTATACTGCCGATATCGTTATTTCTCATGTTGCATCTGCTGAATTGTTGGAGTTTGATCCTGGAAAGCAGGTCAGTTGCTTGCAAAGACTTTCCAATTTCCTGAGCGCTTACACACTCAGCGGCTCGTCTCCCCGTGTCAATCCGGTGACTCACAGACTTTTCTCAGCTGTTCAAGATATTGTATCGTCATCGAGAGCACTACTTATTAGCTATGAGAAATGTCATCATTGGCCCCCAGACAGTACTGGTTCGACGATTGTCTTGTGTGCTCAGCATGCACAGGGGATGTTGCTCAGTGGTACAGCGCATGCTTTGCATGTATGAGGCCCCGGGTTCATTAGCCGGTATTTCCATCAGCATAACTTCTGCTGACCTCGTCTTCAACTCTCAGAATGTGTGAGCTGAACATTTTCCACACAAGAAGTACATTCTCTTTGAACTTTGAGGGTTACATGCAGTTCGCAACAGCCTGCAGTAATTGACACAGCTCTTCTCAGAAGGCAAAGGTTCCTTTCTTGCACTCAGAGTTGCTATACATTTTCTGTCATGGCTAGCACATATTTCCCTCCATTTCATTTCATTTCAAGGTGTGTATTGAGGGTAATATGGCCCATGGAAAAAAAGAAGGCTTTTTGAAACAGGGATTTTGAGGCAGTTTGTGAAAGGGAAAACCGAGGCTCCATATGTTGTTGACTATGCGTGGATCCAAAGGGAACTTCCAGAGTGGTTGTTGTGGCCGAGTGGTTAAGGCGATGGACTAGAAATCCATTGGGGTCTCCCCGCGCAAGTTCGAATCCTGCCAACAACGAATGACAGTTTTAATCTCTCGGCGCAAATCGCTGTTGGACTACAGAAACTTCGGAGTAGTGAGGTATGCAGGTCCCTGCAGTAGCAGAAGAAACTGAAGACATGTTGAAGAGAGTGTGATCTTCTGCTTAACAAGCTTCCTTGCGTGGCTTCAAATGTTCTTGCACAATCTTAGTAAATATGGGTCATTGATGGCTACATCAACAGTGCTTGCTGCAGTCCAATCCAAGCACAAGCTTTGCTACACAAAACCCCTCTCCATGTAGCGCTAGTGGTATAGTGGCTAGCATAGCTGCCTTCCAAGCAGTTGACCTGGTTTTGATTCCCAGCTATCGCAGCTGGTTTCTTGGCATCCTCCAGAGTACACAATCTGCTTGTGTTGTTCTTTCCTAAATGTTATCAGTATGAGACATGGAAGGCACCTTACACAACGGTTGTTGTTATATTGCAAAGCAAAGGCGCATCCCACGACCTCTACCGCTTTCGATCCATGTTAAATTATGGATAACTGTAATATTAAAAAGTTTTCCTCCAGTCAAATGTTGCCACTGGTCATTAGAGAGATAGGAAAAATTTTCATCCCTCCCCCGGATTTGGGTTCAAACAGGCGATGGTGGTATAGTGGTGAGCATAGCTGCCTTCCAAGCAGTTGACCCGGGTTCGATTCCCAGCCATCGCAACAGAGCATTATATTTGCATCTTGCAGCCAAGAAAGCTTACAACCTTCAGCTACGATTCGGTTGACAGACATTAGGTACAAACTGCTGGCAGTGGAGGAGGGGTACAGCGACATGTTGGGTTGTCGTGGCCGGGTGTTTAAGGCGATGGACTTGAAATGCGTTGGGTTTTCCCTGAGCAGCTTCGTATACTGCCAATATCGTTATTTCTCATGTTGCATCTGCTGAATTGTTGGAGTTTGATCCTGGAAAGCAGGTCAGTTGCTTGCAAAGACTTTCCAATTTCCTGAGCGCTTACACACTCAGCGGCTCGTCTCCCCGTGTCAATCCGGTGACTCACAGACTTTTCTCAGCTGTTCAAGATATTGTATCGTCATCGAGAGCACTACTTATTAGCTATGAGAAATGTCATCATTGGCCCCCAGACAGTACTGGTTCGACGATTGTCTTGTGTGCTCAGCATGCACAGGGGATGTTGCTCAGTGGTACAGCGCATGCTTTACATGTATGAGGCCCCGGGTTCATTAGCCGGTATTTCCATCAGCATAACTTCTGCTGACCTCGTCTTCAACTCTCAGAATGTGTGAGCTGAACATTTTCCACACAAGAAGTACATTCTCTTTGAACTTTGAGGGTTACATGCAGTTCGCAACAGCCTGCAGTAATTGACACAGCTCTTCTCAGAAGGCAAAGGTTCCTTTCTTGCACTCAGAGTTGCTATACATTTTCTGTCATGGCTAGCACATATTTCCCTCCATTTCATTTCATTTCAAGGTGTGTATTGAGGGTAATATGGCCCATGGAAAAAAAGAAGGCTTTTTGAAACAGGGATTTTGAGGCAGTTTGTGAAAGGGAAAACCGAGGCTCCATATGTTGTTGACTATGCGTGGATCCAAAGGGAACTTCCAGAGTGGTTGTTGTGGCCGAGTGGTTAAGGCGATGGACCAGAAATCCATTGGGGTCTCACCGCGCAAGTTCAAATCCTGCCAACAACGAATGACAGTTTTAATCTCTCGGCGCAAATCGCTGTTGGACTACAGAAACTTCGGAGTAGTGAGGTATGCAGGTCCCTGCAGTAGCAGAAGAAACTGAAGACATGTTGAAGAGAGTGTGATCTTCTGCTTAACAAGCTTCCTTGCGTGGCTTCAAATGTTCTTGCACAATCTTAGTAAATATGGGTCATTGATGGCTACATCAACAGTGCTTGCTGCAGTCCAATCCGAGCACAAGCTTTGCTACACAAAACCCCTCTCCATGTAGCGCTAGTGGTATAGTGGCTAGCATAGCTGCCTTCCAAGCAGTTGACCTGGTTTTGATTCCCAGCTATCGCAGCTGGTTTCTTGGCATCCTCCAGAGTACACAATCTGCTTGTGTTGTTCTTTCCTAAATGTTATCAGTATGAGACATGGAAGGCACCTTACACAACGGTTGTTGTTATATTGCAAAGCAAAGGCGCATCCCACGACCTCTACCGCTTTCGATCCATGTTAAATTATGGATAACTGTAATATTAAAAAGTTTTCCTCCAGTCAAATGTTGCCACTGGTCATTAGAGAGATAGGAAAAATTTTCATCCCTCCCCCGGATTTGGGTTCAAACAGGCGATGGTGGTATAGTGGTGAGCATAGCTGCCTTCCAAGCAGTTGACCCGGGTTCGATTCCCGGCCATCGCAACAGAGCATTATATTTGCATCTTGCAGCCAAGAAAGCTTACAACCTTCAGCTACGATTCGGTTGACAGACATTAGGTACAAACTGCTGGCAGTGGAGGAGGGGTACAGCGACATGTTGGGTTGTCGTGGCCGGGTGTTTAAGGCGATGGACTTGAAATGCGTTGGGTTTTCCCTGAGCAGCTTCGTATACTGCCAATATCGTTATTTCTCATGTTGCATCTGCTGAATTGTTGGAGTTTGATCCTGGAAAGCAGGTCAGTTGCTTGCAAAGACTTTCCAATTTCCTGAGCGCTTACACACTCAGCGGCTCGTCTCCCCGTGTCAATCCGGTGACTCACAGACTTTTCTCAGCTGTTCAAGATATTGTATCGTCATCGAGAGCACTACTTATTAGTTATGAGCAATGTCATCATTGGCCCCCAGACAGTACTGGTTCGACGATTGTCTTGTGTGCTCAGCATGCACAGGGGATGTTGCTCAGTGGTACAGCGCATGCTTTGCATGTATGAGGCCCCGGGTTCATTAGCCGGTATTTCCATCAGCATAACTTCTGCTGACCTCGTCTTCAACTCTCAGAATGTGTGAGCTGAACATTTTCCACACAAGAAGTACATTCTCTTTGAACTTTGAGGGTTACATGCAGTTCGCAACAGCCTGCAGTAATTGACACAGCTCTTCTCAGAAGGCAAAGGTTCCTTTCTTGCACTCAGAGTTGCTATACATTTTCTGTCATGGCTAGCACATATTTCCCTCCATTTCATTTCATTTCAAGGTGTGTATTGAGGGTAATATGGCCCATGGAAAAAAAGAAGGCTTTTTGAAACAGGGATTTTGAGGCAGTTTGTGAAAGGGAAAACCGAGGCTCCATATGTTGTTGACTATGCGTGGATCCAAAGGGAACTTCCAGAGTGGTTGTTGTGGCCGAGTGGTTAAGGCGATGGATTTGAAATCCATTGGGGTCTCCCCGCCCAAGTTCGAATCCTGCTAACAACGAATGACAGTTTTAATCTCTCGGCGCAAATCGCTGTTGGACTACAGAAACTTCGGAGTAGTGAGGTATGCAGGTCCCTGCAGTAGCAGAAGAAACTGAAGACATGTTGAAGAGAGTGTGATCTTCTGCTTAACAAGCTTCCTTGCGTGGCTTCAAATGTTCTTGCACAATCTTAGTAAATATGGGTCATTGATGGCTACATCAACAGTGCTTGCTGCAGTCCAATCCAAGCACAAGCTTTGCTACACAAAACCCCTCTCCATGTAGCGCTAGTGGTATAGTGGCTAGCATAGCTGCCTTCCAAGCAGTTGACCTGGTTTTGATTCCCAGCTATCGCAGCTGGTTTCTTGGCATCCTCCAGAGTACACAATCTGCTTGTGTTGTTCTTTCCTAAATGTTATCAGTATGAGACATGGAAGGCACCTTACACAACGGTTGTTGTTATATTGCAAAGCAAAGGCGCATCCCACGACCTCTACCGCTTTCGATCCATGTTAAATTATGGATAACTGTAATATTAAAAAGTTTTCCTCCAGTCAAATGTTGCCACTGGTCATTAGAGAGATAGGAAAAATTTTCATCCCTCCCCCGGATTTGGGTTCAAACAGGTGATGGTGGTATAGTGGTGAGCATAGCTGCCTTCCAAGCAGTTGACCCGGGTTCGATTCCCAGCCATCGCAACCAAGCATTATATTTGCATCTTGCAGCCAAGAAAGCTTACAACCTTCAGCTACGATTTGGTTGACAGACATTAGGTACAAACTGCTGGCAGTGGAGGAGGGGTACAGCGACATGTTGGGTTGTCGTGGCCGGGTGTTTAAGGCGATGGACTTGAAATGCGTTGGGTTTTCCCTGAGCAGTTTCGTATACTGCCGATATCGTTATTTCTCATGTTGCATCTGCCGAATTGTTGGAGTTTGATCCTGGAAAGCAGGTCAGTTGCTTGCAAAGACTTTCCAATTTCCTGAGCGCTTACACACTCAGCGGCTCGTCTCCCCGTGTCAATCCGGTGACTCACAGACTTTTCTCAGCTGTTCAAGATATTGTATCGTCATCGAGAGCACTACTTATTAGTTATGAGCAATGTCATCATTGGCCCCCAGACAGTACTGGTTCGACGATTGTCTTGTGTGCTCAGCATGCACAGGGGATGTTGCTCAGTGGTACAGCGCATGCTTTGCATGTATGAGGCCCCGGGTTCATTAGCCGGTATTTCCATCAGCATAACTTCTGCTGACCTCGTCTTCAACTCTCAGAATGTGTGAGCTGAACATTTTCCACACAAGAAGTACATTCTCTTTGAACTTTGAGGGTTACATGCAGTTCGCAACAGCCTGCAGTAATTGACACAGCTCTTCTCAGAAGGCAAAGGTTCCTTTCTTGCACTCAGAGTTGCTATACATTTTCTGTCATGGCTAGCACATATTTCCCTCCATTTCATTTCATTTCAAGGTGTGTATTGAGGGTAATATGGCCCATGGAAAAAAAGAAGGCTTTTTGAAACAGGGATTTTGAGGCAGTTTGTGAAAGGGAAAACCGAGGCTCCATATGTTGTTGACTATGCGTGGATCCAAAGGGAACTTTCAGAGTGGTTGTTGTGGCCGAGTGGTTAAGGCGATGGACTAGAAATCCATTGGGGTCTCCCCGCGCAAGTTCAAATCCTGCCAACAACGAATGACAGTTTTAATCTCTCGGCGCAAATCGCTGTTGGACTACAGAAACTTCGGAGTAGTGAGGTATGCAGGTCCCTGCAGTAGCAGAAGAAACTGAAGACATGTTGAAGAGAGTGTGATCTTCTGCTTAACAAGCTTCCTTGCGTGGCTTCAAATGTTCTTGCACAATCTTAGTAAATATGGGTCATTGATGGCTACATCAACAGTGCTTGCTGCAGTCCAATCCGAGCACAAGCTTTGCTACACAAAACCCCTCTCCATGTAGCGCTAGTGGTATAGTGGCTAGCATAGCTGCCTTCCAAGCAGTTGACCTGGTTTTGATTCCCAGCTATCGCAGCTGGTTTCTTGGCATCCTCCAGAGTACACAATCTGCTTGTGTTGTTCTTTCCTAAATGTTATCAGTATGAGACATGGAAGGCACCTTACACAACGGTTGTTGTTATATTGCAAAGCAAAGGCGCATCCCACGACCTCTACCGCTTTCGATCCATGTTAAATTATGGATAACTGTAATATTAAAAAGTTTTCCTCCAGTCAAATGTTGCCACTGGTCATTAGAGAGATAGGAAAAATTTTCATCCCTCCCCCGGATTTGGGTTCAAACAGGCGATGGTGGTATAGTGGTGAGCATAGCTGCCTTCCAAGCAGTTGACCCGGGTTCGATTCCCGGCCATCGCAACAGAGCATTATATTTGCATCTTGCAGCCAAGAAAGCTTACAACCTTCAGCTACGATTTGGTTGACAGACATTAGGTACAAACTGCTGGCAGTGGAGGAGGGGTACAGCGACATGTTGGGTTGTCGTGGCCGGGTGTTTAAGGCGATGGACTTGAAATGCGTTGGGTTTTCCCTGAGCAGCTTCGTATACTGCCAATATCGTTATTTCTCATGTTGCATCTGCTGAATTGTTGGAGTTTGATCCTGGAAAGCAGGTCAGTTGCTTGCAAAGACTTTCCAATTTCCTGAGCGCTTACACACTCAGCGGCTCGTCTCCCCGTGTCAATCCGGTGACTCACAGACTTTTCTCAGCTGTTCAAGATATTGTATCGTCATCGAGAGCACTACTTATTAGCTATGAGAAATGTCATCATTGGCCCCCAGACAGTACTGGTTCGACGATTGTCTTGTGTGCTCAGCATGCACAGGGGATGTTGCTCAGTGGTACAGCGCATGCTTTGCATGTATGAGGCCCCGGGTTCATTAGCCGGTATTTCCATCAGCATAACTTCTGCTGACCTCGTCTTCAACTCTCAGAATGTGTGAGCTGAACATTTTCCACACAAGAAGTACATTCTCTTTGAACTTTGAGGGTTACATGCAGTTCGCAACAGCCTGCAGTAATTGACACAGCTCTTCTCAGAAGGCAAAGGTTCCTTTCTTGCACTCAGAGTTGCTATACATTTTCTGTCATGGCTAGCACATATTTCCCTCCATTTCATTTCATTTCAAGGTGTGTATTGAGGGTAATATGGCCCATGGAAAAAAAGAAGGCTTTTTGAAACAGGGA
This sequence comes from Labrus bergylta, assembly GCF_963930695.1. Taxonomy (NCBI): domain Eukaryota; kingdom Metazoa; phylum Chordata; class Actinopteri; order Labriformes; family Labridae; genus Labrus; species Labrus bergylta. The sequence continues at coordinate 25,995,263 of NC_089209.1, read as the reverse complement.
TTTTGAGGCAGTTTGTGAAAGGGAAAACCGAGGCTCCATATGTTGTTGACTATGCGTGGATCCAAAGGGAACTTCCAGAGTGGTTGTTGTGGCCGAGTGGTTAAGGCGATGGACTAGAAATCCATTGGGGTCTCCCCGCGCAAGTTCGAATCCTGCCAACAACGAATGACAGTTTTAATCTCTCGGCGCAAATCGCTGTTGGACTACAGAAACTTCGGAGTAGTGAGGTATGCAGGTCCCTGCAGTAGCAGAAGAAACTGAAGACATGTTGAAGAGAGTGTGATCTTCTGCTTAACAAGCTTCCTTGCGTGGCTTCAAATGTTCTTGCACAATCTTAGTAAATATGGGTCATTGATGGCTACATCAACAGTGCTTGCTGCAGTCCAATCCGAGCACAAGCTTTGCTACACAAAATCCCTCTCCATGTAGCGCTAGTGGTATAGTGGCTAGCATAGCTGCCTTCCAAGCAGTTGACCTGGTTTTGATTCCCAGCTATCGCAGCTGGTTTCTTGGCATCCTCCAGAGTACACAATCTGCTTGTGTTGTTCTTTCCTAAATGTTATCAGTATGAGACATGGAAGGCACCTTACACAACGGTTGTTGTTATATTGCAAAGCAAAGGCGCATCCCACGACCTCTACCGCTTTCGATCCATGTTAAATTATGGATAACTGTAATATTAAAAAGTTTTCCTCCAGTCAAATGTTGCCACTGGTCATTAGAGAGATAGGAAAAATTTTCATCCCTCCCCCGGATTTGGGTTCAAACAGGCGATGGTGGTATAGTGGTGAGCATAGCTGCCTTCCAAGCAGTTGACCTGGGTTCGATTCCCGGCCATCGCAACCAAGCATTATATTTGCATCTTGCAGCCAAGAAAGCTTACAACCTTCAGCTACGATTTGGTTGACAGACATTAGGTACAAACTGCTGGCAGTGGAGGAGGGGTACAGCAACATGTTGGGTTGTCGTGGCCGGGTGTTTAAGGCGATGGACTTGAAATGCGTTGGGTTTTCCCTGAGCAGTTTCGTATACTGCCGATATCGTTATTTCTCATGTTGCATCTGCTGAATTGTTGGAGTTTGATCCTGGAAAGCAGGTCAGTTGCTTGCAAAGACTTTCCAATTTCCTGAGCGCTTACACACTCAGCGGCTCGTCTCCCCGTGTCAATCCGGTGACTCACAGACTTTTCTCAGCTGTTCAAGATATTGTATCGTCATCGAGAGCACTACTTATTAGCTATGAGAAATGTCATCATTGGCCCCCAGACAGTACTGGTTCGACGATTGTCTTGTGTGCTCAGCATGCACAGGGGATGTTGCTCAGTGGTACAGCGCATGCTTTGCATGTATGAGGCCCCGGGTTCATTAGCCGGTATTTCCATCAGCATAACTTCTGCTGACCTCGTCTTCAACTCTCAGAATGTGTGAGCTGAACATTTTCCACACAAGAAGTACATTCTCTTTGAACTTTGAGGGTTACATGCAGTTCGCAACAGCCTGCAGTAATTGACACAGCTCTTCTCAGAAGGCAAAGGTTCCTTTCTTGCACTCAGAGTTGCTATACATTTTCTGTCATGGCTAGCACATATTTCCCTCCATTTCATTTCATTTCAAGGTGTGTATTGAGGGTAATATGGCCCATGGAAAAAAAGAAGGCTTTTTGAAACAGGGATTTTGAGGCAGTTTGTGAAAGGGAAAACCGAGGCTCCATATGTTGTTGACTATGCGTGGATCCAAAGGGAACTTCCAGAGTGGTTGTTGTGGCCGAGTGGTTAAGGCGATGGACTAGAAATCCATTGGGGTCTCCCCGCGCAAGTTCGAATCCTGCCAACAACGAATGACAGTTTTAATCTCTCGGCGCAAATCGCTGTTGGACTACAGAAACTTCGGAGTAGTGAGGTATGCAGGTCCCTGCAGTAGCAGAAGAAACTGAAGACATGTTGAAGAGAGTGTGATCTTCTGCTTAACAAGCTTCCTTGCGTGGCTTCAAATGTTCTTGCACAATCTTAGTAAATATGGGTCATTGATGGCTACATCAACAGTGCTTGCTGCAGTCCAATCCAAGCACAAGCTTTGCTACACAAAACCCCTCTCCATGTAGCGCTAGTGGTATAGTGGCTAGCATAGCTGCCTTCCAAGCAGTTGACCTGGTTTTGATTCCCAGCTATCGCAGCTGGTTTCTTGGCATCCTCCAGAGTACACAATCTGCTTGTGTTGTTCTTTCCTAAATGTTATCAGTATGAGACATGGAAGGCACCTTACACAACGGTTGTTGTTATATTGCAAAGCAAAGGCGCATCCCACGACCTCTACCGCTTTCGATCCATGTTAAATTATGGATAACTGTAATATTAAAAAGTTTTCCTCCAGTCAAATGTTGCCACTGGTCATTAGAGAGATAGGAAAAATTTTCATCCCTCCCCCGGATTTGGGTTCAAACAGGTGATGGTGGTATAGTGGTGAGCATAGCTGCCTTCCAAGCAGTTGACCCGGGTTCAATTCCCAGCCATCGCAACCAAGCATTATATTTGCATCTTGCAGCCAAGAAAGCTTACAACCTTCAGCTACGATTTGGTTGACAGACATTAGGTACAAACTGCTGGCAGTGGAGGAGGGGTACAGCGACATGTTGGGTTGTCGTGGCCGGGTGTTTAAGGCGATGGACTTGAAATGCGTTGGGTTTTCCCTGAGCAGTTTCGTATACTGCCGATATCGTTATTTCTCATGTTGCATCTGCCGAATTGTTGGAGTTTGATCCTGGAAAGCAGGTCAGTTGCTTGCAAAGACTTTCCAATTTCCTGAGCGCTTACACACTCAGCGGCTCGTCTCCCCGTGTCAATCCGGTGACTCACAGACTTTTCTCAGCTGTTCAAGATATTGTATCGTCATCGAGAGCACTACTTATTAGTTATGAGCAATGTCATCATTGGCCCCCAGACAGTACTGGTTCGACGATTGTCTTGTGTGCTCAGCATGCACAGGGGATGTTGCTCAGTGGTACAGCACATGCTTTGCATGTATGAGGCCCCGGGTTCATTAGCCGGTATTTCCATCAGCATAACTTCTGCTGACCTCGTCTTCAACTCTCAGAATGTGTGAGCTGAACATTTTCCACACAAGAAGTACATTCTCTTTGAACTTTGAGGGTTACATGCAGTTCGCAACAGCCTGCAGTAATTGACACAGCTCTTCTCAGAAGGCAAAGGTTCCTTTCTTGCACTCAGAGTTGCTATACATTTTCTGTCATGGCTAGCACATATTTCCCTCCATTTCATTTCATTTCAAGGTGTGTATTGAGGGTAATATGGCCCATGGAAAAAAAGAAGGCTTTTTGAAACAGGGATTTTGAGGCAGTTTGTGAAAGGGAAAACCGAGGCTCCATATGTTGTTGACTATGCGTGGATCCAAAGGGAACTTTCAGAGTGGTTGTTGTGGCCGAGTGGTTAAGGCGATGGACTAGAAATCCATTGGGGTCTCCCCGCGCAAGTTCGAATCCTGCCAACAACGAATGACAGTTTTAATCTCTCGGCGCAAATCGCTGTTGGACTACAGAAACTTCGGAGTAGTGAGGTATGCAGGTCCCTGCAGTAGCAGAAGAAACTGAAGACATGTTGAAGAGAGTGTGATCTTCTGCTTAACAAGCTTCCTTGCGTGGCTTCAAATGTTCTTGCACAATCTTAGTAAATATGGGTCATTGATGGCTACATCAACAGTGCTTGCTGCAGTCCAATCCGAGCACAAGCTTTGCTACACAAAACCCCTCTCCATGTAGTGCTAGTGGTATAGTGGCTAGCATAGCTGCCTTCCAAGCAGTTGACCTGGTTTTGATTCCCAGCTATCGCAGCTGGTTTCTTGGCATCCTCCAGAGTACACAATCTGCTTGTGTTGTTCTTTCCTAAATGTTATCAGTATGAGACATGGAAGGCACCTTACACAACGGTTGTTGTTATATTGCAAAGCAAAGGCGCATCCCACGACCTCTACCGCTTTCGATCCATGTTAAATTATGGATAACTGTAATATTAAAAAGTTTTCCTCCAGTCAAATGTTGCCACTGGTCATTAGAGAGATAGGAAAAATTTTCATCCCTCCCCCGGATTTGGGTTCAAACAGGCGATGGTGGTATAGTGGTGAGCATAGCTGCCTTCCAAGCAGTTGACCCGGGTTCGATTCCCGGCCATCGCAACAGAGCATTATATTTGCATCTTGCAGCCAAGAAAGCTTACAACCTTCAGCTACGATTTGGTTGACAGACATTAGGTACAAACTGCTGGCAGTGGAGGAGGGGTACAGCGACATGTTGGGTTGTCGTGGCCGGGTGTTTAAGGCGATGGACTTGAAATGCGTTGGGTTTTCCCTGAGCAGCTTCGTATACTGCCAATATCGTTATTTCTCATGTTGCATCTGCTGAATTGTTGGAGTTTGATCCTGGAAAGCAGGTCAGTTGCTTGCAAAGACTTTCCAATTTCCTGAGCGCTTACACACTCAGCGGCTCGTCTCCCCGTGTCAATCCGGTGACTCACAGACTTTTCTCAGCTGTTCAAGATATTGTATCGTCATCGAGAGCACTACTTATTAGCTATGAGAAATGTCATCATTGGCCCCCAGACAGTACTGGTTCGACGATTGTCTTGTGTGCTCAGCATGCACAGGGGATGTTGCTCAGTGGTACAGCGCATGCTTTGCATGTATGAGGCCCCGGGTTCATTAGCCGATATTTCCATCAGCATAACTTCTGCTGACCTCGTCTTCAACTCTCAGAATGTGTGAGCTGAACATTTTCCACACAAGAAGTACATTCTCTTTGAACTTTGAGGGTTACATGCAGTTCGCAACAGCCTGCAGTAATTGACACAGCTCTTCTCAGAAGGCAAAGGTTCCTTTCTTGCACTCAGAGTTGCTATACATTTTCTGTCATGGCTAGCACATATTTCCCTCCATTTCATTTCATTTCAAGGTGTGTATTGAGGGTAATATGGCCCATGGAAAAAAAGAAGGCTTTTTGAAACAGGGATTTTGAGGCAGTTTGTGAAAGGGAAAACCGAGGCTCCATATGTTGTTGACTATGCGTGGATCCAAAGGGAACTTTCAGAGTGGTTGTTGTGGCCGAGTGGTTAAGGCGATGGACTAGAAATCCATTGGGGTCTCCCCGCGCAAGTTCGAATCCTGCCAACAACGAATGACAGTTTTAATCTCTCGGCGCAAATCGCTGTTGGACTACAGAAACTTCGGAGTAGTGAGGTATGCAGGTCCCTGCAGTAGCAGAAGAAACTGAAGACATGTTGAAGAGAGTGTGATCTTCTGCTTAACAAGCTTCCTTGCGTGGCTTCAAATGTTCTTGCACAATCTTAGTAAATATGGGTCATTGATGGCTACATCAACAGTGCTTGCTGCAGTCCAATCCGAGCACAAGCTTTGCTACACAAAACCCCTGTCCATGTAGCGCTAGTGGTATAGTGGCTAGCATAGCTGCCTTCCAAGCAGTTGACCTGGTTTTGATTCCCAGCTATCGCAGCTGGTTTCTTGGCATCCTCCAGAGTACACAATCTGCTTGTGTTGTTCTTTCCTAAATGTTATCAGTATGAGACATGGAAGGCACCTTACACAACGGTTGTTGTTATATTGCAAAGCAAAGGCGCATCCCACGACCTCTACCGCTTTCGATCCATGTTAAATTATGGATAACTGTAATATTAAAAAGTTTTCCTCCAGTCAAATGTTGCCACTGGTCATTAGAGAGATAGGAAAAATTTTCATCCCTCCCCCGGATTTGGGTTCAAACAGGCGATGGTGGTATAGTGGTGAGCATAGCTGCCTTCCAAGCAGTTGACCCGGGTTCGATTCCCGGCCATCGCAACAGAGCATTATATTTGCATCTTGCAGCCAAGAAAGCTTACAACCTTCAGCTACGATTTGGTTGACAGACATTAGGTACAAACTGCTGGCAGTGGAGGAGGGGTACAGCGACATGTTGGGTTGTCGTGGCCGGGTGTTTAAGGCGATGGACTTGAAATGCGTTGGGTTTTCCCTGAGCAGCTTCGTATACTGCCAATATCGTTATTTCTCATGTTGCATCTGCTGAATTGTTGGAGTTTGATCCTGGAAAGCAGGTCAGTTGCTTGCAAAGACTTTCCAATTTCCTGAGCGCTTACACACTCAGCGGCTCGTCTCCCCGTGTCAATCCGGTGACTCACAGACTTTTCTCAGCTGTTCAAGATATTGTATCGTCATCGAGAGCACTACTTATTAGCTATGAGAAATGTCATCATTGGCCCCCAGACAGTACTGGTTCGACGATTGTCTTGTGTGCTCAGCATGCACAGGGGATGTTGCTCAGTGGTACAGCGCATGCTTTGCATGTATGAGGCCCCGGGTTCATTAGCCGATATTTCCATCAGCATAACTTCTGCTGACCTCGTCTTCAACTCTCAGAATGTGTGAGCTGAACATTTTCCACACAAGAAGTACATTCTCTTTGAACTTTGAGGGTTACATGCAGTTCGCAACAGCCTGCAGTAATTGACACAGCTCTTCTCAGAAGGCAAAGGTTCCTTTCTTGCACTCAGAGTTGCTATACATTTTCTGTCATGGCTAGCACATATTTCCCTCCATTTCATTTCATTTCAAGGTGTGTATTGAGGGTAATATGGCCCATGGAAAAAAAGAAGGCTTTTTGAAACAGGGATTTTGAGGCAGTTTGTGAAAGGGAAAACCGAGGCTCCATATGTTGTTGACTATGCGTGGATCCAAAGGGAACTTCCAGAGTGGTTGTTGTGGCCGAGTGGTTAAGGCGATGGACTAGAAATCCATTAGGGTCTCCCCGCGCAAGTTCGAATCCTGCCAACAACGAATGACAGTTTTAATCTCTCGGCGCAAATCGCTGTTGGACTACAGAAACTTCGGAGTAGTGAGGTATGCAGGTCCCTGCAGTAGCAGAAGAAACTGAAGACATGTTGAAGAGAGTGTGATCTTCTGCTTAACAAGCTTCCTTGCGTGGCTTCAAATGTTCTTGCACAATCTTAGTAAATATGGGTCATTGATGGCTACATCAACAGTGCTTGCTGCAGTCCAATCCAAGCACAAGCTTTGCTACACAAAACCCCTCTCCATGTAGCGCTAGTGGTATAGTGGCTAGCATAGCTGCCTTCCAAGCAGTTGACCTGGTTTTGATTCCCAGCTATCGCAGCTGGTTTCTTGGCATCCTCCAGAGTACACAATCTGCTTGTGTTGTTCTTTCCTAAATGTTATCAGTATGAGACATGGAAGGCACCTTACACAACGGTTGTTGTTATATTGCAAAGCAAAGGCGCATCCCACGACCTCTACCGCTTTCGATCCATGTTAAATTATGGATAACTGTAATATTAAAAAGTTTTCCTCCAGTCAAATGTTGCCACTGGTCATTAGAGAGATAGGAAAAATTTTCATCCCTCCCCCGGATTTGGGCTCAAACAGGCGATTGTGGTATAGTGGTGAGCATAGCTGCCTTCCAAGCAGTTGACCTGGGTTCGATTCCCGGCCATCGCAACCAAGCATTATATTTGCATCTTGCAGCCAAGAAAGCTTACAACCTTCAGCTACGATTTGGTTGACAGACATTAGGTACAAACTGCTGGCAGTGGAGGAGGGGTACAGCAACATGTTGGGTTGTCGTGGCCGGGTGTTTAAGGCGATGGACTTGAAATGCGTTGGGTTTTCCCTGAGCACTTTCGTATACTGCCGATATCGTTATTTCTCATGTTGCATCTGCTGAATTGTTGGAGTTTGATCCTGGAAAGCAGGTCAGTTGCTTGCAAAGACTTTCCAATTTCCTGAGCGCTTACACACTCAGCGGCTCGTCTCCCCGTGTCAATCCGGTGACTCACAGACTTTTCTCAGCTGTTCAAGATATTGTATCGTCATCGAGAGCACTACTTATTAGTTATGAGAAATGTCATCATTGGCCCCCAGACATTACTGGTTCGACGATTGTCTTGTGTGCTCAGCATGCACAGGGGATGTTGCTCAGTGGTACAGCGCATGCTTTGCATGTATGAGGCCCCGGGTTCATTAGCCGGTATTTCCATCAGCATAACTTCTGCTGACCTCGTCTTCAATTCTCAGAATGTGTGAGCTGAACATTTTCCACACAAGAAGTACATTCTCTTTGAACTTTGAGGGTTACATGCAGTTCGCAACAGCCTGCAGTAACTGACACAGCTCTTCTCAGAAGGCAAAGGTTCCTTTCTTGCACTCAGAGTTGCTATACATTTTCTGTCATGGCTAGCACATATTTCCCTCCATTTCATTTCATTTCAAGGTGTGTATTGAGGGTAATATGGCCCATGGAAAAAAAGAAGGCTTTTTGAAACAGGGATTTTGAGGCAGTTTGTGAAAGGGAAAACCGAGGCTCCATATGTTGTTGACTATGCGTGGATCCAAAGGGAACTTCCAGAGTGGTTGTTGTGGCCGAGTGGTTAAGGCGATGGACTAGAAATCCATTGGGGTCTCCCCGCGCAAGTTCGAATCCTGCCAACAACGAATGACAGTTTTAATCTCTCGGCGCAAATCGCTGTTGGACTACAGAAACTTCGGAGTAGTGAGGTATGCAGGTCCCTGCAGTAGCAGAAGAAACTGAAGACATGTTGAAGAGAGTGTGATCTTCTGCTTAACAAGCTTCCTTGTGTGGCTTCAAATGTTCTTGCACAATCTTAGTAAATATGGGTCATTGATGGCTACATCAACAGTGCTTGCTGCAGTCCAATCCGAGCACAAGCTTTGCTACACAAAACCCCTCTCCATGTAGCGCTAGTGGTATAGTGGCTAGCATAGCTGCCTTCCAAGCAGTTGACCTGGTTTTGATTCCCAGCTATCGCAGCTGGTTTCTTGGCATCCTCCAGAGTACACAATCTGCTTGTGTTGTTCTTTCCTAAATGTTATCAGTATGAGACATGGAAGGCACCTTACACAACGGTTGTTGTTATATTGCAAAGCAAAGGCGCATCCCACGACCTCTACCGCTTTCGATCCATGTTAAATTATGGATAACTGTAATATTAAAAAGTTTTCCTCCAGTCAAATGTTGCCACTGGTCATTAGAGATATAGGAAAAAATGTCATCCCTCCCCCGGATTTGGGCTCAAACAGGCGATTGTGGTATAGTGGTGAGCATAGCTGCCTTCCAAGCAGTTGACCTGGGTTCGATTCCCGGCCATCGCAACCAAGCATTATATTTGCATCTTGCAGCCAAGAAAGCTTACAACCTTCAGCTACGATTTGGTTGACAGACATTAGGTACAAACTGCTGGCAGTGGAGGAGGGGTACAGCAACATGTTGGGTTGTCGTGGCCGGGTGTTTAAGGCGATGGACTTGAAATGCGTTGGGTTTTCCCTGAGCACTTTCGTATACTGCCGATATCGTTATTTCTCATGTTGCATCTGCTGAATTGTTGGAGTTTGATCCTGGAAGGCAGGTCAGTTGCTTGCAAAGACTTTCCAATTTCCTGAGCGCTTACACACTCAGCGGCTCGTCTCCCCGTGTCAATCCGGTGACTCACAGACTTTTCTCAGCTGTTCAAGATATTGTATCGTCATCGAGAGCACTACTTATTAGTTATGAGCAATGTCATCATTGGCCCCCAGACAGTACTGGTTCGACGATTGTCTTGTGTGCTCAGCATGCACAGGGGATGTTGCTCAGTGGTACAGCGAATGCTTTGCATGTATGAGGCCCCGGGTTCATTAGCCGATATTTCCATCAGCATAACTTCTGCTGACCTCGTCTTCAATTCTCAGAATGTGTGAGCTGAACATTTTCCACACAAGAAGTACATTCTCTTTGAACTTTGAGGGTTACATGCAGTTCGCAACAGCCTGCAGTAACTGACACAGCTCTTCTCAGAAGGCAAAGGTTCCTTTCTTGCACTCAGAGTTGCTATACATTTTCTGTCATGGCTAGCACATATTTCCCTCCATTTCATTTCATTTCAAGGTGTGTATTGAGGGTAATATGGCCCATGGAAAAAAAGAAGGCTTTTTGAAACAGGGATTTTGAGGCAGTTTGTGAAAGGGAAAACCGAGGCTCCATATGTTGTTGACTATGCGTGGATCCAAAGGGAACTTCCAGAGTGGTTGTTGTGGCTGAGTGGTTAAGGCGATGGACTAGAATTCCATTGGGGTCTCCCCACGCAAGTTCGAATCCTGCCAACAACGAATGACAGTTTTAATCTCTCGGCGCAAATCGCTGTTGGACTACAGAAACTTCGGAGTAGTGAGGTATGCAGGTCCCTGCAGTAGCAGAAGAAACTGAAGACATGTTGAAGAGAGTGTGATCTTCTGCTTAACAAGCTTCCTTGCGTGGCTTCAAATGTTCTTGCACAATCTTAGTAAATATGGGTCATTGATGGCTACATCAACAGTGCTTGCTGCAGTCCAATCCGAGCACAAGCTTTGCTACACAAAACCCCTGTCCATGTAGCGCTAGTGGTATAGTGGCTAGCATAGCTGCCTTCCAAGCAGTTGACCTGGTTTTGATTCCCAGCTATCGCAGCTGGTTTCTTGGCATCCTCCAGAGTACACAATCTGCTTGTGTTGTTCTTTCCTAAATGTTATCAGTATGAGACATGGAAGGCACCTTACACAACGGTTGTTGTTATATTGCAAAGCAAAGGCGCATCCCACGACCTCTACCGCTTTCGATCCATGTTAAATTATGGATAACTGTAATATTAAAAAGTTTTCCTCCAGTCAAATGTTGCCACTGGTCATTAGAGAGATAGGAAAAATTTTCATCCCTCCCCCGGATTTGGGTTCAAACAGGCGATGGTGGTATAGTGTTGAGCATAGCTGCCTTCCAAGCAGTTGACCTGGGTTCGATTCCCGGCCATCGCAACTGTTGGGGTTGTATCAAGTCAACTTTGGTTATATTCTTTAATAATTATACTTAATTATTAATAATATAAATAAAATATCATTAAACTATGTTTAATCTCGTTTTGGGGCACCAACCTGTAATCAGGTAAATATAACCAAAATATCACTCAAATCAGTCTCAAATTAGTTATTTAATTACTAATATTATTAATAATGAATAACTATATTTCATAAATTGAAGGCGTGAAATCCGTACACAAAGCCTTCGCACCCAGCTTATATCACAATGTAAATACACCAGTAACCACAAACAACTGCTCTCTTAAATTATAACAGAATTTATTTAAACAAAGCAACATCAATCCAAAATCAATGAACTTAATTAAACAAATAACTATTATAAACTAATCTAAGCAACAAACATTATCAAGCAAAGGCTTGTGGAAGGGGTGTGAATGTAGGTGTGTGTGTGTGTGTGTGTGTGTGAGAGAGAGAGAGAGAGAGAGAGAGGGAAGAAGAAAGGGGGGGGAGATGGCTTCGTACCCTCGTGGTCGTTCACGATGGCGCAAACCTAACAAAGACCTGGGTGCGTGCGCGTGTGGATGAAAGGGAGAGAGAAGGGGGGGGAAGATTACTTCGTCCCACGTGGTCGCCCTTCCGATGGCACACACCTAACAAAGGCCTAAATGTGGCCTTAAGGTCTAAAAGAGACTGAGTTCGGCCCTACACAGTCTGTGTCTCTGAGGCGTCTGGATAGCCGCGAGTGTATAGATCTCTGTGCGTAATGGCGCGGTGGTGGAGTTGGTCTCCAGATGTACGTTTACACAGGAATATGTGTGTATGTGTGTGCGTAGAAGGGGAAATAAAAGAGAATAAAAGAGAAATGCGTGCCTGAAGAGGCCGGATCACAGTCCGACTCCCGCGCCTCAACTCGGAGTAATTCCCTTCATTCACAGAAACAAACCAATAGCCGAATTCAGGTTAATACGGCTTACACTGGCCTTTCTGATCAGAAGAGTAATACCCGGTTATAACGCTGTTACGATAAACACATATAGGACGCAGCGGTCCGAAACAACAAGAGTTTTAAACAGTTAAAACTCAGGACGCAGGTCCAACAAAGATAAAAATTACAGTTTCTGCTTTGATCAACAATTGTTAAAAACACTCTCTAAAGCTAATTCTGCCCAGACCTAATTAAGCCTCACTTGTGAATCGCTTTGTCCGCGATTGGTGAAAGGAAAAGAGTCCGGCGATGGAGCAGATCTTCTGTCCGTCCTGGTGCAGAGGCGTCTGATGGCGGCGAGGGTCCCTTACGGCGAGAGCGGCTTCGTTGGTTCTCCGTCGAGTGGAAAATGTCTTTTGATGTCCTTTCGTTGCAGGACGGAATAAGACCGTTATCTTTCTGATAATCTGTTATAGTCTGACGCTCTCCGAGAAACTGAGATGCGTTCACTGGACAATCCGAGCTCGGAATTTAGAACACTGCCGGCCGCGGATTACCTGCGCGCCAAAACTTAAAACAAAGGAAGATTGTTGCAGGAAACAGGAGATCTTCTTGGGTCTCCGAGCACCGAAGGTCAGCGCGTGAAAGAGGTCGAGCAATGGAAGTCTTGGAGTTTTGTAGCCTGGCCTGCTCCATGGGGGTCTACCTCAGGTCTCCTCCAATGAGGAGAGAGAGGTTCCGGTCCCCCCTTTACTTCACACGTAGGTGTGAAGTACCGCAGGGGATTCTGGGATTAAGAGTCCTTTTAGGCCTCTTTGTGATCTCAGTGAATAACTCAAATGAGGCTTTTACAGAGGTGCAGGCCCAAGTCCATTGTATGACTGTTCTAAGCCTGCGTGGCCCAACATCCCCCCTTTGTCCTGAAGAATGGGATTGCGGGTCGCGGTCTTTAGGGCAAATAGGGCCAACAGTCCATGCGTGAGGAGACAAATTTTCAAATAGTTAGTGAGCAAAAAGTCCATACATTTTGAGAGGCATTCGGTCTGGGCAGACACTGAGGCAAAGTCTGGGCAGACTGTCTAACTATGTCTAAAGCTAGGCATAAAACATAACCAGGCATTAGCAAAGCTTTGCTACTCAAGGTGCATTCTTTAACAAAACAAATGAAACAAACAGACAAGAGGAGGGGAGAAAGAGAAGAGTATAAGGTGTAGATTTGTGGGCTAACTCCTAGCCTGGGCAGGAGTAAGCCTGTGGGAAGGTGTTTGTGGCATGTAGGTGTGTAAATGTACATGTACATTATGTGTCTCCCTACCAATGTCAAAACACAAAACAGGGACTAGGAAACATTCATGTCGGTAGAGTGACATTGTTGTGTTTCTACAATGGAGGCTACACCCCCACTCCTATGTGGAGTCAGAATCGGGTTCTCTGTAAGCGAGGGAGTCCTTAGGGAGCTCGTAGGAACTCCGATTATACCTACCCTTCTGTCTCAGACTACGGCCATCCCGAGAGTTCCGTTCGGATCTGGTAGCGATCAGTTCTCCAGGCTGGAACCTACTCTGTGGTTGAGTCCCACCTTCACCCCCCTGGCTCTGTTCTCTATTCTGCCGGTGATATGGTCTCTTATTCTTAGCACAAGGCAGCTTGTTGCCCTCACGTGACACGTGGCGTAAGCGTGTCTGCCAAACCGCCTGTGCGAATCTCTTGATCTCTTTCATACTAAGCTGATGTGTACGACTATGCAGGGTGACATCTGAACGCACGCAGCCATGCAGATTGTGCATGAAGATGGACTTGAAAGTTGGGTTCTCTTCCAAACCTGGAGCCTTACGTCCCTGGAAATATGCAGATCTAAGTCGCCAGTAATAATCTTTGGGGGCCTCGTGCTTCTGATGCAAGACACTGAAAGCACTAAGAAGGGCAGATGCAGGGTCAATGTAGGTGGAGTATTCCTGGCGCAAAGCATTGCAGAGCGCAGAGTACTGGTATCTGATCTCAGGCTGAAGGGTAGTCGTGAAGTTACGGACACTCTTGGAAGTTGTCTTCCAGATCAGCCTGAGTTTTTCTCTTGTGGATGCATCAGGTACCTCACTGAGACACAGGTTAATCTCTCTGAGGTAATCATCGATGCAGAGGTCTGAGTTATCTGGATCAAACCGCTCTACATCCTGTGCCATGGATTCAATGAGCCTTATGCGCATTCTTTGATCTCTGGGTAGAAGGGAGCCATCCCAGTCATCTGAGGTTTGGATATTCCTTAGCCGTGAATCCTGCAATGGGAACCTACAGGTAGCAGGAGGGGGCCTGGTGTTATCTCTGCCTCTGGGGGCTGAGAAGTCACCCCCCTTCCTATGTGGTGATTCAAACCTGTGAAGGTGTGAAAGGGTGTCACAGTTGTCAGAGAACTGGGGCGTTTCCCCAAGGAGCGGGGCTCCACAGTCAAAATCAGGGAAAACTAGACTTATTTCCTCAGTCCTTGGGTTATCCTGGCTGCTCGGTTCTTTACTGAGCTTTTTCAGCAGGGTTGTTTGATCTCTTAAGGGGCTTGGTCCAGGATCAGAGTCATATCCTGACGATGTGTCTTGCTCCATGCTTACCTGTGCTCCCTGAATTAATTCAAGCATGTCCAACACTTTCTGCTTGGCAGTTTGTAAGTGCTGATTAACAGATTTGTTTCCTTTCTGCAAGGATCGGACCTTTGGTGGGAGTGTCCCCATGAAATCACGGACACTCCTAGCCGTAGTCTTCCAGATCCGTTTCAGTTTTTCATGTGAGGACGCATGAGGCAGGTCAAGGAGACAATGGTCAACTTCTCTAAGGTAATCGTTAATACTTGAATCTGGGCTATCTGGGTCAAAACGCTTCAGATCTTTGGCCTGAGGTTCTATCTGCCTGGTTCGCAGGCCCTGACCCGAAGGCTGGCGAGGGTCGTCCGATTCGTCTGATGAATCGTAAGCCCTGTGGTTGTCACGGTAGTAGGGTTGTAACCGTGGCGGGGTTTGTGTTCGGCTCAGACGTGGCCGTCTATCGTGGGACAGGTAGCGTTCGGTGCCCAATTGGGCCCGTGTCTCCTCCCTGTCTCTAGGGGGAGTAAAGCCTCTCATCCTGCGGGGTGAGGGTTCTCTTCGCTCAAAGCGTATGGCGGAACGCGGGGGCCCTTCCTCTTTACTCATCCTACTCTTTACCGGGTGGTCTGAGGACGTGGGCGCTTTTGTGCCTGGGTCGACCCGGCGGTGCCTTCCCCTCTCCTCCAGATCCTGCAACATGTCTGTCTCCCTCCTCCAGGGGCTTGTTTCAGTCTCCCATCCTTCGTCTGAGGTTTCCTCATCTGATCTGGGGGCTGAAGTCCTTCTCTGCCTGTCCTGAACTCTGGGTACCATATCACTTCGTTTCCTCTGTTCGGCCAGTTTGCTGCTTTCGTGCAGTGTTTTATTCTCCTCCTGCAGGGCCTTGCAATTTTCCTGCAAGGTCTTTAGTTTATCCTGCATTCTTTCGAAGTCGTCCCGCAGGATCTGTCCTTCTTCTAGTACCCGGGCTAGCTGTTCCCGGTGTATCTCATTCTGCACATTTGATTTGCGCTGATAAAGGAGGAGAATTTCGCCTAGAACATCTGAAGCTGTACGTGTTGGCTTCCCAGTTGGTTGATTTGCATATTCAACCAAGCCCTTTAGTCTCTTTTCACATGTGCTGAGGGTGTAGGAGTTCAGGCTGTCGAGCTGCTCTGTAGGGAGGTGGATAAGATTAGCAACTACGTCTTGAAGGGGTGGATCGTCTGATCCATAGTGAGCTTTGGCCCATAGTTGATGTATGTCTTCTGCATACATTCTGTCTTTATTAGGGGTGAGCCTGGCTCTGTGGTTGATAAGATCAACTAGCTCTTCTAACTTCTTATCACTAATGCTAATTGACTAGCTATATAGGTTGGCACTCTCCTCTGAGGAGAGGTTCGTCAGACCGGCAGCAGTTTCTTGCAGTGCTGCGTCGTCTGATCCAAAAGGAGTCTCAGCCCCCGACTCACCTAGGGTCTTGGTACACAAGAGCAAATCTTATCTAAGTTTCCCAACTGATCACTGCAGTCTATCCTGGAAGATAGGAGAGGGGATTCACACCTCAAGTCCTCAAAGGAAGGGAGGAACTCACACCTCTCAGACAGCTGGCTATGCAACAATGATGAGGTTACACTCTCATCTGGCCAAATGGCTCTCAAACAACAAGGAGCACCACAATCCTTTAGTCGAATACTTCAGGATCAAAATCTAGATTAATGCAACAAATCAAGTTCCTTGATAAAGTCACACTAGCTGCATCATTATGTCCAATTGTTGTATAGACCCAAAGGGGACAACAGTTACGGCTTTAACCATTAACTAACAACATAAAACACAACTAAGCCACAGCTTGATGTCTGCTTTGCTTAAACCACAAAAATTTAAAGAAAATATAATTTTCTTCCGAAGGATCCTTTTTAGGATTTTAAGTTTGGATTACTGTGCATTTACAGTGCAATAAAGCTGGTTTATTGAAGGCCTCACACGGGCTGCACCATTTGTTGGGGTTGTATCAAGTCAACTTTGGTTATATTCTTTAATAATTATACTTAATTATTAATAATATAAATAAAATATCATTAAACTATGTTTAATCTCGTTTTGGGGCACCAACCTGTAATCAGGTAAATATAACCAAAATATCACTCAAATCAGTCTCAAATTAGTTATTTAATTACTAATATTATTAATAATGAATAACTATATTTCATAAATTGAAGGCGTGAAATCCGTACACAAAGCCTTCGCACCCAGCTTATATCACAATGTAAATACACCAGTAACCACAAACAACTGCTCTCTTAAATTATAACAGAATTTATTTAAACAAAGCAACATCAATCCAAAATCAATGAACTTAATTAAACAAATAACTATTATAAACTAATCTAAGCAACAAACATTATCAAGCAAAGGCTTGTGGAAGGGGTGTGAATGTAGGTGTGTGTGTGTGTGTGTGTGTGTGAGAGAGAGAGAGAGAGAGAGAGAGGGAAGAAGAAAGGGGGGGGAGATGGCTTCGTACCCTCGTGGTCGTTCACGATGGCGCAAACCTAACAAAGACCTGGGTGCGTGCGCGTGTGGATGAAAGGGAGAGAGAAGGGGGGGGAAGATTACTTCGTCCCACGTGGTCGCCCTTCCGATGGCACACACCTAACAAAGGCCTAAATGTGGCCTTAAGGTCTAAAAGAGACTGAGTTCGGCCCTACACAGTCTGTGTCTCTGAGGCGTCTGGATAGCCGCGAGTGTATAGATCTCTGTGCGTAATGGCGCGGTGGTGGAGTTGGTCTCCAGATGTACGTTTACACAGGAATATGTGTGTATGTGTGTGCGTAGAAGGGGAAATAAAAGAGAATAAAAGAGAAATGCGTGCCTGAAGAGGCCGGATCACAGTCCGACTCCCGCGCCACAACTCGGAGTAATTCCCTTCATTCACAGAAACAAACCAATAGCCGAATTCAGGTTAATACGGCTTACACTGGCCTTTCTGATCAGAAGAGTAATACCCGGTTATAACGCTGTTACGATAAACACATATAGGACGCAGCGGTCCGAAACAACAAGAGTTTTAAACAGTTAAAACTCAGGACGCAGGTCCAACAAAGATAAAAATTACAGTTTCTGCTTTGATCAACAATTGTTAAAAACACTCTCTAAAGCTAATTCTGCCCAGACCTAATTAAGCCTCACTTGTGAATCGCTTTGTCCGCGATTGGTGAAAGGAAAAGAGTCCGGCGATGGAGCAGATCTTCTGTCCGTCCTGGTGCAGAGGCGTCTGATGGCGGCGAGGGTCCCTTACGGCGAGAGCGGCTTCGTTGGTTCTCCGTCGAGTGGAAAATGTCTTTTGATGTCCTTTCGTTGCAGGACGGAATAAGACCGTTATCTTTCTGATAATCTGTTATAGTCTGACGCTCTCCGAGAAACTGAGATGCGTTCACTGGACAATCCGAGCTCGGAATTTAGAACACTGCCGGCCGCGGATTACCTGCGCGCCAAAACTTAAAACAAAGGAAGATTGTTGCAGGAAACAGGAGATCTTCTTGGGTCTCCGAGCACCGAAGGTCAGCGCGTGAAAGAGGTCGAGCAATGGAAGTCTTGGAGTTTTGTAGCCTGGCCTGCTCCATGGGGGTCTACCTCAGGTCTCCTCCAATGAGAAGAGAGAGAGTCCTGTCCCCCCTTTACTTCACACGTAGGTGTGAAGTACCGCAGGGGATTCTGGGATTAAGAGTCCTTTTAGGCCTCTTTGTGATCTCAGTGAATAACTCAAATGAGGCTTTTACAGAGGTGCAGGCCCAAGTCCATTGTATGACTGTTCTAAGCCTGCGTGGCCCAACACAACCAAGCATTATATTTGCATCTTGCAGCCAAGAAAGCTTACAACCTTCAGCTACGATTTGGTTGACAGACATTAGGTACAAACTGCTGGCAGTGGAGGAGGGGTACAGCAACATGTTGGGTTGTCGTGGCCGGGTGTTTAAGGCGATGGACTTGAAATGCGTTGGGTTTTCCCTGAGCAGTTTCGTATACTGCCGATATCGTTATTTCTCATGTTGCATCTGCTGAATTGTTGGAGTTTGATCCTGGAAAGCAGGTCAGTTGCTTGCAAAGACTTTCCAATTTCCTGAGCGCTTACACACTCAGCGGCTCGTCTCCCCGTGTCAATCCGGTGACTCACAGACTTTTCTCAGCTGTTCAAGATATTGTATCGTCATCGAGAGCACTACTTATTAGTTATGAGAAATGTCATCATCGGCCCCCAGACAGTACTGGTTCGACGATTGTCTTGTGTGCTCAGCATGCACAGGGGATGTTGCTCAGTGGTACAGCGCATGCTTTGCATGTATGAGGCCCCGGGTTCATTAGCCGGTATTTCCATCAGCATAACTTCTGCTGACCTCGTCTTCAACTCTCAGAATGTGTGAGCTGAACATTTTCCACACAAGAAGTACATTCTCTTTGAACTTTGAGGGTTACATGCAGTTCGCAACAGCCTGCAGTAATTGACACAGCTCTTCTCAGAAGGCAAAGGTTCCTTTCTTGCACTCAGAGTTGCTATACATTTTCTGTCATGGCTAGCACATATTTCCCTCCATTTCATTTCATTTCAAGGTGTGTATTGAGGGTAATATGGCCCATGGAAAAAAAGAAGGCTTTTTGAAACAGGGATTTTGAGGCAGTTTGTGAAAGGGAAAACCGAGGCTCCATATGTTGTTGACTATGCGTGGATCCAAAGGGAACTTGCAGAGTGGTTGTTGTGGCCGAGTGGTTAAGGCGATGGACTAGAAAGCCATTGGGGTCTCCCCGTGCAAGTTCGAATCCTGCCAACAACGAATGACAGTTTTAATCTCTCGGCGCAAATCGCTGTTGGACTACAGAAACTTCGGAGTAGTGAGGTATGCAGGTCCCTGCAGTAGCAGAAGAAACTGAAGACATGTTGAAGAGAGTGTGATCTTCTGCTTAACAAGCTTCCTTGCGTGGCTTCAAATGTTCTTGCACAATCTTAGTAAATATGGGTCATTGATGGCTACATCAACAGTGCTTGCTGCAGTCCAATCCGAGCACAAGCTTTGCTACACAAAACCCCTCTCCATGTAGCGCTAGTGGTATAGTGGCTAGCATAGCTGCCTTCCAAGCAGTTGACCTGGTTTTGATTCCCAGCTATCGCAGCTGGTTTCTTGGCATCCTCCAGAGTACACAATCTGCTTGTGTTGTTCTTTCCTAAATGTTATCAGTATGAGACATGGAAGGCACCTTACACAACGGTTGTTGTTATATTGCAAAGCAAAGGCGCATCCCACGACCTCTACCGCTTTCGATCCATGTTAAATTATGGATAACTGTAATATTAAAAAGTTTTCCTCCAGTCAAATGTTGCCACTGGTCATTAGAGAGATAGGAAAAATGTTCATCCCTCCCCCGGATTTGGGTTCAAACAGGCGATGGTGGTATAGTGGTGAGCATAGCTGCCTTCCAAGCAGTTGACCTGGGTTCGATTCCCGGCCATCGCAACCAAGCATTATATTTGCATCTTGCAGCCAAGAAAGCTTACAACCTTCAGCTACGATTTGGTTGACAGACATTAGGTACAAACTGCTGGCAGTGGAGGAGGGGTACAGCAACATGTTGGGTTGTCGTGGCCGGGTGTTTAAGGCGATGGACTTGAAATGCGTTGGGTTTTCCCTGAGCACTTTCGTATACTGCCGATATCGTTATTTCTCATGTTGCATCTGCTGAATTGTTGGAGTTTGATCCTGGAAAGCAGGTCAGTTGCTTGCAAAGACTTTCCAATTTCCTGAGCGCTTACACACTCAGCGGCTCGTCTCCCCGTGTCAATCCGGTGACTCACAGACTTTTCTCAGCTGTTCAAGATATTGTATCGTCATCGAGAGCACTACTTATTAGTTATGAGAAATGTCATCATTGGCCCCCAGACAGTACTGGTTCGACGATTGTCTTGTGTGCTCAGCATGCACAGGGGATGTTGCTCAGTGGTACAGCGCATGCTTTGCATGTATGAGGCCCCGGGTTCATTAGCCGGTATTTCCATCAGCATAACTTCTGCTGACCTCGTCTTCAACTCTCAGAATGTGTGAGCTGAACATTTTCCACACAAGAAGTACATTCTCTTTGAACTTTGAGGGTTACATGCAGTTCGCAACAGCCTGCAGTAATTGACACAGCTCTTCTCAGAAGGCAAAGGTTCCTTTCTTGCACTCAGAGTTGCTATACATTTTCTGTCATGGCTAGCACATATTTCCCTCCATTTCATTTCATTTCAAGGTGTGTATTGAGGGTAATATGGCCAATGGAAAAAAAGAAGGCTTTTTGAAACAGGGATTTTGAGGCAGTTTGTGAAAGGGAAAACCGAGGCTCCATATGTTGTTGACTATGCGTGGATCCAAAGGGAACTTCCAGAGTGGTTGTTGTGGCCGAGTGGTTAAGGCGATGGACTAGAAATCCATTGGGGTCTCCCCGCGCAAGTTCGAATCCTGCCAACAATGAATGACAGTTTACATCTCTCGGCGCAAATCGCTGTTGGACTACAGAAACTTCGGAGTAGTGAGTTATGCAGGTCCCTGCAGTAGCAGAAGAAACTGAAGACATGTTGAAGAGAGTGTGATCTTCTGCTTAACAAGCTTCCTTGCGTGGCTTCAAATGTTCTTGCACAATCTTAGTAAATATGGGTCATTGATGGCTACATCAACAGTGCTTGCTGCAGTCCAATCCGAGCACAAGCTTTGCTACACAAAATCCCTCTCCATGTAGCGCTAGTGGTATAGTGGCTAGCATAGCTGCCTTCCAAGCAGTTGACCTGGTTTTGATTCCCAGCTATCGCAGCTGGTTTCTTGGCATCCTCCAGAGTACACAATCTGCTTGTGTTGTTCTTTCCTAAATGTTATCAGTATGAGACATGGAAGGCACCTTACACAACGGTTGTTGTTATATTGCAAAGCAAAGGCGCATCCCACGACCTCTACCGCTTTCGATCCATGTTAAATTATGGATAACTGTAATATTAAAAAGTTTTCCTCCAGTCAAATGTTGCCACTGGTCATTAGAGAGATAGGAAAAATTTTCATCCCTCCCCCGGATTTGGGTTCAAACAGGCGATGGTGGTATAGTGGTGAGCATAGCTGCCTTCCAAGCAGTTGACCTGGGTTCGATTCCCGGCCATCGCAACCAAGCATTATATTTGCATCTTGCAGCCAAGAAAGCTTACAACCTTCAGCTACGATTTGGTTGACAGACATTAGGTACAAACTGCTGGCAGTGGAGGAGGGGTACAGCAACATGTTGGGTTGTCGTGGCCGGGTGTTTAAGGCGATGGACTTGAAATGCGTTGGGTTTTCCCTGAGCACTTTCGTATACTGCCGATATCGTTATTTCTCATGTTGCATCTGCTGAATTGTTGGAGTTTGATCCTGGAAAGCAGGTCAGTTGCTTGCAAAGACTTTCCAATTTCCTGAGCGCTTACACACTCAGCGGCTCGTCTCCCCGTGTCAATCCGGTGACTCACAGACTTTTCTCAGCTGTTCAAGATATTGTATCGTCATCGAGAGCACTACTTATTAGTTATGAGCAATGTCATCATTGGCCCCCAGACAGTACTGGTTCGACGATTGTCTTGTGTGCTCAGCATGCACAGGGGATGTTGCTCAGTGGTACAGCGCATGCTTTGCATGTATGAGGCCCCGGGTTCATTAGCCGGTATTTCCATCAGCATAACTTCTGCTGACCTCGTCTTCAACTCTCAGAATGTGTGAGCTGAACATTTTCCACACAAGAAGTACATTCTCTTTGAACTTTGAGGGTTACATGCAGTTCGCAACAGCCTGCAGTAATTGACACAGCTCTTCTCAGAAGGCAAAGGTTCCTTTCTTGCACTCAGAGTTGCTATACATTTTCTGTCATGGCTAGCACATATTTCCCTCCATTTCATTTCATTTCAAGGTGTGTATTGAGGGTAATATGGCCCATGGAAAAAAAGAAGGCTTTTTGAAACAGGGATTTTGAGGCAGTTTGTGAAAGGGAAAACCGAGGCTCCATATGTTGTTGACTATGCGTGGATCCAAAGGGAACTTCCAGAGTGGTTGTTGTGGCCGAGTGGTTAAGGCGATGGACTAGAAATCCATTGGGGTCTCCCCGCGCAAGTTCGAATCCTGCCAACAACGAATGACAGTTTACATCTCTCGGCGGAAATCGCTGTTGGACTACAGAAACTTCGGAGTAGTGAGTTATGCAGGTCCCTGCAGTAGCAGAAGAAACTGAAGACATGTTGAAGAGAGTGTGATCTTCTGCTTAACAAGCTTCCTTGCGTGGCTTCAAATGTTCTTGCACAATCTTAGTAAATATGGGTCATTGATGGCTACATCAACAGTGCTTGCTGCAGTCCAATCCGAGCACAAGCTTTGCTACACAAAACCCCTCTCCATGTAGCGCTAGTGGTATAGTGGCTAGCATAGCTGCCTTCCAAGCAGTTGACCTGGTTTTGATTCCCAGCTATCGCAGCTGGTTTCTTGGCATCCTCCAGAGTACACAATCTGCTTGTGTTGTTCTTTCCTAAATGTTATCAGTATGAGACATGGAAGGCACCTTACACAACGGTTGTTGTTATATTGCAAAGCAAAGGCGCATCCCACGACCTCTACCGCTTTCGATCCATGTTAAATTATGGATAACTGTAATATTAAAAAGTTTTCCTCCAGTCAAATGTTGCCACTGGTCATTAGAGAGATAGGAAAAATTTTCATCCCTCCCCCGGATTTGGGCTCAAACAGGCGATGGTGGTATAGTGGTGAGCATAGCTGCCTTCCAAGCAGTTGACCCGGGTTCGATTCCCGGCCATCGCAACCAAGCATTATATTTGCATCTTGCAGCCAAGAAAGCTTACAACCTTCAGCTACGATTTGGTTGACAGACATTAGGTACAAACTGCTGGCAGTGGAGCAGGGGTACAGCAACATGTTGGGTTGTCGTGGCCGGGTGTTTAAGGCGATGGACTTGAAATGCGTTGGGTTTTCCCTGAGCAGTTTTGTATACTGCCGATATCGTTATTTCTCATGTTGCATCTGCTGAATTGTTGGAGTTTGATCCTGGAAAGCAGGTCAGTTGCTTGCAAAGACTTTCCAATTTCCTGAGCGCTTACACACTCAGCGGCTCGTCTCCCCGTGTCAATCCGGTGACTCACAGACTTTTCTCAGCTGTTCAAGATATTGTATCGTCATCGAGAGCACTACTTATTAGTTATGAGCAATGTCATCATTGGCCCCCAGACAGTATTGGTTCGACGATTGTCTTGTGTGCTCAGCATGCACAGGGGATGTTGCTCAGTGGTACAGCGCATGCTTTGCATGTATGAGGCCCCGGGTTCATTAGCCGGTATTTCCATCAGCATAACTTCTGCTGACCTCGTCTTCAACTCTCAGAATGTGTGAGCTGAACATTTTCCACACAAGAAGTACATTCTCTTTGAACTTTGAGGGTTACATGCAGTTCGCAACAGCCTGCAGTAATTGACACAGCTCTTCTCAGAAGGCAAAGGTTCCTTTCTTGCACTCAGAGTTGCTATACATTTTCTGTCATGGCTAGCACATATTTCCCTCCATTTCATTTCATTTCAAGGTGTGTATTGAGGGTAATATGGCCCATGGAAAAAAAGAAGGCTTTTTGAAACAGGGATTTTGAGGCAGTTTGTGAAAGGGAAAACCGAGGCTCCATATGTTGTTGACTATGCGTGGATCCAAAGGGAACTTCCAGAGTGGTTGTTGTGGCCGAGTGGTTAAGGCGATGGACTAGAAATCCATTGGGGTCTCCCCGCGCAAGTTCGAATCCTGCCAACAATGAATGACAGTTTACATCTCTCGGCGCAAATCGCTGTTGGACTACAGAAACTTCGGAGTAGTGAGGTATGCAGGTCCCTGCAGTAGCAGAAGAAACTGAAGACATGTTGAAGAGAGTGTGATCTTCTGCTTAACAAGCTTCCTTGCGTGGCTTCAAATGTTCTTGCACAATCTTAGTAAATATGGGTCATTGATGGCTACATCAACAGTGCTTGCTGCAGTCCAATCCGAGCACAAGCTTTGCTACACAAAACCCCTCTCCATGTAGCGCTAGTGGTATAGTGGCTAGCATAGCTGCCTTCCAAGCAGTTGACCTGGTTTTGATTCCCAGCTATCGCAGCTGGTTTCTTGGCATCCTCCAGAGTACACAATCTGCTTGTGTTGTTCTTTCCTAAATGTTATCAGTATGAGACATGGAAGGCACCTTACACAACGGTTGTTGTTATATTGCAAAGCAAAGGCGCATCCCACGACCTCTACCGCTTTCGATCCATGTTAAATTATGGATAACTGTAATATTAAAAAGTTTTCCTCCAGTCAAATGTTGCCACTGGTCATTAGAGAGATAGGAAAAATTTTCATCCCTCCCCCGGATTTGGGCTCAAACAGGCGATGGTGGTATAGTGGTGAGCATAGCTGCCTTCCAAGCAGTTGACCCGGGTTCGATTCCCGGCCATCGCAACCAAGCATTATATTTGCATCTTGCAGCCAAGAAAGCTTACAACCTTCAGCTACGATTTGGTTGACAGACATTAGGTACAAACTGCTGGCAGTGGAGGAGGGGTACAGCAACATGTTGGGTTGTCGTGGCCGGGTGTTTAAGGCGATGGACTTGAAATGCGTTGGGTTTTCCCTGAGCAGTTTTGTATACTGCCGATATCGTTATTTCTCATGTTGCATCTGCTGAATTGTTGGAGTTTGATCCTGGAAAGCAGGTCAGTTGCTTGCAAAGACTTTCCAATTTCCTGAGCGCTTACACACTCAGCGGCTCGTCTCCCCGTGTCAATCCGGTGACTCACAGACTTTTCTCAGCTGTTCAAGATATTGTATCGTCATCGAGAGCACTACTTATTAGTTATGAGCAATGTCATCATTGGCCCCCAGACAGTACTGGTTCGACGATTGTCTTGTGTGCTCAGCATGCACAGGGGATGTTGCTCAGTGGTACAGCGCATGCTTTGCATGTATGCGGCCCCGGGTTCAATAAGTATTCGTCCTTTTTGATACCTGTTTATGGTTCAATCTATGAACCATAAACTTCTGCTGACCTCGTCTTCAACTCTCAGAATGTGTGAACTGAACATTTTCCACACAAGAAGTACATTCTCTTTGAACTTGGAGGGTTACATGCAGTTCACAACAGCCTGCAGTAATTGACACAGCTCTTCTCAGAGGGAAAAGGTTCCTTTCTTGCACTCAGCGTTGCTATACATTTTCTGTCATGGCTAGCACATATTTCCCTCCATTTCATTTCATTTCAAGGTGTGTATTGAGGGTAATATGGCCCATGGAAAAAAAGAAGGCTTTTTGAAACAGGGATTTTGAGGCAGTTTGTGAAAGGGAAAATCGAGGCTCCATATGTTGTTGACTATGCGTGGATCTAACGAGTGCATCCAGCGTTGTTGTTGTGGCCGAGTGGGTAAGGCGATGGACTTGAAATCCATTGGGGTCTCCCCGCGCAGATCTGAATCCTGCGATCAATGAATGACGGTTTTAATCTCTTGGCGCAAATCGCTGTTGGACTACAGAAACTTCGGAGTAGTGAGGTATGCAGGTCCCTGCAGCAGCAGAAGAAACTGAAGACGTGTTGAAGAGAGTGTGATTTTCTGCTTAACTAGCTTCCTTGCATTGCTTCAAATGTTCTTGCACAATCTTAGTAAATATGGGTCATTGATGGCTGCATCAACAGTGCTTGCTGCAGTCCAATCCAAGCACAAGCTTTGCTACACAAAACCCCTTTCCATGTAGCGATAGTGGTATAGTGGTCAGCATAGCTGCCTTCCAAGCAGTTGACCTGGGTTTAATTCCCAGCTATCACAGCTGGTTTCTTTGCGTCCTCCAGAGTACACAATCTGCTTGTGTTGTTCTTTCCTACATGGAAGGCACCTTACACAACGGTTGTTGTTATATTGCAAAGCAAAGGCGCATGCCACGACTTGTACCGCTTTCGATCGCCAGCATCTCCATCAGCATATCTTCTGCTGACATTGTCTTCAACTCACAGAATGTGTGCGCTGAACATGTTCCACACAAGAAGTACATTCTCTTTCAACTTGGAGGGTTACATGCAGTACTGCAACAGCCTGCAGTAATTGACACAGCTCTTCTCAGAAGGCAAATGTTCATTTCTTGCACTCAGCGTTGCTATACATTTTCTGTCATGGCTAGCACATATTTCCCTCCATTTCATTTCATTTCAAGGTGTGTATTGAGGGTAATATGGCCCATGGAAAAACAGAAGACTTTTTGCAAGAGGGATTTTGAGGCAGTTTGTGAAAGGGAAAATTGAGGCTCCATATGTTGTTGACTATGCGTGGATCTCAAGGGTACTTCCAGCATTGTTGTTGCAGCCGAGTGGTTAAGGCGATGGCCCAGAAATCCTACTGCTAAAGACACTGAAGTGAACCCTCCTAAAGCATTATCGTAACAGGGGATGTAGCTCAGTGTTAAAGCGCATGCTTTGCATGTATGAGGCCCTGGATTCAATCCCTGGCATCTCCATCAGCAGTATTGTGAGGGCTTTTGTTTTCTCAACACTAAAATGTTTGACTGATTTTAAATGAACTTTTTAAATGTTAAACATAACATAATTGGAGCAGATATTAAAAAGCTGACAAAACTAAAAATGCTATAGTATTCAAACTTGGTCATATGTTACTCGTAAAATGCTCAACATACTAATTGATGATCTTATAGCGCCACCATCTGGTCATTCATCAAAAAGCTGATATCTCAAAATGTAAAAGTGCCATAGTATTCAAACTTGGCCGGTTGGTTACTTGTACAATGCTCAACATACTCATAGATGATCCTATAGCGCCACCATCTCTTCAGTCATCAAAAAGCTGATATCTCAAAAACTAAACATGGTATAGTATTCAAACTTGGCCATGTGGTTACTTGTACAATACTCAACATACTCATAAATGATCCTATAGTGCCACCATCTGGTCAGTCATCAAAAATGTTCTGTTCAAGGCTCATAACTCGTTTGCTGTAAGTTATATTCAATTTGTACATTCACTTCTCTATATTTTTTACATTTATGTTCAACATGTTGAAAACAAAAGTGTTTAAAGTCTAAGGTCTAAAAACAAAATTTTTTCAAGTGTTTTGTCACTGCCCCATAGTGTGACATTGTTTGATGGTATCTTGTCTCCTCTGTAGCCCATGGGTAAAACCGCTTCTCAGGTGAACTGATGCTTATGGGTTTGATTCCCGAGATTTTCAGACTATCTCATGTATTATGGAAACTTGTTCCTGTGGTGACAACAGTCACCAACAGTTAACCTACATGTGGTGCTCCAGTACTTCAAAAATGTTAGCTGCTGGACTTCCAGTTGGCAAGCTGCAGAGAATGGCAGGCTGACAGATCGCTCTCCCACCAATCAGGAATATTCCCCCGGATTCAAGTTTCTTAACAAGTTTATACACCCCACCAAATATGGAAGGGGACAAACAAAAAAATATAAAGATGAACCGAATACAAGATCAGAGGAAAACGAGATAACAGCCATCAAGTATGACAACGAAACCAATGCTAACTCACCTAGCACAGGCAGACTCGAGCATACCGAAGCTAGCTTGCTGGCTAATATACATGCTGAAATTAAGGCAATACGTGTTGATGTAAAGAAGGAGCTGAGTGCTTTTCGTCACACATTAAGAGAGGATGTGAAGAACGAGTTGACAGAGTTTAGAGACAAGATTAACCGGGCCCTGGGAGATATTAGGGGGGACCTGAAAACCACAACAACTCAAGTTGAGGATGCGGAGCAGCGTGTTGCGGATGTAGAGGAGTGTAACCTGGCACTGGAAGAGTTTTTTGGAGAATAAAACTAAAGTCCAGGTCCTCTCTGCCACGTGGAAAAAGAAGGAGGTTTTCTACAAGGAGAGGCGAGTTTACTTTGACGACGACTATCCGACAGAAACTGTGAGGAAAAGAAGGGAGTATGCTGGTATACAAAGAGTATTAAAGGAGAAAGGTGTGCGGTTTCAGACCCCACCGCCCACCAAGCTGAAAGTGTTCTTGGATAGTGGACCGAGGGTTTACAACGACGCCAGATCGGCCGCTGCTGACCTACGGAAGGTAAGGGCCCCTCTCGAGAGCAAGAAGAAAAATTGCTCCCAGAACTGCACAAAGTAACATTCAGCTCCTCTGTGGCTGATTTTCACAGATCGATTATACCAGTTTCATAATGTCATCCTCTCATTAATATAAAGTCATTGTAATAATTCAAAAAAGGAAAAACAAGAAAGAAAACTGAGAGGGAGCAAAAAATATTTTTAACATACAGTATGTGAGAAAAGAAGAAGAAAGAGATAGATTACCAGTCCACCTGTTATTGTTGAATGAGGTCAGATTTAGACTGTTCACGGTTTTGGGTTCAGGTCTCCTGAGGTCTGCGGCAGAAAGCATGCAGCTTCTGCCGTATCTGCTCCGAGTGTGAAGCTTGCTGGTGGCGCCTGCCTCCTACTCTCTCCCATGGCATCTGGCGTGGCTTTGGACCTGGGTCGGGTTCTCTGTCCTGCTCGATGGGAAATCCTTCCTGCCTGAGCCAAGGGCTATATAAAAAACGTAAAAAAGGCTGGGCTGAGTGGACAACCTTGGCGGCACCCTCTCTCCAACTTGATGGGTTGAGAAAGGTGCCCATTTATTTTTATTCTAGCTGTAGGGGATGTGTATA
The DNA here is from genome assembly GCF_963930695.1 of Labrus bergylta. Taxonomy (NCBI): domain Eukaryota; kingdom Metazoa; phylum Chordata; class Actinopteri; order Labriformes; family Labridae; genus Labrus; species Labrus bergylta. The sequence continues at coordinate 25,966,172 of NC_089209.1, read as the reverse complement.
GTGATTTAATGCACTGAACTGATCTCTTGTCAAAGCCGAATCGTTCTAGCACTTGATAAAGATAACCCCAACCAACCGAATCGAATGCCTTCTCTGCATCTAGGCTGATCAGTGTGGCGCGGATATTTTCCTGAGTTATATAATCTACCACATGCAATGTTCTGCGAATGTTGTCTTGTGTTTGTCTTTCTGGGATAAAACCTGTTTGGTCAGGGTCTATCATTTCGGAGACAATATGCTCTATCCTTTTAGCAATGATTGATGCAAAGAGTTTATAATCAGTGTTTAAAATAGATATAGGCTGGTATGAACTCCATTCTCCTTTATCCTTTATTTTATCCCATAAAATAAAATAAAAAACTACTAAATTGTGACACCAACCATTTTTTCTTCATATTTCCTCCCAGGTTTTTTTTCCCCCACAACTGTTCCTGGGGATTGTGGTCCGTGAACACCACAACCTCTCGGCCTGAATGAGACACATATACTTCAAAATGCTTGACTGCCAAAACCAGACATAAAGCTTCCTTCTCAATGGTTGAATAGCTGTCTGATGTTTGTTTAGCTTTCAAGAGAAATAAGCTACTGGTCGGTCTCGTCCAGCCTCATCTGTTTGTAGGAGCACAGCTCCGACCCCAATATCACAAGCATCTATGGCAAGTTGAAAAGGTGCATCAAAATTCGGAGCAAGCAGCACGGGTTTACATGCCAAGATGGCTTTCAACCCTCCGAAAGAACGCTCACAGGCATCTGTCCACACAAACTTCACATCCTTTTTCAAAAGGTTAGTCAATGGTTAAGCAACCACAGCAAAGTTGGGAACAAATCTTCTGTAAAACCCACACATGCCTAGCCCTCTCATGACATCTGGTCGGTTTATCGGTACCGGAAGATCAAGGATCGCCTCCACTTTTGCACGACGGGGCATTACCTTCCAATGACCCACCTGATGCCCAAGATAGGTTACGTGTCACATTCCAAACTCACATTTAGGTAAATTTACAACAAGACCTGCCTCTTGTAACCTTTCAAAGAGCTGCCGTAGCTGTATGAAATGCTCTTCCCATGAGCTACTGTACATGACCACATCATCAATAAGTAACCACAGAGCTCAACCCATGAGTAATGGTATTCATCATCCGCTGAAAAGTAGCAGGAGCATTTTTCATGCCAAACGGAAGAACATTGCAAATATACAGACCATCCGGTGTCACAAAGGCAGAAATCTCCCTAGCCCGTGGAGTCAGAGGCCCCTGCCAATAGCCTTTCAGTAAGTCTAATTTAGAAACAACCTCTGCTCCTCCAATCCTGTCTATGCAGTCTTCAAGTCTGGGAATTGGGAAGGCATCAGCCTTAGTCTGCTGGTTCACTTTCCTGTAGTCAATACAAGGTCTCGACGTATTATCAGATTTTGGAACAAGTACCACTGGAGAACTCTACTCACTCTGCCCATGCTTTACCACCCCAATGCTCAACATATAAGACAACTCCTACCTCAAACATTCCAATTTAGATGGTGCTAACCTGTACGGATGTTGTTTGATTGGAGCCACACTGCCTACATCCACATTGTGAACCGCTAGAGACGTGCACCCTGGGACATCCTGGAACAGGGGGGAGAACTCGGCCAACAGAGCTTTCATCTGACTCTGACACTCTGCAGGTAGATGCCCAAGTTGGTCATCAAGCGACCTAAGAGCCTCATAGTTTCTCAGGCGGAACCCAACAGTTTTCACTTCCTCACTGACATCTTCAGCCACCAGCCCTATAACTGCAAAGGCCACAGCGGGACCACGTGAATGACCCAGATACAGCTTTGACCCTCTGAGGTCTGAGGCTGTTTTGGCCATTTTGCTATAATTGTCATTTTACTTATATCTGACTACATCAAAAATGTTTATCATATAAGTGCCTGGTATCATTTTTTTCAGCACAACCTCACCTTTATGATTTGACCATTCATTAGTCACCTAGAGATACTGTATCAACACAAAGGACTCAAACACACACAAAAAATAGAGAATTAGTTTTTTTGCCACTACTCAAAACTGCTCCTGGGAACTGTTTTGAGCAGTAAAAAAGCTAAAATAATAATAATAATTATCAAAATAATAAATGGAAATATATTTTTAAAAAAGCAGGTTTGTCCATAGGCGTTATTTGTATTTTATCTACCAAACACATTTCAAACAACAAAAACATGAGAGAAAACAAACACAAGTCTGTCTAACCTTGTCACACATGTTGGTTGATGAATAATAAAAAGCATGACAGCATTTACAATGTAGGTAAGACATGGGAAAATGAATTGAAATATAATATTTTTGCCATAGGAGGCTGAAATTTGGCATAGAGTTCAACAGTGTGTGTGTGTGTGTGAGTGGTCTGGCTGTGTTGCCTGAGCTGCAGATCTTTCCCGACGACGCTTTGCGCTCTGTCTAGCCCTCATTGTAGGAGGATGGATCTCACTGAAGACCCCTCACAGGATCAACATTGATTGTTGGGTCCCTAGGCTGGTCATCTTCCTCTCTGTGGATGTAAAATGTTAAAACCTGGAGAGCACTGAGCAAAGACATTTCATAGTAAAATAACAAAATAGCGAAACAACAAAACATTTCCACCAAAGCAACACTTTTTCCATCAGAACATTCTACAGTACCCCCCCCCCCCAGAACAGAGAGCAATTACTAAATAAACACTTGAATTACCCATTTCTACAAAGAAAAAGTAAAACAGAGAGAACGTCTTTGATTTGGGTAAAGGCAATGTTTCAACTGTAACATTTATTTCAGCAAAGTGATGACAAAATGAGGATAATAATCCAAATGTCGAGAGAGCTAATCCAAATCCAATGTGTCTCACCTCTCCTGGAGGGCGTCAATATCATCCACAGGTTCAAGGACTCACTATCACTCCCAGGATCACCACAGCTGGTTGGGATAGCTGTTGCAGTCCTCAGCTGGTCATCTTCCTCTGTGTGGATGTAAAAAAAAACGGCTAATATAGACTGTAACTTGGACATCACAGTATTTCAGACACTTGATGTTTCCATGCAAATTATATGAATAAATACTTCAAGATCACAGACAATATGCCTGTATTTATTTATCTTTGTCATCACTCTCAGTGTTTCCCCTGCATAGAGGCAGCAGTGGTACAGGACAGCTTCTGAATCTCCTGCACCAAAGCAGAGTGCTTTGACATAGACAAGTTTAGCAAGGACACTAAAAGGCAAAATGCATATTTGCTCAAAAGAACGTCATGGGATTCAAAGGTGTGTGTGTTTGTGTGTGTGTGTGTCAGTGTGAGTGAGTGTGTGTGCATGCGTGCGCGCGCCTCTGTGTGTTTAACAACATATCTTCTGTAAAAAAGAAAGTCTATAGTTCGACTAAATGCAATGTTCAACAAAGCAATAATATAATATTTATAATAATAACCCATAATACACTTGGAAATAACACAACAAAAGTTTGACTCAACTTTTTTGGAGGATCGATGTTAGCTTCGTCGCTATCCTCACTCTCTGGAGCTGAGGAGGAGTTGCCAGAACCTTCCTCTCCTCCAAGTTGATAAAATAGGTCGCGGACTTGGTGGATGTTCAATCGTCGTTGCATTTTGATGCTTGGATTTTTTTAGGTTTCTGTTTTCTGGCATCAATATTACTTAAGTTGTGCCGCTGTTACAGAGAGAAGCGCCATTTCAAAATGACGAGCCGTTTCAAGCAGAGAGGCTGTGACAAGCTCTTTGTTTCCTCGTCGTTCAGATTGGTTGTCAAAAACCACATGATACAAAGCAATGCATGCTATTGGCCTGTCCTCTTGTTTAAGTAAATCAATTCTGTTGAACAGAGCCTGCAGATTCGACACTTTTCCGTTAGTTTTATGACTAAAATGACAAAGAAATACCAGGAGACGCAACAACCAAGCTAAATCTAAAAAAAATGTATGTGGACTAAATATATTAAAACTACCATATCTCCAGCTTTAAATGACCTAGAAACGTCAAATAAAAACTGGGAAGTTTCGAGTCTGCACTTTCGTGTGATCAGATCACATGACTTCATCAAAGCTCTGTTTTTTTTTTAATTTTTTGGCGCTTTGATGACATCAAGTGACGTGATCACGCCGGCGCAATCATAGACCCTAGAGGGTTAACAGGTTTATATGGCACAGTCTTGTCTTTCTCCTGCCTTCGGGGGTGCTGATAACATAGTTTTTGTCTCCTACCCTCTTCACAACAGTATAGGGACCACAAAATGATGCACTGAGACCAGATGCACGCTGCGGCACCAACGCAAGAACCTGGTCCCCGATGGCAAAATGCTGGTCAACAGCCTTTTGGTCAAACTGACCTGTCATACGCATCTGAGTCTGATGCAAATTCTCCCTGGCAACCCGACAAGCTGACCACAACCGATCTTTAAATTCGGACACATACTGCAGCATAGTGGTATCAGGTTTAGGTTGAAGCAACTGCTCCTTGAACAACTTCAGGGGACCTCTAACCTCATGGCCGAACACCAGCTCAAACGGCGTAAATCCAGTGGACTCACTCACTGAATCTCTCATGGCAAAAAGCAAAAACGGCAGGGAAACATCCCAATCCCCAGAAAACTGAATGCCGTAAGTCTTCAACATTTTTTTGAGGGTCTGATGAGCCCGTTCAAGAGCACCTTGAGACTGCGGATGATAAACTGAGGAAACTGCTCGTGTAATCCCAAGTTCGCACATCACTTCCTGAAAAACTCCAGACACAAAATTCGTTCCCTGATCATGCTGCTTTGGCAAACCAAACCGGGAAAAGAAACCTAAGAGGGCCTCTATGATGGTTCTGGCTTTAATATTTCTTAAAGGGACAGACTCAGGGAATCGGGTAGTGACATCCATGATGGTCAAAAGGAACTCATTTCCTTTCCTAGGCCAACACAGTCTATAACCACTTTAGAAAAGGGCTCAGGGGTTAATGGAGCTACAAGGACTTTCTGATTGGGTTTCCCCACCAGCTGACACAGGTGGCAAGAACGACAAAAAGATACCACATCCTTATGGAGTTTAGGCCAGTAAAAATGCTACATAACTTTAGCCTGAGTCTTTCGAATACCTGAATGGCCAGCTAATGGTGTCTCGTGGGCCAAACCTAGCACCTCGCTACGATAGCCCAGAGGCAGGACTATCTGCCTAACCACACTCCACTCCTCAATGGCAGGTCAGTTCGGGGGTCTCCACTTTCTCATCAGCACCTCATCTTGTAAATAAAATCCCTCTGCCATGTTTGCAATCTCCTCCAAAGATACAGCTGTCTCCCTGAGAGAGCGCAGAGTGGGGTCCTGTTTCTGCTCTGTAACCAGCGTGTTTCTGTTCAACACAGGCAGCTGATCCACGCCACACCATTTAGCAAAGACTGTATCTGCTAAGTCAACAGGGAAAGCTTTCTCTGGGTTAGATGCTTTGGCTACCATGTCCTCCTCAACCTTAGCAGTCATATCTGTAAGGACTTTAATTTGTGATCGGGTGACAACACAAACTGGGAAAGCCTCTGGATACTGCTCCTCTAAAACCTTTGTCTCAGCAACTTCACAAGGAGTTGGAGACAGGATGGGGGTTGATACCACCTTATTACCTGCCAAGTAATTTCCCAAACGAAAAGTAACACCTTCCACTGGCAGCTCAGGTGTCACGCCCACCTTAGCATATCCAACAAAAATGTTCATCTGAACAAACATCCTGTACAGGGGAACAGCACTGTAACCACCTCCAAACCCTTCACTGGCACAATAACCCCTAAAGTAGCTGTTTCAGGAAGATCTACAGCACCCTCTACTACTACAGACCGCTCTGAGCCGGTGTCCCTGAGGACCACAACAGGAGCCTCAGCTATGCCCTCTTCTACAGCGACCGTCCCATCAGAGATGAAACCATCAAACATTTTCACTGAGTTTGAACCTATTAAGTTGCACGTAGCAGTACGACCGGCTTCTGCTCTGGAAGGCTCCTTTCTTTGTCGGGCAGGACAGCAAGACTTTATGTGACCAGGTTTTCTACAATAATGACAAATAATCTCCCCAGACAAAGGAGAACATCGGTCCCCTGAGTAAGTAGGCAGCTTGTGTGGTCACCCACTATTCTCAGGCGGACGCCAACTGTCACTGCTCTTATTACTGGGACATGTCTCGAAGTCTCCTTTACTGTTAGAGTGATTGTTAGGTTTATCACGCCATGACTCTTTATGAATAAGGACATAATTATCCATAGCCTGAGCAGCCTTTGACACTGTTTTTACCTCAAGATCATTCAAGTAGGTCTGCATGACCTTTGGCAAGCTCCGCTTGAACTGCTCCAGCATCATTACTTTGCATAAGTTCTTAAAATCATACACCTCGCTGGCTCTCAGCCACTTATCAAACGTTGCTTCCTGTTGTCTTGTGAAATCTAGATAAGTCTGTCCTGGACACAGTCTGTCGGTCCTGAACCGCTGTCTATAGGCCTCTGGAACCAACTCATAACATTTTAGGACAGCCTGTCGAACCACATCACAATCATCAATCTGACTCTTATCTAGCGCAACATATGCTTCCTGGGCCTTCCCTGTTAGGGAGCCCTGTATGAGTGTGACCCATTCCTTTTTTGGCCAGTTACGCTGCAAAGAGATCTTCTCGAACATCTCAAAAAAACATTCCACCTTCTCAGGATCAAACTTTGGCATCAAAGACATACACTTATTAACATTAAAGACCTCTCGCTGCTCCTGATATCTACGATCCCAAGCATGTTTAGCTCTCTCAACGTCAAGTTTTATTTTTTCAAGCTCTCTCTCTCACTCTTGTTCTCTCTTTTCATGCCCTCTTTGTCTCTCTCGTTCTTATTGCTCACACTCTCTGGCTTTCTCCTCAGGGTTACAATTTACCAGTATACTCTGCATGAGTTCAGGCTTTTTAGCCTCTTCCGGGGCATCTCACTCCAAATATTCCATCAGTTTCCATAGTTTAGTTTTACCCAGTTTAGCCAACCCCGAACGTGTCACATCAGTTTCCAAGAAGTCCTCCGGTTCAAACTCGGCCATGTTCACCCAAAAATTAGAACACAGTAAAGGCGTTATAGCAGAAGGAACAAATCACGACACAAATGCAGTCTTTTGAGCTGCACAAAAACCTTCAAGCTACTTACATGCCCATACAATGCCTAATATAAACCTATAACCAGCCGGACGCCGGCAAACAAGTCACCCCAGAGAGACACTAACCGTACTAGCCAACCACGGCCAACACAAATGTCAGCTTACTCGTTACTATGGCTACCATAACAGCCCCGACTTAACGTGACACAAAGTGTCAAAGTGTTGAAACAAAAACAAACGTTACTTCAGATTCAGTCTCTCAGGTGTCTGCGTCTCTTCGACTTGAAACCAATTTCCCCCGGCTCCTCCGCAGGTGCTGCTAATGAAGATTACAGAGACAGAGTCACCACACCCCCCTCAGGTGTGTCATCAGTACTGACCCTGCTTCTCCTTCTACTAACCACACCTACCGCTAAAGACACTGAAGTGAATCCTCCTAACGCCTTATCATAACAGTATATATATACACACATTAGCAATATTTATATATAGAATTTACAGGATGACATGATTCAAGCAAAAATATATTGACCCCACTGTGGGGCTTAGGTTTAGAGGATGGACATGATGGAGGAATGTCAACAGCTATTCAACAGCTGAGTTGAGGGTTAACAGTTGTTCAATCTCACTCTGAGCCATAACTAACTTACTTGAACTTTCCTTTTTCCCTTTTTCTTCGCCCCCATTTTCCCACAGGAAAACTTTTGCCTCTCTTCTGCCTTTTTCTTTCGGTATTGCAGAAAGTTTGCTAACGTTGGGGTTGGACTAGATGGAAGATTCTGTGATGCTACAGGGAAGCAAAATAAAAATGTGTTATAAATGTCACAACACGCTGACATGCATGATTGATAGCACTCTGTTTGATATACCTACAATAAGCTTTCCATAGCTTTCACATTGACATACAATTTAACAATTCGCTGGAAATGCAAAACAATGACTGTGATTACATGGACGTTGTGTTTCCCGGGTTTTTACATGCACAAACACTTCAAAAACCCGACCATAACCGGGGTACTCAAGTCCATGTAAACGCAATAAATGTGTATTACAGGGATGTGATTGGCATCGGACAAAAAAAGAAACAAACCGACTCACTAACTTGTTCAGTTAGACTGCGGACTCCACAAGCAACAAAAACATTACGTTTGTTAACTTACTTTTTTTTTTTTTAAAGATTTGTTTATTAGGAAAACATAAAACTTTACAAGCAAATCCACTGTCAACATGAACATTTTGTGGTGTGTTTCAAATAAACACAAAAACATATAAATAAATAATACTACATGAATAACCAGAGAAAATGTAGATGTATATACTTAAATAGATTTAGCAAGTGTACTTCCAATACATCCCTATACCAATTAGGCAATTCTATATAGTCATAATATAAGTATATTACAACTATACTAAAAATAATACAGCATCAATAATTGTTATAACAATAATAGTATGTATGCAAAGTAATGATTGAGAAAGAAATAAGCGAAAGAACACACAAATCCAGTGTCTATTCACTTGTAATATATCTAATTGTAAAAATTGCTATTATTGTTTTTTTAAGTAATAACAATAAAAACAAAGAATTTAGAGAAAAACAATAACAAACATAAACAAAAAACAAAAAAAACAAAAAAAACTGAAACAAATCTCCCCACCTGTCCTCCCATATCCCACCCTTCTCCCCAGTATGGCTCTCTATTTTCTTTCATTTATCTACGTGTACTTGTGTCCACACATATTCACATTTGGCTTAATCCGGATGATTAACTTTGAGTTGGTCTAGGAAGAGTTGCACTTTTATGACCATCCTGCTCTAAACAAGGCAAAATGTTGAGAAAGGGACCCCAGATTTTTATTAAAGGTTTCAGGTTTTCTCCTTACATTATATAATATTTTTTCAGGAGTGCAGTAGGACACCAGTTCATTTGAATTGAATTTGCCTGTGTTTTGTGGAGATTAATACATAATAAACATGATAAACATGACCTAGGTCTGTTTCCCATTTACTTTTAATAGGTGTTATGTCGTAGCCAGGAAATTTGCCATTAATAATACCATATATGGATGACATAAGTCCTCTACATGTAGTGGGCAGTCTATCAAGCAGGCATGTTTCAAAGGGGGTCTCTTTAGGTATATCTGGGAAATAATGTTTAATATTTTCCTTTACCCGCTGGCGTATTTGTAAGAATTTTAAAAAGTCCTGCGTATGAAGGTTGAACTTTTCAGTTAGTTGTTGAAAGTTAGCAAATGTGTCGTTTATATACAAATCAGCAACTGTTTGAATGTTTTTGTTGTTCCACCTTTGTAATATTCCGTCAGCAATATGTCTTGAGATGTTTGGGTTACCCCATAGGGGAGTCCTCTTGAGGAATGAAATATCTAGGTCTAAGAGTGAGTGAGACTCTTGCCATGCACTAAATGTGGAGAGTATTATAGGGTTCTCTGTGAGAGTGGCTACATTTTTCTTAGTACCTAAAAATGGGATCATATTTAAAGGAGTAGTCCTCATCTCATGTTGCTCTATTGATACCCATCTAACCTCACTCCTTTCTGCATGAAGCCAAATCCAAAGTGGTCGGAACTGGGAGGCAAGATAGTAGTTCCTAAAGTTTGGAATATTTAGTCCACCCTTTGAGTATGGGGCTTGTAAAGCTATTAGTTTAACTCTAGGAGTTTTCTTTTGCCATAGAAAATGGGTCATTGCTTTATTGATTTCTTTAAAGAATGTTTTTTTAATCTTTATTGGGATACATTGGAATAGATAAGTGAACTTAGGTAAGATGTTCATTTTGATTGAGCTAACTCTGCCGATGAGGGATATAGGAAGATCCATCCATCTTTTGAAATCAGATCTTGTTTGTTCAAGTAGTTTTATGAAATTATCTTTAAGTATCTGATCCTTTGTTATGCCAATATTTATACCCAGGTACTTGAACCCATTAGTGCTCCATTTTAGTGGGTTAGTGAGAGATCTAATGTTCCTGTCTTGTATATTCAATGGGAGAATCTCACTTTTAGTATAATTTAATTTGTAGCCAGAGGCTGCACTGTACTCCTTAAGGCATTGTAATAATGGGGGTAATGACGTGTATGGTTCAGTTATATACAGCAAAAGATCATCAGCGTAAAGTGATAATTTGTGTTCATTATGACCGAATTTGAAGCCTGTTATGGAGAGGTTGGATTGAACTGCAATTGCTAATGGTTCAATTCCTAGTGCAAAAAGTAAAGGTGAGCTGGGGCAGCCTTGCCTGCATCCTCTGGATAAGGAGATACTGCTAGAGAGAACATCATTTGTCAAAATGTTGGCTTTTGAAGCTCTAAAGAGTGTTCTAATATATTTCATAAATTTCTCTCCAAATTCCATAGCCTCAAGTGTCTGGAGAAGAAAACTTGGTTCAATCCTATCAAATGCTTTGTTTGCATCCATAGATATTATTAGCATTTGCTCACCATTTTTTTGGACTGCATCCACTAGGTGGAGCAGTCGGTGTACATTGTCAGCTCCTTGTCTGTTTTTGACAAACCCTGTTTGATCAGGGTGAATTATCTTAGGTATTACGCTCTCCAGTCTGCAAGCGATTAGCTTTGATAAGACCTTATAACCTGCATTTAGGAGACTGAGGGGTCTGTACGAGTCACATTTCTGTTAGTCCTTGCCTGGTTTTTGGAGCAGTATGATGGTTGCTTTTTCCAATGAGTCTGGTAGTTTTTCTTTTTCTAGAGCTTCTTTAATCATGTTTGTAAGAGGAGTCAGTAATTTCCCTGAAAATGCTTTAAGATATTCTATTGGGAAGCTGTCTGGTCCAGGGGCTTTATTATTCTGTAGGAAGTTAATAGCTTGGAGAACCTCCCTCACCGAGACATCGGCATCCAGCTGTTTTCTATCGTCATCTTTTAATTTTGGCAAAGGTATTCCGTTCTGGAATCTTTTAGCTGCTACATTGTCTTCGGTATGTTCTGTTTTATAAAGATTATTGTGAAATTGCTTGAATTCTGTATTTATGGCTGTGGAGTCATTCAGTTGCCTACCATCATCTGGTGATATTGAGTGTATGAATTTATCAGCATTCTCTTTCTTTATTTGCCAAGCTAGGAGTTTACTTGTTTCATTTCCAAATTCATAATAATGATATTTGGTGCGGGCCAAGGCCGCCTCCTCTTTGCTTGTACATAGATTATTATATATTGTCCTTGTTCTTGATAAGGGAAATCTATGTTTTTAGGCACCTCGGCACTGTTAAATGAACAAAGAGCTTTAGGCTGTAAATATTCAAAGTATAATCACACATCAACCTCTCTCAATCTGTCTGTCTCTTTTTTACAGTGAAACACGGCTCTTTTCGTGAGTCTTTAATGTGAGCGTTGCACAACAGTCATTTTAGTCAATACTACTCACTTGACAGCTCCTTTACGAATCGTTCTGCCTCGGCCGGAGTGAAGAATCAGATCCTTCGTGCTTGATACGGAGTTTAGCGGGGTAGAGCAGCGTGTACTCGATGTCCATCTCTCGCAGCTTTTTCTTTGTGGCCAGAAATTCTTCTCTCCTGCGCTGCAGCTCTGCACTGTAATCTGGGAAAAAGGATATCCTCTTGTTGTCATACGTGATCTCTCCTTTGTTTCTGGCAAGTCGGATTACTTTCTCCTTTTCTCGGAAGTTCAGGAACTTGGCGATGAGGGCCCGTGGTCTGTCAGAAGTTTTCCCAATGCGGTGCACCCTCTCCAAAGTTACCCTAACCCTGCACCTGCTCTGATAGCATGGAGAGTGATGATTCAATTTTGGCAAGTGCAGCTTGGATGTCGGCTGTTTTCTTGTCGATATGTTTGGCTTAGAGGAGTTTGGTGATGTCTTCCTTTTCCCCGTCCGCCATGTTTCTTGCTAAAACATGCGGTTGCTGAGAGCTCGAACCTGCAGTTTTACTTTTATTTTTACGCCGATAGTTGTATTTTTCCATACAGAGATATTCTAAATGTCCCGTGTTTCAATTAGTTCTTCAAGTTACGAAAGAGTTAGCAGGATAAATGCAGTTGCCAGGGTGTACCTCCGGGAGCTCACAGATACCCGTCCACACTCCTCGGCTGCATCCGGAAGTCCCTCTACGTTTGTTAACTTACTTGAAGGTGGTCCGCTGGTGTTTTCAACATTGGGAATTTCTCGTAACCTCTTGCCACAACCACTGCAAAAACCACTGGATTTTGTACCAAATAAAGAGCTTTTCCAACTTTTGTCTGTATAAACATACCAAAATCATTTTAACATAAAACTGCAATGAAATACATTTTATAGCTTTTATACTGTATTTTAGTTTTATAGTTTACACAAACAACATGAATTAACAGTTCACTTTTTATTTAAGACAATGATATAAAACTGATATAACTGTGCCTACCTGGTGTATAAATAAAAAAACCCAGTCATCACAAGGCATGTAAAGATTAATCGTGAGGCAGTTAAAAATCGATTCAAAGGTGTCATGGTTCACATCTATCCTTTGAAAAATGAATCGCAGTTATTTTATTTTATTTTCCATATAGAGCCAGATCACAACAGAAGTCATAATGAAGCCTATGCGGAAGTACAAAAAACTGCAGTTCCTCGAGGTTCCGCTTGAGGCTGGCTGCAGAAGCACCGGAAGTGCCATAAGCCCACAGCCAAAAAAAAGCCAGTTTTTACCACAGGAATTAACATGTTTACAGCCTGGTTAAAAAAAAGAGATATATCTGATAAGTTGACGGCCCCTTCTCCTCACACTGTAGGGGGGGTGAATTTTTTTATAACTCATCGGATTGTTTTTTATTAGGGAAAACGGCTATGCCCAAATTAGGATTGTGACAGTTTGATTGACAGCTCTGCGCACCACATCTGTCTGTCGCGTCAGGTCAGGAGCTATGTACTCAACACTAGCTTAATTCGGCTTCATCCTGTTCCCGACCTTGAACCGTTAGCTTTCTTCGTCTTTTTTTCTTCGTTTGGAGTGTTTGTTTAGCAAATATCTAACAACGAATATGTCTTGCTGTGCGGTTAATTGTGGTAACAGACCATCCAAGAAGTCGATTCTGCAGTTTTTTCGGTGAGTGATATAGTAGTGTTATCTATTTATTGAATACTCATCGGCAGGTGTCTGTCTATTTTTGCGGGGCTAGCTTGTTTAGCGTTAGCTTGTAAACCAGTCGGCTAACTGTACAATTGGCCTCAGTGTAGCCCATTATTTACGGTCAATGGTTTAGCCGATCTCCCATTCATGCCAAAGATGCTATATTTAACATCTCTAGCCAGCACTATTTAATTGGGAAAATTAATTGAAAAGAATGAGTTTGTGTGAAGCTAAAAGTTCACCTCGGTGGTTAACCACAGACTGTAAATATGATTATCCGACGTTATGATGAATGCTATACTCAACATAAATGTCGAAATTTATAAATAAACTTTGGATATTAATTCTGCGTTAGTACTTTCCAATAATAATGTAATATGTCATTGTTATTTTTGAGATAAAGTTTAACATTAACCAGACGCAACTGAACCAAATAGGTAACATGGTTGACGTTCATTTTCGACGGCCCACAAACTCAAAGTTATATTTTCTGTCATGATTTTTATAACATAAACATGCGATAACAAGTACAACTCGAAGGGTAGAGATCAGCTTTATATTGAAGCTGTGCCAAGTGTGCCATTACGCACAGAGGTAGAGAGATATGAAACATAAACTTCAATTAATAATCAGTTCTAATGTTAATCCGTTTAGCACAGAATATTGGGAGTTACACCCATGTTGTCCAAACGGCTCCAATAAGTGCGCCGGGGACCAGAGGCTCTGAATATTTTTGATGTATTCCGTGACTTTTTTGTCTCCTCTTGCTGCGACAGAACAGCACTCTCTGTGCGCCTACAAATGAAGCGTTCTTAATCGATATGAATGCTCTTACAAAGAATATAGCAGTAGTAATATATATATATAAATAACATACAGAATGAAAATAAGATATACAGTAAAGCAATATGTACAATAAATAGTTTTAAGAATACAGCCATGTTGATGTATGTGAATAAGATAGACTGACATGTGTTAACACATTTTGCCTGTAAATAGTTTTCCTCTAGGTGATTCAGATAGGCTGGAGCAGTGGATGCTCAACCTGAGAAGACAGAACTGGACTCCCAACAAGGCCTCTTGTCTGTGTAGTGAACACTTTGAAAGCTGTCACATCAGCACTGATTCCAGGGTATGGAGATATTTTAAATATTATTATTAACGAAGAAACGTATTGATTTAAACTGATGAAGTACTATCCACAGTTATCCAAAGTTAAGTATTTTGAATTGATTGGTAATTTTGCTGTGGGTTTTTGGAAATTGTTATTGTTACATGGTTGTTATAAGGTAGATAAACATACTTCCTGATTTATTTTGTGGTTAATTTTGTCCCCATTGCTCACCCTCAGGTTCAGTAATAGTACATAACTTTTGCATTGTTGTTGTATTCTTGCTTTTCATTTTCACATGTCCTGTGCTGTATAGTGTCTCGTGCGTTTGTCCCGTGTTTGTCAACCAAGACAGGCCATACTGCATGTTTAAAACCAGAGTTTTAACCTCTCATTTTCTCTCTCATGTAGGATGTAGGACACCAGGGAGTTCTGTTTCAACAACCTCGCAAGTGTGACAAGCAAGGCATGGTTCAAAGGTTGAAGGTATTACTAGTTTCAAGAAAAAAACTATGATTTTAAAAATTATTGTGTTTTTAATGTTAGCTTTGTTGTTCTGAATTCCATGTTATATATATTTTTTTGCACTTCATAAACATGGCTCCTACAGTGGTGTTGTTTGTCATTCCCTGTCTGTTTAATCCTCATGTGTCTCTCCCCTGTCTGTGTGAGTGTGGTGGGTTCATGTTCCCAGGAGGCGCCAGGTGCAGCTCGTTGGTCATCAGGATCTCTACTACAAAGACTTCCCTCTGCTTCACCTCGCCGCCAGATTGTTTCACCAGCTTGCGTGGTATACTCTCTTGGCTTCTCTGTGATTACTAGTTCTCGTTGTGATAGCTTGTGTAGCTAACACCTTTTTTCTTCTCTGCCTTGCGTCAGATAGCTGTTTGTGTTTTTTGCTTCACCTCATCTGTGCTTTTGAGACACCACACTGGGATCACGGACACTGCAACTTGGAACCTCGCACTACCCCTCCCCTTGCACTTTTTGAGTCACATTTGGAATAAACTTTTTGTAACTTTATCCTGTCTATCTGAGTCGTGCTTTTGGGTCCAGAATTTGTACTAATCGTATCAGGAGTCTCCTACTAGTTCCCATTTCTTAACCTCTTATAACTGTAATACATTGGTTCTTTTTGATATATTTTATAAATATAAATGATCTGCTTTTTAATACTTCCCTTAATTGTTAACATAAAAACTCTAAAATATTTGATGATAAAGCACATCATTTGTATAGTTTAGATGGGTAAACTAGAAGATATTTATCTAGGAAGACCACATTTCTGAATGATTTTTAAACATTTTTCTAATCACACGTAATTAATGTAATTTACTCTGGTTGAATCTTGATTTCGATTGTTTTGAATTTGTATATGGGGACTTCTTGTGGCAGATATTGGAACAGAAAGAGCAGAAATCTCTCCACTTTACATTATTAGAGATAAAGGAAGGGTTTTTGTATCTAAAGCAAGTAACAAAAGGCATGCTCTAAAAATTATTATAGCTCTGGTGTCAGGGACATTTATTAGTCTTTAATTATAAAGCTAAATACTCTTCCTACCCAAACAGATATTAACTGCATTACTATTTGTTAAAAAAAAAAAAAAGGTAAAAAGAATGAAAATGTATACTCATAAGTACAGACAAAGGAGTGAATATACATAGAATACTTTTTTTAATAAAAAATAAATAACAAGCCTGGTGTAAAAACCATAGACTGTAAATATTACTGGACGAACCCTGACCCGTCTGTTACATAGGCAGAAAATGAGTCCAATCGACGGCCGCATCCATATTGGATTTGCAGTTTCAACCTAACTTCGGATCAACCTAACGACAGCAGTAAGGCGGGACCGGTGGGACTTAACTCCGCCCATTCAGCTCGACGTTAGCAGTCCACTTGACAGCATCGCTAACAGCTAGGCTGCTATCATCAACTATTCCTGCTCGTCCTGAGAAAACTCTACAAACAGTAAGTTAACATTTAACTTTTCTACAACACAGTTAAAACTAATTATATTCAACCCAAATATTTAATTAAAGTCTTAAAACTACACTTTGTTAAATATACAACTATGTTATTAGTTACTTGTCAGAGCAGTTAGACTTTGTCAGTGTTAGCAGAGAAATACATTAACAAAGTTTTATCCATAAACTGTAAATAAATATGAGACATCCAGAAGAAATCAATATTACAAAGCATACAGTTCATGTTACTGTTCTGACAAAAAGAGGAATGTCTGTGTTTTATATTTACTGATGTCAACAGCGATAAGGTGAACATGACAATTGAAAAATAATTATTTAGTATTTATTATAAGACATTTGTTTTCTATAGAACCCCGTGAAGTCATGGAGTCTGTGGACAGTGTCAGCTTCACACCAAAAACGTATAGTAAACGTAAAGTATTAGAAAAAATAGTGTTTAAGACTGGCATCTATTATGATGAGTTGCAGCTACCTTGTTCAATATTATTCCTGCAGATGTGGCTAATAACAAAAAAACACCCTGAGCTGTCACATGTAGTTAACTGTACATTTTGTCTTGTCTGAGGCATTAATTGAACACCTTTGTATTTCTCCTATAGACACAGTGTGGATTATTGGTGACTGGTCCATCGAGGTGCCCAGAGAGCTGCAGAGACAGAGGAAGAAACCTGAGCTTCAACAACATCTGTATTTGTTGGTTCTTCTGGGGTGGACTTCAGTTGCTTCTCTTCAACAGCTCACTGTGAGGGAGGTCTCCCCCGGATGGCCTGAGTGATGTCACCCACAGACTGAGAGCTGAGGCGGGTTTTAAACCTCCTGACAAACCGTTACACCGCGCCCACCTGTCAAGCTGGTCAGCTACACGCCTTATTGTGAATAACTCTTATCCTTCATCAAATCAAAACTGATGAGTCATCAAAACATTCACCCCCCGTACAGTGTGTGTCCATCGAGACATGAGCTAATCACACCTATTTGTTTGTTTTGTACCAAGCTGTAAACATGTTCATCTCTGCTGTAATAAACAGACTTTTTTTAATGTTGTTTTTCAGATTAAATAAATATTTCTATATAAATGCACTCCTTTATGTCTACTTATGAGTATACATTTCAGATTTTAAAAGGACAAGACTAAAATGTGCATTAATGCTCAACTCAATAGCTTAGGGAAGGAAGTCTACTTTTACACAACTTTTTATTCTTTCAACATTTTTTTTGTAGTTCATTTCTGAAAGTGGGATGGAACAGAGTCATTGCAAAAATATGCCCTTAAACACAGCCCCATTCTTAAATCAAGATACATGGAGAGTAAATAAGATCAATAACTTGTGAATAAAAACACAGTTAAAAATGATTTAGAAATGTAGTCTTCCCAGATCAATGTCACATAATATCAACTTCTCCCATCTAAACTGGACAAAAGGTTTTAAAATAGGAAGAAAATGGTTTGATTACAAGTTGTTTGGAGGAGATCTATTTTTATTTGAACAGCATGAATACAGTCTTCCAAAGTGCAAACCCTCCTCCTCCTGATGAAGCCTGTGGAGCTCCTTCATGTACTGCTGTCTTATCTGCTGGCCATCTTCTCTCAGCAGAACTTTGACTGTTGAAAAGTCATTCAGAAGAAGCTCGAGCATGTGACATGGATCCAGGAGAACATGGACTTTTAGTGAGAGGTCTTCAAGATGCCAAAGAAAGAGAGAAAATATCAGTTATTCATTAAATCATTTTTTTTGTTCTCATCTATTTTTCTGTATTCATCTGTGCATAAGAGTACATTTATGAATTCAACAGTGTACTACCCAGACAACAAAGGTACAGTATTCAGGTAATCAACATCTATTCAAAGTTAAGAAGATAAACTTTATTGTAATCATGCTGTTTTCAGCTCTCTCACTCACACAATGATATTCCACATCAAATGGTCTCAGATTTTGTGTGAGGAAAAAACAAGCAATTTATTGTGGATAGTACTTCATCTTAACATGAAACAAATACAACCTGAATTATTTAAATAATTAACAGATCCCAACTCTCTGTGCTTTAGTACAGAACATACAGTAACTCATTTATTATTAACATGAGCTCAGTACATGGCTGTATTCTTCAAACTATTTCTTGTACTTTATATCTATGTGCTTTATATCTTATTTTCATTCCATATGTTATTTATATTTTATATTTCTACTGCTATATTCTGTGTATGAGTTCAGTGAAAATTAATATGGTTATTGATGTGGATTTCCTTGTTGTTGATATGTTTGATGATGAAGAAATTCGCCGTTGAGACTGACTTGCTTTCAAAGAGTATAATTTTATTTAAGCAAGAAACAGAATCACTGGTCACGTCTGACCAGGAGGATCAAGAAGCCAATAATGATCTCTCTCGAACACACAGAGACAATTGCTTATATGCATCCAAACATCCGCTTTTCGTCATGGGTCATAAAACATCACGTTACACAACCACATGTGGCAATACTCCTATACAATACCTCAATTTAAACATTCCACCTGAGGGGACTCCTAAATCTCCTTCAGATACTATCACAAGACGCACCCATTGTAAACTTATATTATCTCTGTCCTAGTTACATCAGACACTTCATAGTCCCCCCTAGCGAGACTATAGTCTCGCAAACGAGATAAATTATACAATTATGATGTTAATTAGCCTCATACGAATCACTTCTGTCCATGCTTAACCTTAGTAATATAGTAAAATTTTATTTGTGGAGTGTGAGAGCGAAAAACCCATCAAGCAGCTATCTTTCTTTATTATCCATCAAACAATCTAGACAGGAAAACTCTCTCACGGTCCCTCTGCCCCAGGCAACCACCTATAGTACTCCAAACCAATTAAAAAGAAAAGGGTTATGAAAACTTTTTAGGATGATATATAAATGCACACATTCAAAACCTCAGAAATAAAATCTAAAAATTGTCCAAAGTCAGGCTGGTCGACCCATCGCACCTTCCAATGGACCTCTCCCTACCTAACACCACTTTCCCTAAGGATCGATAAAGAAAGAAAACACCTGAGGTCCCAATATATGCATCTTATACAGTTCCAGAAAAATATGTCTTGCTAAAAATATCTACTATAAAGTAAAACATACAAAAATATTTATCAATATTACAAGTTACATTGTAATAAACCCTCAATGATTTTTCAATCGAAACCCCTCATCATGATGTCTTCATTCAGGTTTCCGTTGTCCATTTCCATCCTCCATTTTCTTAAGTTTGGTTGTTTCAACTCCATTAATCTGGAAGGATCTCTGGACAATCAGCCACCCTCACATTGGTCTCCCAAATATCATCCTGGGAAGAAAAATCAACAACCAGTATCTTTGTACATACAAAACCATCAAAGATATTCATTTTTGTATCATATTTTCACATTATTCCACTACATGATTAACATACATGATTAATATACATGATTAATATACATGATTAAAATATTCAATTCCCCCCTTTTATCAATTCACTTCCAGTTCAAAATAATAGTGAGTCAATGTTGAATTCAGATATTCAAAAATGGATATTTCTCTCCAATCTCTATGACCTCCTCACCTTCACTTAGGTCATTACCACTCAGTAGCGGCATCTGAATGTTTTCTCCTGGCATCACAACTCCTACCCATCTCAATATCATAGCCTTAGCAAAGGTCAACAACAGCGTACAAAAACAAAACATCACACACAGTGATAGAAGGGTAGCCACCAAAATCTGAACCACTATAGCTCCTACTGGTCCTAATTGGTCTTGTAACCAGGTATTCGCAGACCATCCCGCTCTTTCTGATGGACCAAATGAATCCCTAATTAGTTTCAAAGCATCTATGACACTAGTCATATTGTCAGTAGCATCAGGAATCAAAGTGTAACAGGCTTCTCCAGTTAGATTCAAAGCTACACAGAGGCCACCTTGTTTGGCCAAAATGTAATCAAGAGCCATGTCATGTTTCAGCAACGTCAACCGATGACTCCTCTGAGTATTTGACAAATATTCAAAACCTTTTATGGTCTCGTTTGCAAAACCTTGCAGGGTATATGTAATATTATCAATATGATCAGCTAAGTATGTAACACCATACCATGGAAACAATCCTATTCCCCATTTCTCTCCCAAACTTATCCTCCAATGATAAGACTCCAAGTTGTGAAATTGTGCCAAATCTCTTTTCTTTCTACTGCTAGAGATTGTCGTAGAGTTATCCTCATCAGACCCTTTTCCCTTCTGAATAACAAAAACATCATACGGAAGTTTCAACTGTGCCATATAACAACATCCAATCCAACCATAAGGTAAAAATAAGTATGCCTTATCGCCACAAATCCACCAGATATCTTTAAATGTTCCTATGGTAAAATTACCCGGTAAAGTTTGATTCTTTACACTTAGAGTTTTACTCAGTCGGCGATGTGGTGCATGAAAGGTCACTGTATACATGTCATCAATAGCCCTTTGATCACGTCGTCCAAATTGCATCATATAGTTATCACATTCTGATATTCCCATAAACATACCATCTCCACCATGAGTACCATTTGAACAAAAACAAGATTTAACCTTCACAGGTGTCACTTCCATAGGATCAGGGACTGCTGTCGTAATATCTTCATACTGATCAAGGAGATTTATATATGATAACTTCTTCAACCAAGCACAATTCCGTTGAGGTGTAAATAGATGCACCGACACGGCCATCCAATAATCCTTTGGTGCTTGTTGCTTAAATACCAACCACGATAGCGCATAATTTTGACATTTAGAAGTTAAAGGTTCTGGTACCGTCTCTAGAATTGAAGGCCATGTGCCTGGTGCTGGAACTCTCACGACACATGGACCACTCAAATTACTAGCCAATCTAACAGAGTGAGTCAACTGTTGGTACCACATATTTCTACTTGCCCACGGGTCTGCAATTTGCAACACCGAGGAATCAAACCCATAAGCTTTCCATTGGGTTTCACGCTTCTCTAATGCATGAAGATGTTTAGTCATGACTTCTGATGTTCCGTCAGCATCTACAAAATCACCAATCAGATTCGACATAGTCATCTGAATTGTTTCAGCTGCCTTAACTAATGTAGATGTAGCAATAGATGTCAACATCATACCTACAGACTTTGTAGACACCGAAGAACTCATCATTGTTTCGTTGATAGTAGATCCCATCTTTACAACCTCACTTGTAAAATTACTCGCAGCTAGAGTAGTAACCAAAGTTGACACGTTAATACTACTAGTTATTCTCTGAGCTACAGTAGTAGACATCATCTGTTCATCAGTCACCCTTGGAGTGACTAGTTGCTTTTGAACCTCTTTAGCCACCGTAACTACTTCAATAGGATCTAGGCCTTCTACCACAAGCATTATCTTACGAGTTCTATACCCTTTTACCCAATAATTGTGATATGGTACAAATTTAAACTCTGGATTCCTCTGAAACCTCCTCTGAAGCCTCCTCTGAAGCCTCTTCTGAAACCTCCTCCTGTTTTATCACAGTTACGAGCAAAGTGGCCTATCTGACCACAATTATGACATGCTTCCCAAGATTGTTGAAAATTTCCTCCTCTTCCTCTTCATAAACTTCCTTGACCTCTTCCTCTCCATATCTGTGGTTGGCCAAACCCTGGTTGCGGAAAAGGAGCATTGGGGATCATGGATAACGGCTGGGGTGGCTGATACTGGATCTGGTCATGTTGCGGTTGTGGTGGTAATTGAGTTGATTGAGGCTGACTCTGCATAACCACAGCTTGTTTCTTCTCCTTCTTCTTATTATCCACCAGCTGTAGTTGGTTAAGCTTTCTAAGAGTTTCCTGGTCCTGTTCCTTCTGGTCATGCTCTTTTTTCCGATACAGATCAACTTGATGTGCTATGTGATCTGTATACACACCTTTTGCCATGCTTCCAAGACCTACCACCTCCGCCAGCTTGCTCCACACTGGTAGGGGCAATCCTTTCTGTATCCTAGCTCTCAAAATTGATTGCTCCATTTGATTCAAATCCGGGTCATTTCCTGTGACATTTCTCCACACTTGATGAGCCCTTGACACATAAGCTCTTGGGTTTTCCTGTGGGCCCAATGGTTCAATGAGAATATTATCAGGGTGTACGTTGGTTGGAAATGTATCTCTCAATGCTCTCCACATCCGACCTCTACTGGCAGCCAACAATTCCGGATCATATACTGCAGTTGCCACATATCTATTAAGGCCTGCCGCCTGTAGGATTTCCTCCATCACTGGGACCCCAATGAGGCTAGCCAAGAGTCTCTTAATGTCTCCCATGGCAGGCTGTGTTCCCACCAAAACCTCTTCCAACTTCGAAATCCAAGGATGCGCTCCATCTTGATGAGTGGGTAATTTTTCAAGTATGTTTGACATGTCTGTACTTTGCCAAGGTTTATACTCTAAATTTTGACCTCGCACAATTACTGGACACATTTTATCGAATCTCTTTTCATTTCTTGGACGTAATTCATACCTCAAAGTGTCAGACCTTTGAGACTTCTTTATTTTCTTCCGTGTTTTTTTCAGTTCCTCTAGTTGCCTTTCCAAGACATGCTGGGTTGCTGGACTGGTAGATTCATTCATTTTCACAAGGCATCTATCTATAGTTCTCTCCACCTCTCTTAAAGCGCTGCATCCATCATCTTCCACCCCTGAACCGGCTGCTAACGGGTGAAGATATGAAGGACCTTCTCTCTCTGAGTCTTCATCATCATTGCTCACATCTGTGTCGTCCTTTCCTGGATCCACTCTTCTTATTGGCTTGTCTCCTTTTTTCTCCGCTTTAGCCAACATCCGTCTTACTGCTGGGTCATATCCACCAACCTGCTTCATCCGAATCACTCTCACTGTCATCCTCTATGTCCAGTCGTCTGAACTGCTGACCGCTCCAACTTCTCAAACGGCTCTTTTTGTGTTTGCTGTCGGAGCTTGGGTACATTTCTATGGTCGTTGTAGCCTTTCCCTTCTCGATTATTTGTTCATCCTCGTCTGTGATGTGATAGTTGCCCTTCTGTATAATCACTGGGAGCTGGGGGTAAACATCAGTAAACTTCACTTCCTTCTCATAAGGCGGGGGCTTCTGTACTAAGGCAGTATGTGAGAAGGGTGTGTTAACCTTCTCCATTAACTTACCCACTGCCTTATCATTTTTCTGTATTTCTTGCATACCGCGGCCTCTTTTTTCATTTGCAGCTTCTAACAGTTTCTGTCCTTCATTCTCAAACAACTGCAGAACTCCAAGCTCAGTTTGTCTTTTCTCCATATGCCTTTTTCCTTTTTTCCCCTTCTTCTGCTTTACCTTGTATATAGACACAAGTACCTGTATTGTTTTGATCACATCCGGGTTCAAAGTCCCCTCCACTGGCCAAGGCTGGTCAATGTCAGGCCAACGCTTACTCCATTTTTCTGATATTTTTGGAATATCTTTAACAAGAGGATTAGTCTTCTGTACTACATCAACAGGAGTGATTGATTTTGTAATTTTGGTGTCCATCTTTGACATTACAATGACCCTCTTAGTTCCTCGTATTGTAAGTCAAACTATTTAGAAAGTACTGTTACCACACTTTAAAGTGAATGAATTTGCCAACCCCAAAGGAGACCAAAGCCTTCTTACTATAAAAGCAAAAGCACTTCTTTATCACCTAGTGCATCTAATCACACTTATTTATCTTAAAATTATGGAAATAATGTCAATGTTCCATCTCAAAATAGCCCAGGTCAAGCTAGACCATACTCAGACAATGAAACCAGCATTCACAGCACTCAACTGCATTTGAATCAAATCAACTTTTCCATAAATGATCAATCAAATCAAAAATACTCCATTATTGACCAAATGCTTCAATTAGTCAGTCTGTTGCCAAGACTTCCTCCTATATAATTGTAATGTGATACATAGAAGAAACAATGTAAGCCTCTATGCGAAAACAGACTAAGCATGTATCAAAGATGTTGACTATAAAAAAAATGTGTATACACAGATAGAAAAGTTCAGGTGTTTGTTGAAAGAGTTTGTGGATAAAACCGCACTGGCCTTGATCAAGCTGGATTCAGGATCCCTACATGCTGTCATCCGCAAGCTTCCAGTGTTTGTGAAGTACCCCCCAGGTCTCTCCTCATCTGCCTTTTTTTTGGACTGATCCAGTTCAGACACAATCCATCTGTCTGTCTTCCCTTTAGCTCTCACACAGCATAGTAGAGAGAAACAGAGAAAACAGAAAGAAAACAAAACAAAAGTTTAATCACTCTGAATCCATATAGACAATGCAATAACAATTCAGTAAAATATGCACACATTATCTGTAATCTTTATCTATATATTTTTTATCTATTGCAAAGGCTGTCTCCCTACTGGGGGTGTGTTTTCCTTCCCTCTGTGTCCCACAGAGAGAAGAGAGAGGAGGAAGGGCTCTCTCTCCACTCCTCTTCAAAAGGAGTAATCTAATTGGCTTTCTATGTGAGGCAACGCCTCTTGGACCTGCCTCCTAATTTTAGCAAGGGCTTCCAGTCTAACCTGGCTGTCAAAGGGTTAACATCGTCTCCAAACCCTATGGTCCAAACCTAGTGCATTTAATGCACAGACAGGCGCATCTCACCCGTGGGTGTTGTGGGTGCTGTGACACCCCTACTTTCACTAAAATGTACACTTTTTACTAGTGGAGTCATTAAAAGAAAACTTATCGGTCAAGTAAGATTTATTAAGTGACAACTAAGCCAATCATATCTATTTGATTACAGTTGAAGCACGGTAAGGTTACATTTGCATTTAATCCTCCTGTCACTCATCACTGAGTCAGAGCTCAGAGCTAACACATGGAAACATGCTGCATGTAGCATCCTTCTAAAAAGAGAGTAAGTCACCCAAACCGAGGTTTTTAAGATAAATCCACCTCACAAAACAGCGTAAGTGTAACATTTTCTCCTCTTGGTTGTTATTTTAGCTGTATGTATTTACTCCCATAACTTTACGATGTAGCAGAAGTCCCCTTTGCAGTTTTTCTAACTAAAAGCACATTTTATGTGAAGACCGGAAATAAAGAGACTGAGGCGTAGGGCAATAAGAAAAGCAAAATAATGGCATCACAAAGAACCGTTTTGAATCTGGTTTCTAGAGCTGACTGGGTTACTCACAATGGATGTTCATAAAGTTAGTGTCTAATTATCTTTTGTAACTTTGTCTTGTTATATGATGTTTCAGCTAAACTTAATTATTGGACATTAAATGAAACAGAATGTGTTGATTTCCTAGAGGGTGGTAATATACTAGCACAGAACACACACACTTTTAAGATCACTGCTCCACCCCTGTGCACAGAGTCTATGCACACACAGAAATCAGCACAATATCCTCCCAATCAACAGCCAAATAGAAAATATATTCTCTCCACCTATTTTAATGTGAACACACACATACGCACAAACAGACAGAAAGAGAAGTTCACACTCCAATCAGCCGGCAGTTCTAAACTTTATCAGGAATTTTTCTGTTCTTTTCTCTAATCTTGCTACCTGAATGGGTACAGACTATCCTCGCTGGTCTCTCCACTTCTGTTAAAAACAGATACTATATACACTTATGCTATGTATAAACGTCCTTTATTAGGCTCATGTGTACTTATCAGATTAAACAAACATCCTCTGAGGGGCTCATATTTTATCCAATTGAATATATAAAGTCCCCTGAAACAAAGGGCTCATAGGTTTTTAACACTGATGAAGATCAGATAAGTAAAAGTCCTCTGATACAAAGGCTCATATTTTTTATCACTGATGAAGCAAAAATGTCCCCTCTTATAAGTTACTAAATCGCCTTTTAACCAATCACCTGCTATATATGCCTATTTATTAATACATCTATTCTATTTATCAATCACACATATACAAGAACATTTCCGGATCAAATACACATCTTCACACCACACAGACCTCTCAAAACCATCCAAATCACAACACAAGAGACAAGACACAGACATAGACAGAGCCCTTCAACAGCCACACACACTTCAGTTCAGATTTTGAAGTCGACTCATTTATAATTTTCCTCTATCAAATCTTTTACTTCTGTCAAACTTTTAACAAATTGTCTTTTAACAAATTACTTCACACTGCATGCTTCAATGCACACTTTTTCCTTTACTCAGCGCTTTTTTCCCACTTTTCTCAAAACTCTTATCTTTATTCCTTATCTTCACTTTTCATTTTTTTACTTCTCATCTTTACACTTCTCATCTTTATTTCTTCTCTTTTATTTTCCTACATTATACGTTTATCATCTATTCAAATACCCTGGCCAGGGATCCCCTTTGTTTTATTTTTACTCAAATTTGACTACTTCTTAAAGCCAACTTTCACTTCAGTGTCTAATTTACACATGACTTACTGTTAAGAGGATACGGGCCCTGTCCTTGTTAAACTTGCATAGTTTTTTAGCTAACTGGTCTCGTTACTAGTTGCGCTTATGCTATCATTACCTTTCAACTTTTTATCTCTTCTTCTCTTATTTATCTCTTCTTTATTTTATTCCCCTTTATCTATATACTTTTTAACTCAATAAACCCCAATTTAGACGGAGAATTACTCCAACATCAACACATCATTGCACTTCAGTTCTTTGACAGTGCGGCCAAAACTGCCGATAGACGACAGAAACAGCTCCGCAATATGTGCAGAAAAAAAAGAAAGAAACACTTACGAAGTGATGGAAATAATAAACAAGCTGTGGTCACCTGCAGAAGGCCCCAACCGATCCTGTTCGTGACGCCAAAATTGATGTGGATTTCCTTGTTGTTGATATGTTTGATGATGAAGAAATTTGCCGTTGAGACTGACTTGCTTTCAAAGAGTATAATTTTATTTAAGCAAGAAACAGAATCACTGGTCACGTCTGACCAGGAGGATCAAGAAGCCAATAATGATCTCTCTCGAACACACAGAGACAATTGCTTATATGCATCCAAACATCCGCTTTTCGTCATGGGTCATAAAACATCACGTTACACAACCACATGTGGCAATACTCCTATACAATACCTCAATTTAAACATTCCACCTGAGGGGACTCCTAAATCTCCTTCAGATACTATCACAAGACGCACCCATTGTAAACTTATATTATCTCTGTCCTAGTTACATCAGACACTTCAGTTATTAATATCGTTTTTTTTTAATTTGTTTCAGTTTGCTCAAATCTTAAGACACTACATCAACCATGTAACTTTAATGTCATCCTCTATAACCTACACAGCACATTAGGTTCAGTTCAGTTTATGTTACTGACGGATAATTACTACACAAAGTTTGTTTTTTAATGTCCACATTTACGTGGAATATAACATTCATCATAACATCAGATAACCACCGAGATGAACCTTTAGCTTCTAACATCACACAAACTCATTATTTTCAACAACAACATCTTAACAACAAACATTTCTAAACCATTGACCGTAAATAATGAGCTACAGTTAGCCGACTGGTTTACAAGCTAATGCTAAACAAGCTAGGTCCGTAAATATAACCACATGAGTAAGCAGTAAATATAACACTACTATATCACTTACCGAAGAAAACTGAAGCATCAACTTGTTGGATGGTCTGTTAACCGCACAGCAAGCCGTGTATGTTGTCAGATCTGTGTTAAACAAACTCTCCAAACGAAGTAAGAAAGAGGAGAAATCAGACGGATCAAGCTGTTAGCCTCCTGACCTGCTGACCTGACAGACAGATGCAGCGCGCAGAGCTGTCAATCAAATCTGACACAACCCTAATATGGGCATAGTCGTTTTCCTTAATAGAATAAAATCCGATGAGTTATAAAAAAAATTCACCCCCCCTCCCCCCCCCCCCCACAGTGTGAGGAGAAGGGGCCGTCAACTTCTCAGATATATCTCGTTTTTTGAACCAGGCTGTAAACATGTTGATTCCTGTGGTAAAAACGGGCTTTTTTGGCTGTGGGCTTATGGCACTTCCGGCGCTTCTGCAGCCAGCCTCAAGCGGAACCTCGAGGAACTGCAGTTTTTTGTACTTCCGCATAGGCTTCATTTTTCGAGACCGGAGGTTGCCCCTTGGTAAAAACAAATATTTCCAGCAAGGAGACCGCCATCGATGGGACTGCGGGAACAGACGGGACTGCAGGAACAGACGGGGGACTGCAGGAACAGCGGGGGACTGCAGGAACAGCGAGGGACTGAGGAACAGATGGGGGACTGCAGGAACAGCGAGGGACTGCAGGAACAGCGAAGGGACCTCACTCATGCTTCAAGTGTTCATATTTACATGGTGACAGCTATGTCCATCATGAGCCCAGAGAGCTGCAAAGAGTGGGTGGTTGGTTGGTTGGTTGGTTGGTTGGTGGGGGGGGGGGGGCAGTGTCATGGCTACAGAAGTGGATGTTTAACAAAAGTATAAAGAAACTCAACATTCGCCATGGCAGTGGGCTATGAATTTGGCATCTAAAAAAAGGCCCTAAAGGCCACTTTCAAATTCCAGTGCAGTTTCACTGTATTTGGAAGTGGTCTTTAAGGCAATGAGCAATGTTTCTTAAAAATATATCATTTCCCCTAGATGTGAAATGAACTCCATCTTTCAAAAATAGCCCAGGACTGTCATGTCTAATTTGAGGGTGCTCAATCATTGCACCGCTTATGGATCCAACAAATGTAGCCCTAACACTGTTGACAAACCTACGAGATTTGTCGATCTTCCCCGGATGGATGCCAGGCCTCCATCGGCACCTCTGGGTGAGGGCAGACAACATGATCTTCATGCCAGGGTGTTGTGCGTGGAGTTGATGTAGGTCCTCCCTCATCATATTGACCACTGACATGTCCCATGCTGTTGCCCCCACAATGAATGATGAGGCCATCCGGGGGAGACCTCCCTTGGAGTGAGTTTTCAAAGAAGGGAAGGAGGCCTTTCCAGTGAAGTCCACCCCAGCCGAACCAACTCAGGTTGACGTTCTTCAGGCCCAGGTTCCTTCCCTCAGTCTCTGCAGCTCTCTGGGCACCTCGACGGACACAGCTGTCACCAATAATCCACACTGTGTCTAAGGGAGAAATACAAAAATGTTCAATTAATGCCTCAGACAAGACAAAATGTACAGTTAACTACATGTGACAGCTCAGGGTGTTTTTTTGTTATTAGCCACATCTGCAGGAATAATATTGAACAAGGTAGCTGCAACTCATAATAATAGATGCCAGTCTTAAAATACAATTTATTCTAATACTTACAGTTTTTGGCGGGTGAAGCTGACACTCCATCACTGTCCACAGACTCCATGACTTCAGAGGATTCTATAGAAAATAAATATCTTATGATTAATATAAAATATTTATTTTTTAGTTGTCATGTTCACCGTCATCGCTGTTGACATCAGTAAATATAAGACAGACATTCCTCTTTTTGTCAGAACAGTAACATGAACTGTATGCTTTGTAATATTGATTACTTCTGGATGTCTCATTTACTTACAGTCTATGTCTAACAGTAGTTTCATCAACAACAACATAAAAAAGCGCCAAAGATCTTTCTTTTATGGTTTTCAAACAGACTTCTAAACTTTAAACATGTTATTACACCCAAGTAATGATTTGTAACACAATGTGATAATTTTAATGTAAAGATTAGCCTAAAAATGTTTCTTACATTTTATGTTACAACTTTGCTAATGTATTGCTCTGCTAAGCCGGACAAAGTCACTGCTGTGACAAATAACCACTGGTAATACATTTTTTAAAAGTGTAGTTTTAAGACTTTAATTATATATTTGGGTTGAAGATAATTAGTTTTAACTGTGTTATAGAAAAGTTTAATGTTATTTTACTGTTTATAGTTATGGACGAGCGGGAGCAGGACAGCAGTTGCAGATGGAGAAGTTGTTAGCTATGCTGTGAAGTAGCGTGCTAGGCTGCTAGCGTCAAGCTCGTCGGTCGGCGAACTTTGGTCCCGCCCACAGTCCCGCCTTACTGCTGTTACTAGGTTGATCCAAAGTTAGGTTGAGACAGCAAATCCAATATGGATGCGGCCGTCGATTGGACTCATTTTCTGCCTATGTCACAGACGCGTCAGGGTTTGTCCAGTAATATTTACAGTCTATGGTCTATACCTTGTCATTTTATTAAACAAATTAAATAGCCTTATGTTACTTATGTTATTTACACGATGGCATGTCATTTCTGGCTCTACATGCGTTTACAATTCTCCTCTGCTCTCTGTATCGCGCGCGCGGCAGCGTTTCGCCCCAATGCACACACATACACACGTGTGCACACACATACACACGTGTGCACACACACATACACATACACACATGTGTGCACGCACACACACACACACCGACACTTACACACACAGACACTGACGCGCACACACAGGTGAGCACATTCTAACCAGCAGGCCTGTGTGTGCGTGGCTGTGCCTCACAAATACACGCAATAATAAAAAGTAAGAACCATCAGAAAATACAGACTTTTCTGGGCATGTCTCTCTCTCTGCCTTTACTCAGGGGACCGGGGCTGTATCCGAATTGCCAAGTACGCAGTATCATGAATCGTATTGTGAGTTGATTGAATCGTTACATCCCTAGTCATCACAATCACGCAACTGAAAGTTTCTCTGTGCATCTGTACAAAAACACAAGAGTAATGCAAGTTAATGATGTGAGCATTAAGGCCACGAGGAAGAAGCTAACTGGTAAGCTAACATGTAAACAAAGTGCAATTAGTAAAATAAAATAAACATTTCTACACGTAGGTGTTTTAAACTTTAAC
This sequence comes from Labrus bergylta, assembly GCF_963930695.1. Taxonomy (NCBI): domain Eukaryota; kingdom Metazoa; phylum Chordata; class Actinopteri; order Labriformes; family Labridae; genus Labrus; species Labrus bergylta. Next base: position 25,935,058 of record NC_089209.1, on the reverse strand, counting down.
AGTGAATTCTTAACAGGTTCATAGACAAAATATGTGTTACATAAAATTTCTGGAACAGTTTTAAAACCTTAAACAGAGACATGTTGGTTGCAGCACTACACACACACACACACACACACACACACACACACACACACACACACACACTGTGAGGAATCAGTAAGGTTCTTCTTCATCCTTATCTGTCTGTTTTGTTAATTACTTTGGACTGGTTTTCATGGGGAGAATAGAGAATGGGTTTAAGCTGTGTTTACTGGTTTGTCCGATAGTCTTGAACGCACCATTCCTGAGGTGCACTCAGAGTGGTGCTCTGTCGCTTTAAATGACGTAATACGACAGGTGAAGTGGCAGCTGATGGACCCGTATGGATGCCAACTTGAAAGCTGTCGGACCTAACAGATGACCCACTCCCATGAACTTGTTTTAGAAACCAGCCGTATCTTGTGTGATCCAACTGCAACAAACAAAACTGAACTCAAACACGAAGCTTGGGCTCGTCGCTCTAAAAGCCGTCCAGTGCAATCAGGCCGCCGGTGCCCCAGCAGACCCGCGTATAAGTGAGCTGACCTAATCTTATGTTTTCCCTGTGTGAGAATCAGTCCTTTCCGTACCTGTCATCTCTTGACTTCTCTGTCACACTTCAGGTTAGGGCTAGTTTTGTTGTATGCATATGTGTTGCCGGTGCTAGCTTGTAACACACACACAGACACACACACACACACACACACACACACACACACACACACTTTCAGCTCAGGAGAGATTTCCTTTGCTGAGGTATGTACGGTGGCCAGCTAGGAGCCCTACAGTTGTGCTTATAAACCACCAGGCGGCAACTAAATAACATAAATTTGACAGACACATCAATTTAGCAGAAATTCAAAAGAGGTTACTACTATCGTACTCTAACTCTGTCACTGACTTTTTATGCACCAGGAATCTGTGCCATCTCTGTGCGTAACTCAACAAAGCATTTTAGCGCTGTTAAACCGCGGTTAAACCAGCGGACCCCCGTATGATCAGACAGCCTGTCCATTATATCATTTATGGAGAAGAATGAACTGTTCAGTAATAGTTACAGGTTAAGAAGTGTGGACAGAACTGAAGACTGTCAGAATGAGTGCGCAGTGCAGCGGTGCTCCTGTGGTTAAGTCCCGTAGTAGCTCTGATCAAATTCTGGCAACTTAAGAGCAAATAAAACTAAAGAAATACAGCTCCTAATATCTCTCTTGAAAGCCTGCATTCTGTCACCTCTCTCAGGTGTTCAGCCTGTTTGCTGATTAACGTAATGCAGGAGCAAATTGTTCGCTCTAGGGCTGCAACGATTAGTCGACATAATCAATTACGTCGACTATAAAAATTTGTCGACGCGGGAATTCAAACGTTGACGCGTCATATTATTGTTTTTGTTATTGGTAAAATCAAATACCGGCCGGTAAAAACTCATCTGTACTTGCAGTTCACGACTGGTAGTGGTGGGGGCAGTATCGCTCCCAATTTTAACATTATTCACAGAAACAGAGAAGAAGAAGTTCACATGAATAATGGCGGAAAGCACGGAGGACGACCCAGGGCTTCCAAAGTTTGGGAACATTTTATCGAAAGCAAATTGACGAAACACGTTAAGTGCAAACTGTGTGAAGTCACACTCTCCTTCCATGGCAGCACTACGGCAATGCACTAACACCTGAAACGCCAACACCCTGTAGCTGCAGTTTCTTCAGATACTAATAAAAATAATAATAGTGGGTGAGTTTGCAAGTTACATGAATATCTTTTAGATCTTTTGCATTTAATTACTGAGCCCTTTGTGCTTCAGGCACAAGGATTAATTCAAGTATCCTACTTATGACATTGGTGCCGTATGTTAGTCAGTCGGAAAACCATCTTTGATACTTGCTTGGATAACGTTTTGTTCAGTAACGCTATTTAGTGTGCAATTTGCTTTAGTTATCAGTACAATACGTTTATATTAGAGGAAAAACAAACCTTGATGATGTAGAAACTTGACATGTCATGTCAATTTGCTAAACCATTAAGTTTTATTTTTCCTGTTAATATTTGCGTTCAATCTGAATTGTAAACCTCCACTTAATGTCAACTAATTAAACAGATTTGGAGCACATTCATAATACTTTGTAAGAGATTAAATTTTGGAAAATCAGTGATATTTGTTTATGGTATTGATAAGTGTTAAACATAATATATTTCTTTCTCATTGTTACATTTTTGCTATTTCTTCTCTCATTTTATTAAGTGCCAAGCAAAGGTGTGTGGATGAGTTTGTCATGAGGAAAGGCTCATGCACTCCAAAAATGGCTGAGGTCTTCACGGAAAGCGTCCTCAACATGATCGTCATGGACATGAGACCATTATCTATGGTTGAGGATGAAGGCTTCAAGCAGATGTCATTGCTACTTCTACGCCCTCTGAGCATCTCTTCTCAGCAGCTGGAAACATTGCCTCAAAGAAGAGAGCCAGCCTCACACCTGAACATGTTGACATGCTCACGTTCCTGCACTGCAATTTAAAGAAATTATATTCTATTGTTCAGTCACTTGGGCTGGAAGGTTGATTTGTTTACATTAAGTTTATTTGTACTTTTGGACTTTGGATGGGCTATTTGCTTTATTTACTTTGATGGACATAACAGTCACTTTAAAGAAAGCCATCCTTTAGTTATTTATAACCTGCAAAGCAGGTGACCTGCTACTATTTTGAGTTATTTATTTATACATCAAAGACTACTTGTACTTTTGTTTGCACACAAGTTTGTATTATTTAGTTTATTTCTTTTTCATTGTGATCTAAAAAACATACTTATGTGCCAAACTCATGTTTCATGTGCCATTATTCTAATTTGTTTTTGCTGGTTGAAATTCACAGGTGTGCATGCTTAAGCAGGCGAGGTAAAACGGGGATCAAAAATAGTATGTAAAATAATCGTGATTAATCGACTAATCGAAAAAATAATCAATAGATTAGTCGACTTAAAAAATAATCGTTAGTTGCAGCCCTAGTTCACTCAGCAACTCGTCTTTTTATTACTCCCTGCTGAGAAGATAGTTCAGTGCCCCGTTTAATAAATTTTCGTATCATCATATTACCTTTTACGTTGCTCATTATACATAGGTGTTTTATAATTCGGGGAAAATAAGAATAAAAAATATTTAATTTATAAAAAATGCTGCACAGCCTAATTAATCCGGACCAATTTGGTTTTATTCGCAGCCGCAACTCTGCTGATAATATTCAACGCTTAATTGACATTATGTAGATCACCCAGAATGAGGCTCCCTGGGTCAATGCTTCGCCTGCCGCCGCCCTGTCGCTGGATGCCGAGAAGGCATTTGACAGGATGGAATGGCAGTAACTCTTCTGTGCTCTAGAGGCCTTTGGCTTCAGCCAGAAATTCATCAGTTGGGTTAACCTTTCTCTACACCAACCCTAGACCTTCAGTGGCAACAAATGGTCTAATCTCACCATCATTTGAGCTTCGCAGAGGTACTAGACAGGGGTGCCCTATGAGTCCATTGCTATTTGCTCTGGCACTGGAACCTCTGGCAGCAGCGACCCGCAATGACCCTGACTTTCCAGGCGTTCAAGCAGGCAGTGTCAGTCAGATTTATGTTTAATTTCGCACAGCATTGTGGGTGGTAAAATACAATCCATTTCCTGAAAGGATGCATCCGATCCATACTGCATAAAACCCCGGCGTTAGTATCTATGCTGAAATGTTCAGTATACTGAGGTGAACCCAAAAAATGTCTACTGAATGACCATGAAAGTTCAGTATACTGAAACTCCCTACTGAAAAGTACGTACTGCCTACTAAACTGTGGCTATTCAGAAACGGCCACGGTCTGAAGAAATCAGGCCACTCTCGGGCCCTGTAGCCAATCATTCCAAGCAGTCAGCGTGAACCCATGGTTTCAAAATCTTAGAGGTGCTGGAGCCACAGTGTACTTTAAATGAAAGATATATATTGAAACAATATATATAATCTCCTTTAAACTAGCACGAAATGCTTTTGAAATATTAAATGCAGCATTAACGGGCATTCAGTGTAACCAAAATGTTTACAGTGTACATAAAAAACAAATAAACACAGATCCCGTCAAAAGGTCTCTTTTAAGAGTTGAAAGTTCTTTTAGTTCTCCTTTAAAGTTTGAATGTTCTTGTGTTGAAGTCAAGTCAGTTAAGATTTAGTCAGATAGGTCAATGTCATTCAGTTCAAGAGCTCTTATTTTGAAACATCCAAAAGTTAGGTGGTCTTAAGTAGAGCTTCAACAGTCCTACCACAATGGCACACTCAAGTGATGGGATGGAAGAAATTATGGTTTCCTCCTCACAGGTTCAGGGTTGGCTCGCCATCTCCTTTGTTAAGGAGAATCCACATCCAACCTATGAAGGTTTCAGGATACCTCAAAAACCTAGCCAAGACACTGCCCAAAGCTCTCAAACTCTTAGCACAGAAGTCCGGTGGTTATCTCTCCCTCTTCTCCAAGTGTCGTCTAACTGCAAGCTAGACGTTTTCATCACGTTTTATACTGGTTTGAAATAAGTTTATCTCTATGTGAGTAGCACTCGTTCCATTTCTCCTACTCTGAGTCTGCACTCTCGGACTTCTCCGCGCAGGAGACCAGCTTTCTGGTTCATTATTATCTCTGGCAACATTAAAGTGACAGCTGGTCAACACATGTAATAAGGCCAGAGGGAATATAAACTTAATGAGAATCAGCAGGAGCAAAACATCAGGTTCATATATTGATAATTTTATATATTTAATGATAGAAGAGAAAATATTGTCATACTTGATGACTGTATTATGTTCTCTCAGACTCTTACCTGAGAGCTACTTGCATAGTGACTGCCCTTCACATCACCCCTTAGTTGAACATGGTAAGCCCTGTTCTGCAAATTCATCCCATTTATAAAAAGGGACTGAAGGTTGGGAGCACAGGTTTTTCATGTTTCACTGAAGCTTTATCAAAAAGTTAAAACAGAACATAGATATCGACAAGCAATTGTGTGTTTCTTATTGTTTGCACTGCTTCTTTAGTCGGTCTGATTGTTAAAATTGTTTGTAAATTAACATTTTAAATTTGATATTTTTTTTAATCTTCCCGGGGGGCATGCCCATCGGACCCCCCTAGCAGGTTTAGATCCATGTCACCTTCTTCATCCCTGATGAGTTTGCATCCCTGCTTACCTCCAGAGAGAGCCCCTCCGTGGCTCAATCTTGAGAGTTATCTCGTGAGCTCACTGCCCCCTATACACTTCATAACCACTAAGCTCTCCCTTAGCACACAAACTCACACCATCCTTTCACATATGCAGTGGTTGTGGAAAAGGATGGCCTTAATACACAACCATTCCTCTGGAGGCAGTGGGTTGATAAAGGAATCCTGGTCCTGGGATCTCTATGAAGGGGGCACGCTGAAGTCTTGCTTGAAGATACAGTTTAATTTAACACAACATCAGTTTTGTAAATATTTACAGTTTAGACATCTATTGCTCTCTATCTTTGGGTCCCTCTCAGCACAGCCCCCCACTCGAAGTTTCCTTTCACAAATAATGGAGATTTTTGGTAAAGGACACCAGGCCTCACTTTATTACTCAATGTTTCTGAAATCCTTTGACGAAGGCCAATCAGCCTTAAGATTGACCTGGGAGGCAGACCTCAATGTAGAATTTACAGAGAGGGAATGGAATAGGATACTACATAACTTTAAAAAGAAGTCTAGGGAACTCAAAACCAGACTTGTTCAATTTAAGATCTTAAACAAAGTTTATTGGACTCCATCAAGGTTATATAGAGTGAAGTTAGCACAAACCCCAGAGTGCTGGAGATGCAAGGATGGAGAAGGTACATTGATTCATATGTTATGGGGATGACCTAAAATACAAGACTTCTGGTCCGAAATTCACAAAGATCTTACAAAGGTTACTCCTCTGGGACCTTACCTCCCCTGAGGAAGAATGGGTGCAGACGGCACTAATGCTGAGGTGCAAGTTAATCGTTTCAGAATGGAAGGCCCCCTCTTCCCCGTCTGTCAATCTGTGGCATAATCATTTGGGTAGACTAGCCGCATTGGAAGGTTTATCATTTAGATTTATAAATAGAGTTGAATATTACAATTTGAAATGAGAGTGATACTTGTCTAAAATCAGTAGTGCAGACTGAGGTGGGGAAGCTAGAGAGGCTTGGGGAATCTTATCCTTGATGGGTGACGGCAACCCCTCGGGAGTCAGCACATTGTACTTTATGCCCTGTTGTTGGGCCTGTCGTTGTCGAGCACCGTCTGCACTTGTCTATTTTGTTTTTTGTTGTTGTATTGTTTCAGTTGATAGCTTTTCCTTTTCTTTTCTCTTTTTATTTCAAGTCTTATTTTAGTAGATTGCCCAAATTAATGTTTTTGTTTGTTCTTTATGTAGCCGTTATCAGCAGTCACGATTACAACTCTCTTCCTGCAGGACTGAGTACTGTGGATCAACATTACTTTTACCAAGGAACAAAGGAACTGATCAATGACTTAAGTCTCCCTCTCAGACAGGATGTTTTGAACTTTTACAACACCTGGAATAAACAATTGAGCGGAAACAGAACACACTGCTATCTACGAATTGACCCCAAAGACATGAACTGTGATATTTGTAATTGTCACATTGAATGTATTATAATCATCTTTTTAAACTCAAAATCTGATCTTCAGAATAGGAATAAGAGTTATATTATGTTTAATAGGAATTTGACGTGGAGCGCTATTGCCATCTAGTGTTAGAATATCCATGAATACGTAACCTTCATAATTATACATTTAGACGTGTTATAAAGCATACTCTTTGTTTTTAGCTATAGAAGGTGTTATTTAAAGACTCCAATTTATTTTCCTACTTTATTAATATGTCTTTTTAAGAATGCTGACTGTAAAACATGTTTTTGCTCACCTACAGGCTGGGATTGACTGAGGATGTTCCCAGATGGTGTGATTTTCATCTCAACATGAATCTCATAGAAATGTTTGTCTCAATATATGACGTGAACCTACATCAACGTGGATCTGATAGAAGTAATATTGAAATGAATGTATGGTGACGTATATGTGTTTAGATTCTTATTCTTAATCTTATTGAGTAAACTCGGTTTAGTTTAAACAATTGTCCTCCGGTCAGAATGGGAGGCACCCGTGGGCGGCACCCCTCTTTGCCTGCAGACCCCCCTCCTCTCAGCCAGCAGATAAGAGTTCACACTAGCTCAGATCTTTAGTTTTTTCTTCTTAGTTTTGGCTTCTTGAAGTTTAGAGCTTCAGCTCTTGCTCTCTTCTCTTCGGACTTCGGTCCGAATCACTTCTTTTAACTTTGTGCCGTAGAGACGAGTCTCTACCGAACTTTCTTTTTCACGCACAATTTTTGGAACATCAATTCTTTCTGGCTCAAGCAAGGTTTTTGAACTTTCTTCTCCAAAGTGTTTGCTCTTCAATTTTGAACGCCAATTCCTTAGTTTGGATTCATCAAGATGGCCATCCGGTTAATCTGAATTGGAAATCGAAATATCAAAAGACTCATTAATAATTTTTCCTGTTGGATCCTCTTGGAGCTTCTGAGACAACGGCTGAACCAACGTACAATCTCCATCCCAGCTGCATACTCCGACCAAGTTGTCAAGGCATCTAACCTGGCCCGCGACCTCTCTGGGCCTGAAAAGAACCACTTGCCAGAGACTGAAACGCGGGACCAGCCGGCGGAGTTCAATTGAACACATCTCACAGTAAGACTGCTGGTGGCAAGGGGTGTTGGAAGTCTTGAGTCGTGTCTATTCAGAGCCCTCCTAATAGAATCCCAAAATTCCTTCATCAACTTTTTCTTTTTGACCATTTTCTGATTAAGTCATTCAAACAATACCGCGTCTTATCTCATTTCTAAATATATAATGTCACCATACATTATAATTGCATTATCCTGATCATAATAATCATATTCTTTATCTGTTTCATCTATACATTATTGTTTACCCCTTTTATATGAAATTTTACACATAAAATTCAGGACTTTGTCTGTGTTTTCTCTTGTTTAACATTTCCAGAACTTACTTCTGGGTGGCTGTGGCTCAGTTGGTAAAGTCATCACCTCTCAACCAGAAGATTGAGGGTTCAATCCACAGCTCAGCAACATGTCCATTGTGTCCTTGGGCAAGACATTTAACCCTGAATTGCTCCTGCTGCTTCAGAGCTGCCTGCTGTGTTTGACCCTCTTTTACTTGCCCAGCTGAACACAGCTTCTGTACATGTGACGGGGAAGGCGAAATATCCAGCCATGCAGGTGTCTAACAGGGACACAGGGGAGAGGTTTGGGCTGCAGTATGTGGAGCCAGGCTGCCGTCCTATTTTCCTGAGCTTTGAAAAGAACAAGGAGCCGCACACCATCTCAGCTCCTCTAGCCATGGAGACACAGCAGCAGTCCTCCGTCCAGGAGTCCTCCGTACATTAATAGCTCACTGTCAATTACTGACTCATAGACAGACTGCTTTACTCACCTCTTTATGTAATGCATCAATTCAGGAAACCAGTGGAACCCAAATTTATTGTTTTAATATATTGTCATGAATTTTGATTAAGAAACTGTATTCAAATATAATTAATATATTAATTTATAATTATTATATTAATTTGTTTAAAAAAATAACTCTTTACTTTCCCAAACTATAATTTTGAACCCAAGTTGAAATATTATGTTATTATGTGTATAGGTGTTAATTATCAACTTATCTAACAATCTTGTTCTTCATTTTTAGACTTTTCCAAGGCCTGCTCTGCTCCCTATGGAAGCCCATTTCCACTTTGTTGGGATTTTCTGAGAAATTATGAGATAATAAAGTCATAATAATGAAATTAACGAAATTATGAGAAAAAGATCAAAATGTTCTCTTTGTTTATTGTGTCCCTTGCTCAAGTGGTTTATTCCGTGACTTCTGCTCCAGGGGCCTGTATGTACATTCCTTGAATGTAGTCTTCAATGTGACCACGATGCATCCTTGAATGTCTTAGTTATGTATTTATTGACTTGTTTATTTCTGTTGTCCTCAGACTGAGCTTTTTATCTGGCCCTTGTGGGTGTCATTGCCCAAACAGACCACACGAGGGTATCATTGTGCCAACGCTTACCTTTGCCAAATACTTGTTTTGTTTGATTTGTTTGTTGTCTCTGATTAATCTCCTTCTGTTGTTTGTTTGTAAATGTCTGCATTGTCTGGGTGGACTCTGGAACCAAATTGCCCTCTGGGATAAATAAAGTTGTCTAAGTCTAAGTCTTTGTGTGTATCTTTATGAGATAAAAAGTCGAAATTACAAGTTGGTAAGTGTGCATGTGCTCCAGCTGGCATTGCAGTCCCGCATCCCCTCACTCGCCCAGCCATGTAAACGATATGCAATCTATATAGCAATTCTAATTCTGCCAAATGTAGTAAACGTTAGATGCATAATAAATAGTTATGTCTTTTAATCTGGTTGTCGCTGGAACTAAACACATTACATTACTGTTTACGTAGCATTGACTGTACTATTTAACTGTCAATGTGTCACAGTTATTTTGTAAGCTAAAGTTTACGGTAGTAGATGGTGTCCCTGACTTTTTATCTCATAATTTCGACTTTTTATCTAATTATTTCGGTAAAAAAAAATTATGGTCAAAAATTAAATCTCAACAAAGCCAAATTTATATTTGTATTTGTTTTAACTGGCGGAAATGGGCTTCCATAGCTCCCTGTATCCTCCTCTCCCCGGGCCGCTCATTATAATTTTTCACTTATTGGGACCTTTACAATAAAATGCAAATAAAAGAAAAAGGGTGAGTACGGGTCCTTAGTTTAAAAAATGCGACAGGTATTCAACCCAAAATAAGTTAAAATCATTAAAGTACTTATTCTTATTTGACTGTGTTGAAGTGACTGGCTTTTACTTTGAAGGTGCTCAAACAGCATACAAAGCTGCCCTGTGTTGACTTCCGGTGATACCATCTGAACTACAGATCGTCGTTTCGGACCGGTTGTAGGCTCCGTTTGAACCAGCTGAGCTCTGCTTGTGAGCATCGAAAAAGTTGAGTGCTCTGAATTATACTTATCCTCCTTGGTTCAACATTTAACCGTGAGTGTTGTACGGACAAAGTTAACCTGTAATTTAGGATAGAGGGGAAACATCCGGCTTGAGATTCAAACTGAGGGATGTTTTAAAGTTTGCAAAGTCCGCATAAACCGTGTATCGTTACACGTAAGGTCACTTTTATAATTTTTAAGTTATTTTGTCATCCAACACAATAAGTTGCTCTTTTGTTTTACCTAACAGCACAGATAACATGGACGTCTGCAGGCATGTCGCATTTTGCCAACATTTGGGCGAGGCTACGGCTAATTCTTGGAACAATAAGTTTAATCGAGGACCCTTACCCACCTTTAGTTTTACTATAAATTAATATAGACGAATGCCACATGTAGCCTATGTTGTACATTTTGTGTCAGGGTTACGTGAAAGACAAGTTTGTTATGGTTTTAAATTAGTTTTATTTGTAAGTGTTTTTTTTACTTTTTGTTTGTTTTTAATGTTGCTTTGTGCGTAGCCCCTGAAGTCCCTCAAAAGTACAAGAGGAGTTAGATGATAACTTTTGTTAACAAGATAAATCATGTGCAAGATATTAACTTTTGCGTACATCATAATATCTGGCACACGATAATTATACTGTTAGCACAAGTTATCAACTTACTTGTGCACATAAGATAATAACTTGTGCACACAACATATTTTTCCTTTACTTTTGGGGACTTAAGGGGATCTGTAGGCTCGTCAGTTCAGTTTTTATTTTTGAAAATGCTTAGTTTTAGTTTAGTTATAAGTGGCTTCTGTTAGTTTTATTTTTTTGTCCCAGTATCGTAAATGGTTCAAAGAAAGATATCAAGCAACCATTTGTTTAAAAAAAAAAAAAAAAAACTCTAAAATATTATATAAGTTAGGGAACAAAAGGTTTGACCTTCTGCACTCTGTTAGCTCCTAAAAATATAAACTGAGGTGTCTGAGGAAAACTGTAAGGACAGTGTGTTTGTGTAAAAGACAAAAAACAAGGACGTTTTCTCTATGATTTTATTTAATTTGAGTTAGTCTTGTAAACACACTATACAGTTTCAGTTGGGTTAAAGTTTTTTGGTAAAGTCTTGTTTTTTATTCCAGTTAACAAAAAATGTTTAATGGGTTAACCCTAACCCTTTTGAATATTAGTTTTTGCCAACGATAATAACTCAAGTTCCAGAAACACATAATAAGGCTTGCTCCTGCTTTCCATTCACATCATGTGCACAGTCAGAATAAACTCCAGCTAACATTTAGTGTTGGATGCTCTCAGGTAAGATTTAATTTGCATGGTGGCGACTGTGAGGACATTTTGCACAATGTCTGACACTGTTTGCTGTGATGCTTTGTGTACTAGCAGCTAGCTAACATCAGATGCTTTCAATTTTGTTTACCTTTCTTCACTGTCTTACATTTGACTTGTAGAGCGAGACAATTCAATTACAGATGTTTCCCTGCTTTAATAAACTCTGTGCGACTACTATGGCAGAAACAAAAATATAATGCTCGCCGGAAATTGCAACGATGGTGACGTTTCTACTATAACCTTTTATTCCCCCAGCACCATGAGTCTGCGAGAGATCAGTGAGAATGTGAAGCTGGCCCGAGAATATGCCTTGCTGGGAAACTACAGCTCTGCCAGCGTTCTCTATCACGGATTGCTAGAACAAATCAAGAAGTATGTGTACACTGTGCGAGACAGCAGTGTTCAGCAGAGGTGGCAGCAGGTAAATGGCATTAAACACACGTCACAGATTGTTTTGGAAAAAAGAGTCACAGGCTTTTCAGATGTTTTCTTTCTGCTTTGTTTTCAGTTGTGGCAGGAAATCAGTGAAGAGAGCCGACAAGTTCAGGACATAATGTCAACTCTGGAGAACTTTCAGCTGGACACAACGCCTGCTAAACCCAGTAACCATGACGATTTTGACATAAGACCTGTGCATGTGGAGCAGAGGTATTCATTCTTGTATGTTGCTTTGGTAAAAGTTCGTTTTTCACTTATTGTAAAACACATATGACACCTCAGACACACTGCAGGCCCAGGCCTCTGTTCACCTTTGCAGGGTGTAGACTTGTAATCGGGGGTTGTGTAAGCTGTTTTCCAGAGAACATTAGCCTTGATGTAGTCATATGATTGAGATTAGTGCGCTCGAGTACCTTTATGTGAGCTTGTTTTGTTCCTGCTTTATTAATCCCCAGCGGGGAAACTCATTTGCCACCTGGTCAATTCATACACATGACAAACTATATCAACAGTACAATCACAACGGACAACAAGTAAATAAATAACAAACACCATTGAGACCATTTGAGTCATAATGTACAGCCATGAATCAGAGCCACAACTAAAAATGATCATAAAATATCTGACTGCTGCTTAAAGGTGCACTATGTAGATTTGGTAGTGAAATTTGAAAGTTGGAGAAGTGAAACAAATCTATGCTTTATTTTCTGAACTGAAAACACAAACTTTGAAGAAAAAATGGGTCCCTGGATCACTGTTAAGAGCTTAAAAGCTTCCAGGGGAGTTGCAGGCCCCCCACCATAACTTCTTGCGTAGCATTTTATCTTCAAACAGTGTTACAGGGATCACATTTTCCTCTGAGGACAGTTTGTGTATAGAATCATGAACATAAACCACTGAATCTGTACACTTCTCCAACTTTTAAATTTCTATTCCAAAACTACATAGTGCTCCTTTAAAAAAAAAAAAAAGGACTATTAGGGATTTCACACTTGCAGAAAATCTCTTACTTGCAGAAGGAGTTACTTACCCTAGTAATTTATGCACAGAAAGTCTGAGTGGGCTGATGTGAGAACGCAGCAGGATGTAATGAGGAGAATTCACCTCGAGCGAGAGGATGGAAACGATTACACTCCGTGACTGACAACCATTTTCAAACCGTACAATCTTTAACAATCATGATGAATGTAAAACGTGTTTCTGACAGACGACTGCCACTCTGTCAGACTGTCATTCTCATCATGATCAAATAAAAAAAATGAAATAGTGTGAGTGATCATGAAAAGAAATATCAGCAGTTGTAATAATGAAGTTGTTTATGATCTTTTGGTTGTAACACTTATTTCGTTGATAATCTTCATGTCGAACACTTTTTTAATCCCAGCTCATCGCAGACCGATGACAGATGTTAACAGTCTGTTTAAATGTCCGACGGTCCATTTAGCGTCTTTTTAATGTCCGTCTTTTCTCCGTTATTAAGCTCTGCTTATATTGACAAGTTTTACTGAAGTCTGATCTGCAACTGCGTCCAATCAATGAGTGATATTTGAGACAGGGGCGGGTCTGTCAGTATAAAGTCTTCTGGTAAGACTGGTCTCATTTTTCCTAGATCATAGCTCCTCCGAGTTATGTCCTCGATCCTCGGTGCCAATTTAAGAGGCTTGAGACATCCTTAAAAATGGCGGCACGGAACGACTTCTGGTTCAAGCGAGAATCGAGGAGAGAGGAAACGAAAAATAAGAGACATGAAAAGTACCCTATATGAGATTCAATGAGGCATCACTAGTCGCACACTGAAGGAGTTTGTCATTTCATACATCTACAGATTACACAGTGAGAGGAAATGTTGTTCCTCCAAGACCGTGATGCTACTTAAGACAATAGAGAATTAAGAATTCGGATTTAAAGGTCACATATTATGCAGAATACACTTAACATGGTTTTTCTAACACTAATGTGTTCCTGGTCTGTCTACAAACCCCCCCAATTATGAGAAAAGTCCATCCTCTCCGACTTTTGCCTGTTCCACTTTTCATAAAATGTGTGCTCGGAACAGGCTGTTTCTGTGTCTGTAGCTTTAAATGTAAATGAGCTGTGTCTGACCACACCCCCTCTCTGGAAGGTATGTGGTCCAGGCTTTCTCTCTCCATGTCCTATTGTTTACGGTGAGAAGGCAGACTCAGAGGGCAGAACAAACAACTAGCTGTGGGAGTGTCACCCATCTGGGGGAGGGGTTACTGCCCTTTGTGATGTCATGAAGGGAAAATCTCTAAATGGCCTGTTTGAGTTCACATTTTATGAAAAGTGGAGCAGGCAAAAGACAGAGAGGATGGACTTTTCTCATCATTGGGGGGTTTGTGGACAGACTAGGGACATATATTATTAAATTATCTCTAAGTTAAGGCCTTTGCACACTGAGTCTGCTGCATTTATTTTTCCATTAATAGCGAAAATTTGCAGTATGAGACAAAAAAATCGTATAATCGTGGCCTGGGACGAATAAAGCCACAACTTAAAAACATATTCATCTTCCTCTCCTCCTATCACAGACATTCTCCTTGTCCTGTCAGGCGGGTTTCTAACGTCAACAAAGACAGCAAACCTTCAAACAACCGGCTGAGTGTGGCGGTGCGAGCCCAGCAGAGACACTCGCCTCGTGGGGCCAATGGGGACAGAAGCAAAGCCTCCAAAGGGAAAGAAAAGAAGGAAGCAAAGGAGGCTGCTGGCAAATCAAAGGATGATAAGGTACTGTTTGTACTGTTGATTAAACAGTGTCCTCATGCTGCTCACCCTTACCCAGCCGGTTATTCTAGTTTTTTTGTCTGGGAAAATCCAGACTATGTGTGTTGAATCAGGGAATTAATGTTTTGCTCTGTGTTTCAGAACAAAGCTGACGTGCAGGAGAAAGAAGTGAAAAAGTTTGACGGGACAGGATATGACAAAGACCTCATTGACGCTCTGGAGAGAGATATTATTTCTCAGAATCCAAATGTCAAATGGTAGGTGTTCATTGTTTGTTTTTGTTTTTTTGGCTGTTTGTCCCCGGGTGTTTCTGTGGGATTCAGAGTTGTAAACGCCCTGCAGTTGTACAAGTTGAAGTTGCAGAACCTACCCTATAGCACTTAGTCGCTACCACAATCAGAGCAGCATCGCAAACCTTCAACAGATCCAGGCTACATACATGCAAGCTCCAGGTAGTGACAACGCTGATACTACCTACCCTACCACATGGCCCCTCTTGGCCCCCACAACTCAACCGCGGTGACCAATGGGCAGCAAGAGCCAGGACATCATCAGGGCTGTCAAGTGGGAACCCGTCTTTACCGGTGTTTCGCCCAATTAGTCCCACAACACCTTGAAAAGGCTGATCTGTGAGCTCCAGCGTCCCAGAAAATGAAACTATACATGGCACATTGGCTCGGTAAACAACCTGCATTTATTATGAGCTTAATGTTTGTTGGAGTATAAAAGAGCGGCACCTAGGAAAACATACCATTTTCTGAAATACACACATTTCAAGGATTTCCCTTTCTCGTACGAAGAATCTTAGATGGGCCATAACAAAACTTTCCTCCAGTCGATCCTAACATTTGATTGAAGCCAGTGTCAGCGACAAAATTCAGATTGATTTATAGTTTCCTATTTGAGTGTCCTCACTGCCTATGAGCGAAGCAGTGTGATGATGGGTGTTGTTTTTACCCTGACGCCCCATTTCTGTTTTCCTCTCTGTCGCTCAGGTACCATGATCGAGGCACTGGCACTCTCTCTTCTTACTCAACAGAGCTTGTTAGCTTGTTGTTCAAAGTGGAGATAGAGGTGCTTTAGTAATATCTGACTCGTGTCAAAGCTCCACCCTTCAGTTTGTCAACCTTCAATACAAGAACACTAAATGGTAAATGGACCATATGGCTTATATAGCGCTTTTCTTGTCTTCTGACTACTCAAAGCTCTTTTACACTGCAGGTCACACCTACACATTCACACACTGATGGTAGAGACTGCTGTGTAAAGAGACCATCAGAAGTAACTAATCCATTCATACACCGCCACCGAAGTAACAGGAGCAATTCAAGGTTAAGTGTCTTGCCCAAGGACACATCGGACATGTTGCCCAGCTGGGGATCAAACCATGACCTTCCGGTTGAGAAGTGACGACTCCACCAACTGAGCCACAGCCACCCCTAGATGTCATACTGTTTGCAAAGGGGAAACTAAAATCCTAAAGTATAAATATTTAACGGATGCAGTGAGGAGAGTGAGCGTGTGTTTGCGCGTGATGTGCTGTTAGGACGCGATGTTAGCAGTGTTACTTGTCATTTCTGATTTCTTCCAAACTGTTTTTCTTCAGGGACAACATTGCAGATTTGGAAGATGCAAAAAAACTCCTAAAAGAAGCGGTCGTGTTGCCGATGTGGATGCCAGCGTTTTTCAAAGGCATACGTAGACCATGGAAGGTGTGGACTTCAAGACATTTTTGTCAGATTAGCTGTAATATGTATCATATGTTTAAATCTATTGTTTTCAACTCCAGGGAGTGCTTATGGTGGGACCGCCTGGTACGGGGAAAACACTTTTGGCCAAAGCAGTTGCCACCGAATGCAGAACCACATTCTTCAACGTGTCCTCATCGACTCTGACGTCCAAGTACAGAGGGGAGTCAGAGAAGCTCGTTCGCCTTCTCTTTGAAATGGTAAGTCTTCAGGCACGGGACTCGAGCAGACTCATGGTGCATTCCATTTGATCTCGGAAGTCGGGAATTCGGAGTTGCTGGTCTGATACATCATAAGGAACACCCCCCACTCTGAGAACCTGTTATTTCCTAAAAGGCCTGCACATTAGCCATGGCTAGAAGTCCTATATACATATTGTATATGTTTAATTAGCTTGTTATTTTAGTGTAACCTGCTGAATTTAACGGTTTATATGTTTGTATTGGACAGGGTGACGGTGGCATGAGTGGCTAAGTTTACTGTTTGTTAAACTTTAAAAGCAAAGAAATTTATTGGAATGGAGTAAACTCAGCACTTTCTAGCCCACATTTCTGAAGCCTGGTGTGGAAAAAGTGTACAAAGTAACTCAGAAAAAGCCGGTCTTCTCATTAATATGGCCAGTGAGATGAAATGAGAACAGAGAGCCTCAAACTAAGAAGTCAGCCTTAAGGGGACACTTATATTCTGCCTGAGCTTCATGTCGAACCCCATACCTAACAGCTCGACTGATGGCTGTGACTGTTAAAAGTTTTCTGCACTCTTTGTGTGTTCCTGTACAGGCACGTTTTTATGCTCCCACTACGATCTTCATTGATGAAATTGACTCCATGTGCAGCCGCAGAGGGAATTCAGAGGAGCATGAGGCCAGCCGCAGAGTCAAGGCAGAGCTACTGGTGCAGATGGATGGTATGAAGCCTGTTACATGTTCTTCTCAGATGTTTTCATCAGGTCCTCTATTCACACCTTGTCTTTTGCTTTCTTAAATTTGTGGAAACAAGTCATCTTTACTGTTACGACCAGCCCAGGGGGAAGTGACACTCTCCTTCCTCAATCCCAATGATGAGCCACAATTGAATGAATATTAAGGGCACAATAAGTCATTTATTCAAACTATTTACAAAAGTAATCAAACTCAGGAAGAGCACCGGTCTAAATAATGATCATAACATCGAAGTGAAAAACCCCAAACTACCTCACCTCAAATAAAGTTAAGAAAATACAGGCATCTTGCCTCACTCCCTGACAGGAAAAAACCTTTAATCAAAAAAAAAAGGCTTTTCTCCCCTACAACATGATCAGGAAGCCCAGCCACCACCATTGGACTGTGTCGTCCCAACAACCACCGGCGTCCATGCTCGGCCTGCTCCAACAAAATTATGATAGCTCTCAATTTAAACAAAAGCAAAGTTTCTCTCTTTTGGAGGTGAGGAAGAAGGCGGACAGCGTACCAGTTTCCGTAGCTCCCTTTGAAAAACTGCCCCCCCCCCTCCCTCTGCAATCCTCCAAGAATCTTCCCTCCAATCAGTGGTATTAGCGAAAGGTCCCCCGTTCCAGTTTGGTTAGTGTGCAGGCGATTAGAAGTTCAATGTCCAGTCGAGAATCACTTTTCTTCCTTAAGGTCAGATCATGCAAACAGAGAAACATTTCAAGTTGCATCTCATTGATCTGGTAAAAAAAACTTGTGTCCCTTCTTGGTGCATCACCTCACAGTGACACATCAGCCTTAAGCCCTGTTTCCACCGAGCGGTCAGAATTGGTTCAGTACAGTGTGGTACTGTAAACCCTGATCTTGCTTGCATTTCCACAACCAACTGTACATCACTAAATCACAGCGCGACACAGTAAACAAAGATCAATGAATCTGCTGACAATAGTCACAAAGAACAAAAACAGCCTTGAAATGATATTCTCCAACTCCACAGGATATTTAAACAAGGTGTGTTTTGTGTTTGTCCTTTACGCTTTGTGGAACCGGTAAACTTGGAAACCCAACAGAAGGGTTGCAAAAAAATGGGACGGTACAGATCAGTTGTTTTGGTACCATTCCCAACTTTTGACAGTGGAAACACCAATAAGTGTGTAACGAACTGAACTAAACCGGACCACTTGGTGGAAATGGGGCTTTAGAGCTTGGTAAGGTATTGCCCCTGCTGTTTACAAAGAGAACTAAAAACAAACACAAATGCAAAGAAACAAATATTAATAGATGTTATCGCTCCTACACTGAAGTTATACAATGCAATGCAACATGTGTCAGAATGTAAGCAGTGAAGAAAACTCTTACGATGAATATGTTTCCCCTAAACTTGGTTTTATCCTGTATGTAGGTGTCGGTGGAGCTTCAGAAAATGATGATCCATCCAAGATGGTGATGGTGCTGGCTGCTACCAACTTCCCATGGGACATCGACGAGGCTCTGAGGAGACGGCTGGAGAAGAGGATTTACATCCCTCTGCCTTCAAGTAAGACTATTTCTCTTCAAGCTGAAAATTGGCTTCCTGCCCGCTCTGCTTACTCACCGTTGCATTTATGCTTGCAGCTAAAGGCCGAGTGGAGTTGCTCAGGATCAACTTGAAGGAGCTGGAGCTGGCCACAGACGTGGATCTGGACAAGATCGCAGAGCAGTTGGAGGGATACTCGGGAGCGGACATCACCAACGTGTGCAGGTCAGACATCTCTGTTGGTTTTCAGCCTTTGATAAAGTTCATCTTCATCAAAGTCGCTGTTTCCCAAGCAACACAATAAATGGCTGAAAGGATTGTTGTGTGAATCTGAGCTGGTGTATTAGTAGTTAATGTGCCCCTGTTGAAATCTGTACAAATGAAGGTGTTGTGTGTTGCTGCAGGGATGCCTCTCTGATGGCCATGAGGCGAAGAATTGAGGGTCTCACGCCTGAGGAAATCCGCAACATCTCTCGGGATGAGATGCACATGCCCACCACCATGGAGGACTTTGAGTCGGCTCTGAAGAAAGTGTCCAAATCGGTTTCTGCAGTCGACCTGGAAAAGTATGAAAAGTGGATCGAAGAGTTTGGTTCTTGTTGAAAAACGCGAGGACGTGATCGGTCTTTGCTGGAGTGTGTTACTATGGTTACCCCGAGTTATAGGAAGGTTGTGAGTGTACGGGTGTGGCTGTATGTTTTCTAAATTAAGATGTTGATGAAAGGAAGTTGGTTTGTTATTTTTGGTAAACAAGACGGGCTGTAGTCGTTCAAATGTTATAGTTCAAGTACACAACCAAAGTACTAAACTTTGAGTCGGATAAAACAAGCACTTCAGCTTCAGGACGATTAAGACCTGATTGTTTTTTTAAGTCATACGACTCATTTTGAAGTTGAGCTGAATAACTTTCCCCCCCTGGTCTTACCTGCACAAACAGTGTCTGAAATCACCGTGGCAACAGGAGGCCCGCTCTTTTTGTCACTCTCCCACCACCAGGGATTATATCATTTATGCTAATTAGCTTGTGTTTACTGGTGATGCAGGGTGTGTGAGGGAGTGAGGGAGGGACGGACCAAGTTTTTCCTGCTGTGTGTTGCCAAGTTAAGCCATGCATATGAGATGACCTAAATCAATCTCCGTCTGTGGGAGTTTTCTATTATCAATAGCGAACGACCTGTCCCGACTTAACTCATACAGTGTGAGCTCTCAGGTCCGAGAGTGTGAGTACATGAATTGTGAGCTTTGGTTGTGCGTCGTAATGAAATAATAATAAAAAGCCCTACCTTGTCAGTGGCAAAAACACAAGCTTTTAGTGAACATGATTTATACTTTGATCGGTAGAATTCGACCTGAAAGATTATCTCGCAGCTGCAGCTTGTGAACGAAACAATCTACTGGAGCGATTCACAAACATTCCTCCAGGTTTGAAAAAGAGACAATGGGTCTTCACTCTGATTGACTTAGGTCAACGAGTTAAACCGGTAAATTAGAGAAACCAAGATTCCTGATTTCCAGAGAGGACAACCAAAGTGTCACAAATCAATCAAATGAGACACCTGTTTGTTTGTTTGTTTGTTTGTTTGATTGTGTTTTGATGCCTTGGATTTTATTTGTGGTTTGCTGATGTAAATACTTTTGAACATTAACAAAATAATTCTCTAAATAAAGCTGACATTGATCATAAACTTTAACAGATAAGTTTATTATAAAAGAAATAAAGATATTCTTGAAACGTTCACGTTTGTAACATTGTGCTGCTGAACCATCAATAACTGTTGGTTGTGAGTGGTTGTCATGTTGATCAACATCTTCGGGACGACGTTGTTCATCCTTCAAACATATTTGACTGTCTCACCAGACATTGTCAGCACACATTTTCAAAGTGACCTTTTAGACTGTGAACAACCTAACCAGAACATTTTCAAAGAACACAATCATGTAGAAGAGGGTCTTAAAACATGAGAACGTCTCTCTGATGACAGCAGAACAAACGGGTACTGTACATAGAAGAGGGGAGCGTTTCAACCTATCCCTCAGTCTTTTCGAGGTTATATTTTTTGGAGAAGGTTCCTGGTTTGAATCCCTTGTCTGACAGTCCACTTATCATTTTAACAACAGAAAGATTTTCATTTGTCCAGAATCATTTTTTACATCCATTCCAGGTAACAAAAGGTTATCTGATAATATCGGAGTTTAGTCTAAAGACTGTCAAACAGACATCAGTTGTTTAACTGTTTTATTTAAACCTGATGTCTTTAAGGGGAAGAGAAGAGCACCAGCCCATCGCGACCCCCTAATGGGAAAAAACAGTGTAGATAATGGATGGGTGGAAGTTATATCTTGTACGTATATTGGATAGGATAGCTTAAGAGAGACAATAAATGATGGGAGGAGATAGTGGGGGATGGCATGCAGCAAATGGCCGAGGTCAGATTCAAACCCAAAGGCCAACAGCCTCTGTACATTCGGCACGCCTTATCACTCATCCTTTGCAACATTTAATTGATTAGTTACAAAAAATAAAAATGTACAAGAGCCTCACTTACGATATTGTTTAAAAGGACATTCATTCATACTGACCGTTGGATGGACAACCAGGAAACTGACAGACTAAATAAAGATGTGTGAGAAGCGTCACTCATCAGGAATCTGTCTTCAAATAGACGAAACTCTGCATGTGAACTGCTGTGTACCTACGCCATGCTGAGCTCTGTGCCTTGACTCCAGAATAGAGGCCGTCTTCAGCTGGCCAAAGACAACGCATCAAGTGTTTGCAGCGTCTCTCTCACACACACACACACACACACAAAATAAGCAGACTGAGGAGGCATTATAGTCTTAAGGAAAGCATTTAATCAGCAGGATTTCCACCCGATCACAGTCCAGCTGTTATTCATACTATTTATCATCACAATGTCTCAAAAGAAAGTAACACGAGTCGACCAACATTTCAACAAAGAACAAATTAAAATATACAGAATAGTTTTTCTTCAGAAGAAAATCTGACATCATGCCTTACAGGCTCATTTCTTTTCATCTACAGCACTTTTGTTGTTTTCAGTCAATCAATTCGAGGCTGATCCAAATTCAGGTTTAGCTGTTTTGCGTCATCATCATGCAGCTTCCTAGTTTCTTTTTTTTTTTTTTTGGATTATTGTATACTTTGCTGATTGAACAGCACAGAGCATTCACTAGCTAGACTACACATGCACCTCTTGCTGTTACAGCACATCATGCACTCTGCAGGTTAACTGGACCTCAGGGAGGCACAAGCAACACTTCTGCTGCTCCGAGGTTTCACAAACAGGACGTTTGCATGACAATTTTAAAATAATCAGTGAATCAAACCTCCGCTCCTTTGACCAGAATACTGCTTTGTGCCCACCTGCTTGGTTCCTCGCACGCCGCCTCGTGAAAACTAGCCACGCACACACACACACACTAAAGCCTGTTTGACTCCATTCACACCAAGGTGCAGATTATTTCCAATCGGTAATTTCTTGAGATACACATCAGTCCAGTAATAGTGATTTATCTTATACATGTTTAGAATGCATAGACAATCTGAACAACCTCACATACATTCTCCATTATTAGGAACAGGAAACCACACGCTGAATAAGTCGAAAGAAAGAATTCAAAATGACAGTTTTTCTTTTTTCATAGATCTCCAAAAGTAGCCAGAGGCACCGAGAAGAGAGACAATCATTAAGTGAGCCTCAGAAGTGGACAGCTGAGTTTTTTTTTAAAGTGGTGACATTCAGAGGTTTGGAAGAGAGGAAAACAGCTGATACTGAACGTGTGCACACAAAAGTCGTTTTTCGCATCTGGCTCGTGATCATCTTCTACAGACGAAAAATAACTAACGCATCTGCCCATGACATCAGATTGAGAGATGATGGCTTAAAGTCGTCTTCTTCCTTCACTTCACTTCACGGAGGACAGAGAGGGGCAACTGTCTGCCTCAATAAATAAAGAAATGTACTCGATGAAGATTCAGTTACACTTCACATACTCCGTCTCAGCAGTAGGGAACAAGTTTGGAAAGAAAAACAAAACAAACAGTGTGACCTGTACAGAAGTGCTACATGTAGAAAGTTGTTTGTTTTTTTGGTGAATTTAAAGACGTTGACGTCATTGGATCGCTCCCTGAAATACTCAGTTTGTTCATATTCATGTGTTAATCCGACAGTCTTTACATATCTCTCTCTGTTTTTGTGAAGGTTTTGGTGACAACAGCCAACTGAAAAAAAAAAACAACAGTCTCACCACAAAGTGCTTCTAGTAGCTTTCTTTGAAGCTCTTAATTTGAGGAACTTCGAGTTGCTCAATCGGCCTTTTTCCAGTTTTATTCATGTTTTGCTAAAATGAGTTGCATGTTTTGCTCTTTATTCCTTTCTTGCTCAGAGTTTGGGGATGAATGACTTCCTGTAAACTCGACCAGTGTCAGGCAATCCCAATCTCACAATAATAGTGCTTTCACACCTGCAGAAAACTCGTGAAATTCTTGGAATATTTCCTGGAGGAGCTGTATGTGTGAACGCAATCAGGAGAATAACTTCACCTGGAGTTTCTCCTGCCAGACTCCTAGAATAATGAGATGAATGCCCCACTCAGCAGTGGCTGTGGTTCAGTGGTAGAGTCTCTCTACTCTCTCAGACAAGGTCAGGGATTGATCCCCAGCTCCTGCAGTCATTGGGCAAGACATTTAACCCCAAGCTGCTCTCGCTGCTTCATCAGCGATGTATGAATGGATGAGTTAATTCTGATGGACTCTTTACTCAGCAGCCTCTAACATCAGTGTGTGAATGTGTAGGTGTGACCTGCGGTGTAAAAGAGCTTTGAGTAATCAGAAATATACAAGCTCAAGTCCATTTACCATTTACTCAGGTCAGTTAAACAACTCAAAGTCTGAGAAAAACCTGCAGACAGACATAAAATGTCATTTTTACATTTTGAGTATTTTATTGTTTATAATTAGTTTGAAACAAAGGTTGTAACAGTTCAGACGTTGCTGTCTGCATGGATTAATCTGGATTATTTCTGAGCTATAGAAAAGAAAACACATGTTGCTTGTAGTGAACGAGTCGTTTTCACGTTATGACTTGAAGCTCATATTCACCAGATTTGGAAAAGGAGGAGCGTGTGAATGCAGAGAAACCCTCGGCAAGAAAGGAAGATGCCTGCTCAATAAGTTGACCTTCGCCTTCAAAAGCAGAAAGTTCAAAACGTGTAATCATGCATGAAGAACGGCTACAAGAGGACCTTGAGGTGAGATCGTTTTTTTAACCATCTCTAAAGGAACGCCACATAGCAGTGTCATGTGTTTAAAGTGAGTAAAGGAAAAAGTACTTAGGGTAATTTTCCAGTTAAAAGGGATTTGTTTCTTTAAAAGGCAAGGGAAAAAAGAGCGGTGATTAAATAAAGTGGCTAGCCTTGAACTCTGTCTCGTTTTAAAAAGTTTGACGTGTAAACTACGAGCTGGTACACGCAGTGCGGGCGTACCACAGCTCAACCCTGAAACAGTGCTGTGACAGCTGACATCATTAGAGACCCAACTGGAGAAACATCCTACAAACCTTTCCCTCGACTAGCAACTCACCAACTAAATCATTCAGGTCAATCGGGTGGCTGAAAACACGTCCTTTTTTTCTACAAGTTGTTTTTAAAGGGTTAAAGGAAGAAGTGAAGCTGCCATCAAAACCAGGCCATGCTAACGACATAACAGTAACCGCGGTGAAAGAACGAATAAGAACAAACTGAAAAAAATTAACGGAGCTTGCGAGGTCAATCCTCACTCAAGGCTTCTTCTCGTCTTCCTCTGCTTCCATTTCGATGCTCTCCAGAAGGTTGTGCTTCTCCTCCTCTGGCATCAGAGTGGCGGGGTTTATGTGGAAAATGTGCCTGAAAGAAAAGAAGACTTCAGTAAAACCAAAAAACAAGAAGGACAACTGGTGCTCAGGGTGGCTGGGAGGGAGACTACAGGATAAAGTTAA
Source organism: Labrus bergylta (assembly GCF_963930695.1). NCBI lineage: Eukaryota > Metazoa > Chordata > Actinopteri > Labriformes > Labridae > Labrus > Labrus bergylta. Next base: position 25,910,272 of record NC_089209.1, on the reverse strand, counting down.
CTGCTCTTAAACATTAATACAACCTTAGGGGGGGAAAGCCACCGGGCTATACACTTAGAGACAAAGATTAAGATAAAGGTGGAGTCAGAATGTTTGTTACAGTTTGTAAACACAACTATCAAACTGGGCTCCTCCTCCTGGACTCACTGTCTCCAGAGGCGCACCCTCACTGCAGGACGAAGCGTGTACATTTACTGCTCGTACCTTCACTGCAAGCTAATACACGCTAGCAGAAACTAACCACCGGTGCAGAAGCTCGGTGTTTGGCCTCATTTTGATTATATTTTCTCTTCTTTGCCGCTACATCCACGTCTGTCATGTTTACCACTAAACTCATTCGCGTGCTGTCATTGGCTGAGAGGAAACACACAAGCTTCCCACCCAGAAACGTCCTGAGTCAACCAATATTCTGAAAATAAACCAGATGTTTTAAAGGAGACATATTATAAAAAATCCACTGTTAGTGTTTTAAACATATATTTGGGTAACCTGAGTGTCTACTGACCCACAAAATGTGAAATAAACCCATCCAGTCCTTTATTTGTGGTCTGCATAAGTCTTACAACACAGAGAAAAATGCTCTCCTTGTGATGTCACAGTGGGATTCTGGAAAAAAAATCCCCTCCCCTCCCCCGATATCTCCACCCATGGACTCCACCCCCAGTCTAGAACAAAACTTTTGTGCAGGTCCGCCATTTTTTATTCTCGCAACAGAGGAGTGATGTCTACCTGGAAAACTCGGGGGGGGGGGGGGGGGGGGTCATTACATTTAAAGAGACACACACACCAAAACGGAGCATTCTGAGAGAGCTGGTTTATACAGGGTCACAAACCTCCTCTGGTGCTTGATTCAAGTTATATTTTGACCAAAGCACAGCACAGATGTTTCATTTAGACCACAGGAGGACTGTTTGAAAAGATGGAGAAGGGGGATAATATGTCCTCTTTAATGTTGTTATGGTCTCTGTGGTGAATTGATACGTTGTTCGCCGGCATCCTGCAGAAATAGAAACCTTGCGTATCTGCTGAGTCAGGACTGCCGGAGCTGAGGCTGCCGTGTCGGAGCGTACACGGACATGCATCTGGTTTAATTTAGCAGTTATTCAGACACTTAGATGTTATGTAAATATATACTGGTCTAATTCATCCTCCAGGCCCTGTGATAACATAAGTAGACCTCCCCTTCTACGGATCTTTGCTTTGATTAATTATCAGTATTTTGAATATCAGGTATCTCAGGTGATCATTTGGTGAAATAATGATTTTAGAAAAGAAACTTACTTGTGTTCACAAGCTGGGAAGAACATGTCCAAGATCTTGACGATGACCGCTGATCCAACGACGCCGATCACCACCACCCACATGACCAGGAAGAACAGAGGAAGTGACTCAGAGCAAAAGCGCCTCAGACGCTCTCTCACCTCCTCCACCCACTGACACATGGCCTGAAGACAGGACAAACAAGGACATGTGAGCATTACCCAAGAAAAGAAGACGCTGCTTCAGCTTTAAGCACAGCTTCCCAAAGTGTTTCATTAGTAGTTCATCAGTACTGAAGCAGAAAATGTTCCTGCATCCTAAAATCTATCTTCTCCACAGACCACTTTATGAAAACATCATTTAAACTGCTCACAGAACATTGTGAAGTTAACACTCTTGAGCAGTAGGTACTGTGTTACATAAACTAGCTCGAGCATCAGATTTGGCTTACAGAGTAAGACGATACGAGTTCTTTTGGCGGAGACTCCATCTGAATTGGATCGGTCTGGCTCGTCTCTCTATCTTCAAATTCATCATCATATCTGACATCGTACAGCAGGTCGGGGTCCATTCGGAGGGGAGTCTCTGGGAGCTTCCCCGGCGCTGCAATCTCCTCCTGGGTGGTCTCTGTTTGCTTCAGGGAGTACTGGCTGGTGGTCTGAGAAATCAGCTGTTCTTCGTCTGATTTAAGAGAAGAAGAAAGTGCCTGATAAGACTGCTGTAAGGTTACTGAACAACAACAACTAGAGAGAAAAGAAGACGGCATGTTTTGGTACCTTTTCTACGATTTGGTGGATCTGTGACGACAACATCGTTCTCCCGGGGAACCCTGAAGATCTCGCTGTGTCCGATGGGGTAGATATTGGTGAACTGAGCCAGCTTCTGAAAATCTGGGCTCATCAATATTTTCACCTCACACATCTCAGGCTGCTGGACCTAAATAATCCCAGACACAGTAATATGAGCTCACACATTAATACGTCCGGTCCACATCCTGTTACACTGCATTTGAAATGATCTGTGATAAAGAAACGTCAAACAAAAACAAAACTTCTATATCCTGTTGACTTGAAACTTTAAGACAGACAGCTGACCATTTTTTAAATGATAGACACTCAGACACAGCTTAAAGCTAGCTCGTTGTTTGTAAAGTAAATCCAGCTGGAAACAAACAACAAACAGTAACTATGTTTATATATGCATTAGTGATTGGGTAAGATGGTCGGTCGTATTTGAATCAGTGTGAAAACTCAGTGATAGACACTTTACCTCTTTGCCCTCCATCTCTATAACTTCACTGAACACCTGCAGAGCCACCACCTCCTCCGAGTCGCTGTACAGGCGGTTCTGGCTAACCATCACCCGGGTAACGGTCGACACCAAGTCCCCAGATTCAAAGTCGCTGCTCCCGTTTATGCTGTCCACTGGAAAGACACAACTCTTTGTATTCAGTGTATGTCATGGATATGTCATCCAATTCTCACACTGTTTGATGATGAATGCATAAATACGACATCAGTCATTCAGCCAATGGTTGTTTTAATTAAGATTTAAAGGAGCATTATGTAACTCTGACACCTAGTGTTTAAAACGGGTAATGCAGTCCAAATTCTAAACATCAGAGAGAGGTGTCTCCCTCCACCCCCTCCTCCTCTCTGGAGTCAATACTCACACAGGTTGTCATGTCGCAGACACTGTATCTTCAGTGTTTATCCAGCTCTGCATGGGTCTGTAAACCTTTCTGTGTTCTAACCTCTCTCCATTTTTCAAAATCATCTCCAATATTGATCCTAGTTTGAGTACGTTTCTCCTCGTGGAGCTTCTTAGAAACATGCAGAGGCATTTTAGGTCGGGTACAATCACTTCTATCTGAACCACTTCTCTTCCATCTCTGCAACACCTGTTGGTTTGACCTGATAACTGCTCTCATATCTGACAAACTGAGGGCAAGCTGAGTCATAGAAACTAATCAGAAGAAGTACCGGTAGATCATTTCCTCAGGTGTACATAAACTAAATAATTTGACACCCAAATTAAAGCTCTCTCAAAATCATTGTAGAAGATATTCATTTATTGTTAGAAATTACTTTAGTATTTTGTTTACTAATGTTGGGTGTTGTTGTTTATTTAGTTATTCTTAACGTTTACTTTATTTAGAATAGTTGGTCATAACGTTTCTTTTGCTAGTTATTTGTGTAGCTAATTTAGTTTTACATAATCACAATTTTTTTATTTTTTCGGAATTTGGGTAACACTGGGGGCAGCCGAGGTTATATAGGTCAGAAGGCAGGTAGAGGACCAGCATGCACATGGTGGGTCTATGGGTTTTTTTTTTTTACCAGCAGGAGCCGTAATTTTCTTTGTCCTTTTGTTTGCCGGTTTAAAGACTTAGGGCACAGTTGGCTCAGCGGTTAGGTCGAGCCACATTAAAGAAGGCCATAGTCTTTTGAGCAAGCTGCCAGGGTTCAAATCCGACCGGCGATTCCTTTCCCACAAGTCAATCTGAGCTCTCGCTCTCCCCAGTTTCCTACTCTAATCCACTGTCCTCTTGAATATAAGCAAAAAGCCCAGATCTAAAATATACTTTTAAAAATTCAGACTGTCTGGGCACGCCACAACCCCACAGTGGCCTTTTGATTATGTTAAAAGTTGTATTCAGATTTTTCTGACCAATAGCCATTACAAGCATAAAAATGAAAAAAACAAACAAACAGATTGATCACAATAGGTTTAAAAAACTCACATAGAAGAGCCTGACAGGTGAACCTGGTGACCCCCGACAGCTCTACAGGGATGTCATTCACCAGCACCTGTTCGTCACCCACTGATATATTTAAGTTGATCTGAAAGGAGACATAAACACGTTCAGGTTCAGATGGCTGTATTTAGAAGACTTCATGCCCTGTGACTACATTTTATAAATTGGTGTACCTGCAAGTTGTTGGAATCGTGTAACTCTGTATCCGCCAAAGTCCCTGCTGTCACGTTGATCAGGATGTTTTCCTGTAGAGATCAATACATAAATACATGAAATAGCATTTCACTACACAATGTCTTCAAAGCTAATGCCAGAGACGGAGCATCTCTGCTAATGCTATGCTAACATCTATCTCATCGGCTGAGCACTTTTATTTATGTATTTATTTACATCCGCTTTGAGTCTTACCGTATTCAGTTGCCTGGGCGGTGACTCTGTGCTTGTTGCTGAAGCAAAAAGAAGACATAAAACGCTCAATGTAAGGCCTGCCATTTCCATTTTGTGTTCACTTGTTTTACCAGCAGCAGGACCCTTAAAACAAAAACGTTGAGCGAAGGCGTATGACCGCGCATGCGCATGATGCTTTGACGCAACATCATCGCGAGATCACAGACGCCCAATATGACAAGATCCCACGAGTTTGAATATTACCTATAATATTGATATAATATTATTATTTATTATAATATATATATTATTAATTATTAATTATTAATTATTAATTATTAATTATTAATTATTATTATTATTATTATTAATAATAATAATAATAATAATAATAATATAATATTAATATATATACAATATATAGTATATAATATAATATATAATATATATAATATACCTATAATATTACCACGTATAATATTACCTATATTAAAAATATGAATATGTAGTGTATGGTAAACCCCTTAATATGTTCAATCTTTGATAAAACACTGAGTATGTACAGTCTTTCGTAAAACCAAGGAAGCGATAGGGAAGGTAGAACAGTGGTCATATCAATCACTCAATCAAACTTTATTTATATAGCACCTTTTAACAAGAGTGCAGAAAAGTTATTGACAAAAAGTAGTTTATAAAATCATTGAGAGACTATCATTGAGAGACTATCATTGAGACACTAATGCACACCAATAAGAATGAAAAAATATATAAAAGAAAAGAAAAGAAAATATGACACATAAAAGCAACAACATATTAAAATAAATACATAAGAGGAAAATATTTAAAATTGTAGTAGGATAAAAAAGACAAAACAAGAATGTTAAGATTTGAATTTATATAAAGCACTATATAAAAGCCAGACTGAATAAATTAGTTTATTAGTTTTGAGGGACAAAAAATGACTAAAGTACCAAAAAAAAAAAAAGTTGGGAGAAATGCATACAATAATGTATAAATAAATATATAAATGCTGAAAACAATACATCAATTAATAAATAATGAATACACTTAATGAAAAAGGCTATTTATATATTTTTACATGTATTTATTCATTTATTAGCATATTTCTACAGTTATATATTTATCAATGCATACATTTCCACATTGAGTTATTAATTTATTTCCGTATTTTTACATTTACACATCTATTTATTTCTGTGTCCAGGTTGTAAGAGGAAAAGTATATATGTAAATCTGCTTCTGTCTGTTTTTCAAAATTGACCAGTCCTACTTCAGTAATGTTAGGACGGCACACTTAATTTACATATTTACTTTTCCTTGTACGACATGGACACAGAAATACATAAATACATATATGAATATATTATTTTTTTTTAAAATATATTTATTGATGCATTTATTTAATTATTCATTTATTTATACATTATTGTATGCATTTCTCCCAACATTTATTTATTTATTTATACTTTAGTCATTTTTTGTCCCTCATACTTTTCGTGGTACCTACAGTCTTAAATGTACTATGGGAGGTAGAGCCTTCAGCAATAAGGCCCCTCTCCTTTGTCAACAAACGGAAATAACAGAACATATTATCATTCACTCTCAGAAGTACGAGTTTATTTTTCTTTTCTAAATTATGGTATAGTTCCCGATCCACACTCAATACCAGTAGATGGCGGTAATGCGCCAATTCGTTGTTTGCCTACCACCATTAAACACCAAAGAAGAGAAGAGGAAGCTCGCAGACGTCAGCATGGCGGTGCTCCTTGAAACTACGCTGGGCGATATTGTTATTGATTTGTTTACAGATGAACGACCGAAAAGTAAGAAATTAGATCTTGATCGGCTGAAAGTCGTCTAATTTAATTCACCTGTCGCTGTAGAAGTTAGCTGTTTACAGGATGAATCACAGAACGATTAGGTGCTAGCTAAGACTGTTAGCAACATTTATTCACACGCTACAACACTGAATAATGTAAAAAAAAAGTAATATATATTTGATTCCCTTGTTAAGTCTCGTCACTTATATCAGGGCTTTATAGACACTACGCAGTGCAAGTGTAATGTCTGTGGATTGACTTTTAACCTCTGCTCTCTTTCTTATACAGCTTGCCTCAACTTCCTAAAGTTATGCAAAATAAAGCATTACAACTACTGCCTCATCCACAATGTTCAGGTGAGACTTCATGTAAACCTCTGTAACAAACTTATTCATTCATTTAACGTGTTTTTAAACCATGGTGCACTCTGACTGTCCTGAAGAGGGCGCTATAATCACAGAAAAATAGTTTGTTTATGACTTACCATAAAACTTTCCACTAAAACCCATCAATCTTTATTTGTATAAAGCCAAATCACAGCATGTTTTCTCAAGACACCTAACAAACGAGCAGGCCAAAGACTTTACTCATTGTTAGTTTCACAGTAATTCATCTAAATTAGCTCTCTTTCTGAGCTCCATATCACAGACCTGTAGCAATAATTAAAGCCTCCTAAAACCAATATTCTTTATTTACATTAAGTTACATCTCTTAGTTCTTGAATTCATTATACTTTGAGTGACAGTTTGGAATTATTTCCATTTGATTCATTTAGCACCTCCGTAAGTAAAATAAGTATTGTGACAAAAATCATCATAAAATATTATGGTTCATTGTCTTTCTAAATCTGTCCAAGCATTTAAAGGTCACATATATTCTCCTCCTCCTCAAAACATGTGTGTGAAGTTTCTTGTTCTAAATCCACTCTGATCCTGTATTTGATCATGACTATAAACCCCTCTATTTCAGTCCTGCTCAGAACAGGCTGTTTCTGTGTCTGTACCTTTAAATATGTAAATGAGCTGTGTCTGACCACGCCCCCTCTCTGGAAGGGCTTGGGTGTCTCAGTCTTTCTCTCTCCATGTCCTATTGTTTACGGTGAGAAGGCAGACTCATAGGGCAGAACAAACACCTAGCTGTGGGAGTGTTACCCACCTGGGGGAGGGGTTACTGCCCTTTGTGATGTCATAAAAGGGAATATCTCAGCCTGTTAGGGCTTTTCTCATCGTTGACTAATGCCAATCATACACCACCACCGAAGCAGCGGGAGCAATTCGGGGTTAAGTGTCTTGTCCATGGACACATCGGACATGTTGCCCAGCTGGGAATTGAACCCTTGACCTTCCGGTGGAGAGGCGACGACGCTACCAACTGAGCCACAGCCGCCTGACCGGGGGGGGTTTGTAGACAGACTAGGGACTCATACTAGTGTTAGAAAAACATGGAGAAGTGTATTTTGCACAATATGTGACCTTTAAAGACTGTTGGACATTTTTACACTGTTATATATTTTGGTATTTATTATTTCTCTTCCAATCAGAGAGACTTCATCATGCAGACTGGAGATCCTACTGGGACCGGAAGAGGAGGAGAATCTGTCTATAGGTCAGTCACACACATCACAAAGCAGCTGTTGACATGTCTTTGTTTTTTTAAACCACATGCTGAACTCTGAAAAATGTTCTCTCCTCTGTTTGTTCAATCAGCAAACTCTATGGGGACCAAGCACGCTATTTTGATCGAGAGAAAGTACCACGCATCAAACACAGGAAGATGGGGACGGTGTCAATGGTGAACAATGGAAATGACCAGCACGGTTCCCAGGTGAAATAAGCTTCTGCAGAAATAGGCATTAAATGCGTGATTGACTGTTTTACATGATGGGAGACAGGTAGTAAAAGATGGGAGAGCAATGTAGATGCAGAGTTAAGGGAGGTTGTCGGCTGTGGAGACCAGATGGTGTTTGAGAAGTCTTTTAAACAAGTCCAAGGATGGGGCATTGCGGATGTCTTTGACATGGTGTGGACTGCAGGCCAGGGTCTGAGTACCAGAGGTTTCAGGGCATGGTGTGTGGGTGTAGGAGGTCGCAGAGAGAGGACATAAGTGAGGAGGAGTATTTAGTATTTGATTCAGGATCTACTTGGGAGTCAGTGGAGGTGGATGACTGCACATGTCCACAAAGTCCACAGGAGGGGGCCGCAATCTCTCTCCGGAGTGTACCAGCAGCACCACTACGCTCTGCTCCATTTCAGATACGCTCTGGGTCTATTTTTGACGAAGTTCGCTACAAGCACACGTCAAGCTTGACATAATAGAACGACCCCGAATGTTACAATGTTACAATTCACTTAGCAGATGCTTTTATCCAAAGCAACATACATCAGAGAGTAAGTACAACACTAATCCATTCATACACCACCACAGTAGCAGCGGGAGCAATTCGGGGTTAAGTGTCTTGCCCAAGGACACATCGAACATGTTGCTCAACTGGGGATCGTACCCTCAACCTTTCGGTCAAGAGGTGACAACTCTACAAACTGAGCCACAGCCACTGAATGTCATCATTACATCAAAACAGGCACTGAATGAACAACAAATCAACCTCAGAAAGACAAAGCAACATTTTGCTTGTTCGTATTTCTCATTATTCCCACGTGATCTTGTTCTTCTCATGTGATCTTGTGAACCCGTGTGTAAAGCTGCTCATGGCTGTGATCACGCTCTCGGACTATGTGGAAATCGGCAGTGAGGGTTAGGGTGGCGCGCTGCCACGGCTTGGTGAGGGTGAGGACGCTGTCAGTGGACCTCTGGACATACTGGAGCCTGTCTGGGGCTTTGCTGGTGACCCAAGACAGGACTCCATTACAGAGGTCCAGACAGGAGATTATGATACTTAAAACATGGTAAACTTCACAATGACACAGAAATCAGAGATATCGTAGATGTCGTATCAATTCGTATAAATACTTGAAGCATAACTAAAATATATTTTCAGATCATCTGTTCCCCGCAGGATGTGTTACATGATGTGCTCAATCTTGTCCCCAGTTCCTCATCACCACAGGCGAGAACTTGGACTATTTGGACGGGGTCCATACTGTGTTTGGGGAAGTGACCGAAGGCATGGACGTCTTGGCCAAAATAAACGAGACCTTTGTGGACAAGGACTTCATCCCATTTCAGGATATCAGGTGAACTGATGCTTCATACTTCAAAAAGAGCCAGAGTGTCTCAAAATGCTTATAATTTGAACAAAAAAAATCAAAGGACAAAAATCCTACCATAATCAAATGAGCGTTATTTTTGCTGCAGAATAAACCACACGGTCGTCCTCGAAGATCCTTTTGATGACCCTCCTGACTTGCCGGTGCCTGATCGATCACCGGAACCCACCAAAGAGCAACTAGATGTGAGTGAAAAGCCGCTGTTCATTCATAAAGAAAAGCTCGATTGAGGTGTTTTTACATCCCGACTTGAGAGTCAAAATGTTTTAATATGAAAAACATAAAGTATTCATCAGGCCTCATCAGGCAACTTAAACAACTAGCAAATGTATAAAACAGGAACGGTACGGACTGCCAAAAGAGCTACAGCAGGTTCTGCCGTGTGTTTGCAGAGTGGTCGAATTGGAGCGGATGAAGTCATCGACGATACCGACGGGAAAGCAGCCGAGGAGTTGGAGGAGAGGTTGAAGGAGAAGGAAGCCAAGACTCAGGCCATCCTGCTGGAGATGGTGAGAAGAAAACCGATCTCTGACATCAAATGATTTCAGTGATGCAGACATTTGTACTCCACTCTGTCATTCCTTCTTTCCTTGAGGTGGGCGACCTTCCTGACGCAGACATGAGGCCTCCAGAGAACGTTCTGTTTGTGTGCAAACTGAACCCTGTGACCACAGACGAGGACCTGGAAATTATTTTTTCTCGGTTTGGGCTGATTAAAAGGTGACTGATCTTGTCAGTATAGATTTAAAAAAATATACAAAACTTTATACCAATGCTACACGGGCCTTAGCAGATATAACACTGCAGAACACAAAGAATAACTTCTACTCTTTCATGTATAAATGACTCTAACAGCTTCGTATTCTTTAATGAAATTGTTTGTGTTTTGTTCAGCTGTGAAATAATCCGAGACTGGAAAAGTGGAGATTCCCTTTGTTACGCGTTCATTGAGTTTGAAAAGGTGAGTTTGAAGTTGCACGTTACTTGTCTTAACATAAGCTGTTTTCACATAAGCACTCCGGAAAAATATCTAGATCATTTCAGGAGGCCCAACTCCGTGGCCCTTAACAGCCAATCAGAGAGATTCCTCTAACCAACTGCGCCGACCTACGCCGATTGGAAAAAAAGGCCGACGGGTAGTGATGGAGCTGACTTGGACTGACGACCAACCAGGGTTATGTCTCTCATCACTGTCTGTCTGAGCTCCTCTCTGTCTGACTCTCTGCAGACTGTGAACGTCTCTCTGGCTCGTTAAACGGTTTCTTGTGTCGCTATCTGAGATGTAAACTTAACTGTGCAAACTATGCAGAAAAGTTAACTGTTGCCCGACGACCAACGATCTCCTCAGTGTGTCAGGGCCTTTACACGTTACATTGGCTGCTTTTTATTTGTGAAGCACTTGCTGGTAATTTAAGTGGCTTGATAATCATTATCAGACTCGATCAAGGGGCCGGCTTATGTTGGAGGTTCCATGAGTGACCACTAACTCTGAGTTACATCCTTCACCTCTTTTTGCTGCACACACCTGGAACACCTTAGAAAACCCAGATTACAAAGTCCTGTGCTCATGAGTGGCGGTCATTCAGGGCAGCTGTGGCTCAGTTGGTAAAGTCGGACGTGTCTTAACCCGAAGGTCAAGGGTATAATCCTCAGCTCCTGCAGCCACATGTCAGATGTGTCCTTTGGCAACACACTTAACCCCAAGCTGCTCCTGCTGCTTCCTCTTAGGGTTGTGAATGGATTAGTTAATACTGATAGACTCTTTACTCAGCAGCCTCTACCATCAGTGTGTGAATGTGTAGGTGTGACCTGTGGTGTAAAAGAGCTTTGAGTAGTCAGAAGACTAGAAAATAAATATACAAGCTCAAGTCCATTTACCGTGAATGTAATTGTTTTTAGCTGTAGTCTTACATTCTCTTTGACTTATTTTCCAGTGTTTTTGTCTTTGTTGTTTTTGTCATCTGTATCACCGGTTCTCTCGAGGGTTTGCTCTCAATGATTTCTCGAGATTAACTAAAGGTTGAACGAATGAATCCCAGTCAGACGATGTATGAACATTAGAAGTGTTCCTGATCTGGTGACGTTGCATGTCTTAAATCCAAAACCAGTTTGTCTTAATGAGTCAACAATCCCACAATTTATTGAGCAGATTGAGGTGTCGAGTGATGGTCCTCGATCTCATGTTGAAATAAAACTCATCAGAGTTGTGCGTTCAGGTTGTTCTCTGTCTTTACAGAACTTTTTTATTTGTACAGCACATTTCATACAAACGTAAACTCAATGTGCTTTACAGACGACACAAATAAACAAACAGGTTTTTTTTTGGTTTTTTTAATGCACGTTTTAAATCCAAAACACAAAAGGAAGGACCCAGTACCATCCCATACAACACACACAAACATACACCTGTGTCTACTAGAACACACACACACACACACACACACACACACACACACACACACACACACACACACACACACACACACACACACACACACACACACACACACACACACACACACACACACACACACACACACACACACACACACACACACACACACACACACACACACACACACACACACACAGAGGGAGTTGGTAGAGTCGTCGTCTCTCAACTGGAAGGTAGAGGGTTAGATCTCCAGCTCCTGCAGCCACATGACCAATGTGTCCTTGGGTAAGACACTTAACCCCAAGTTGCTGTTGCTGCTTCGTCGATGGCGTACAAATGGGATTAGTTAATTCTGATGGTCTCACTACATATCCATCAGTGTGTGGCTGTATAGGTGTGACCTGTGGTGTAAAAGAGCTTTGAGTAGTCAGAAGACTAGAAAATAAATAAATAAGCTCCAGTCCATTTATCATTTACACACAGATAAACTAGATGCCAAAGGCACGAGAGGAAAGCAATCATTTAAGACCGCTCTTAAAAGGTCTTTAAGATTCTTCAGCAGAGCGTAACCATGGTGACTAAACACTCCTTCAGCTGACTTACTTTTGACTGGAGGTAAAGTCAGCAGACCAGTACCTGGTGATCTGAGTGAGCCGGTCAGAAAGAAAATGCTTTCTAAAGCTTTGTTTTATATCCAGTGAATGTGAAGGCCTGCAGGATGTGAAAAGAGGAAATATAAAAGGACAGACAGGTTAATGGCTGTCGTGATGGCGTGATTCTATTCATTGCATGGGCCGAGTGTTATTATAGAGAAGTGAAAGTTCTAACCGAGCGATGTATTTACCATACACATGGACCAGCGAGCCGTCCATCAAAGGTCATCAAAAGGTTTTTATGACTTGAGTGTTGTGAAATGTTCCCTGGTTTATGACACCCCCAACAATAACGCAGTCACACGACCTGAGGAGTAAAAGGGGAATTCCTGTGTTGACCTGTGTTTAAACCAAGCGGGTCGGATCAGTTCTGTACGTTTCCACTGTCAAAAGTTTGGAATGGTGCCAAAATAACAGATCCGTATCGTCCTACTTTGTTGGTACCCTTTTGTTCGGGCGCCAAGCGTACCAATCTGACCCCTAAAGGGTGGAGCTAGACACACTGCCGTCCATTGATTGGTCAAAAGACTCGTCACTTCCCTTGTCCCTCTCATCCGAGCTCTCATCTAGAGGTGGGCGATATGGGAAAAATATCATCACAATTATTTTTTTTGCTAAATCATGATCACGATTTTATCACGATTTTTTTCATACTGATCTTTAGACTAATTTGTAAGTTACTGACCAGTTCAACCAAACTTATTTCCCTGTATAATGTTTTTATATGCACAGAAACTGCGTTGACAAGTTTAATCTATTTGAAAAACATATTTGTAGGAGGTCTGGAGGTCTCTCACCCAGAACATCTTTAGCAACAGAAATGTCTTTCCCTCAATTTGATCAATATTTATGCACAATTTGAAGGTTTTCCTCACCACTTTGAAATTATGATTTAGTTATATGTCCTCTTTTATGTTCATCAGGAATGTGTTCATTCTGTGACCCATGATCAAAGTAAGTTTTACTGACTGAAGAGTTTAATTCATAGAGGGGGCCGGACATTGTTGATTGACTGACAGACAGTCACCATAGTTACTCACTCTCACCTGCCTGCTGATTTGTAACACTGTTTAGTGTAATCCCTATAAATTCAGTTATCACAACAAGTGAGCTTCGAGTGGAGAAGCTTTATAAGTAACTTTTAAAAACTGAGCGAGATCAGAAAACACAGACAGCAACATTTGAAACACCGGGGTTATATCTCTCATCACTGTCTGTCTGAGCTCCTCTCTGCCTGACTCTCTGCAGACTGTGAACGTCTCTCCGGCTTGTTAAACGGTTTCTTGTGTCGCTATCTGAGATGTAAACTTAACTGTGCGAACTATGCAGATAAGTTAACTGTTGCTCACACCGTGCCGGTTTGGATAAATATGAGAACAGTTGCATATAACCGAGATGGAGTTGTTTTTGCAGAGTTTACTTCTAAGTTTTGTTTTTGTTTTCGCTGCTGCGGAGCAAAAGAGGGAGAGCATAAACTGCAGCATGATAGAATAAACACATTAGCCTGGTTCTACGATCTCTCTGCTTTGGCAGATCGTCAGCAGGTTAAAATCCTTCACAATCTAAGATCGTTATATCGCCCACCACTACTCTCATCCCAAACTGTCTTTGTTTTTTCAGCTCCATTTTTCCTCGCAGCCTGTAACCTCCTCTTCAACAAAGCTTGACTTCCTCTTGTGATAAACATGCCAAACAGAGATTGCTAGACGTCCTCCACTGTTGCTCATGGTTAACCGTGTCACGTTGTTCTTCCTCGTTGTTGAATCTATTGGCGGGCTACACTGTGTCACGCTGCTATTATGTACGGATACTACACGCGGCATGCTCAAGGCTATCGCCATCCGGCTTACATGCCGCCTACGATGTAAGGGTACTGCTGGCTGTGGAAACTAAACAAAATCAGGGTTATGCATACCAAGATGGTGGGGACAGCCTGCTGCTATGTACACTTGCTGGACACTCCTGAAAAACTCCTGATATTTGCAGTGGGAGCTGTACATGTGAACGACTTCACCCGGAGTTTCTCCTGCCAGACCCCTGGTATTTTTTCCGCAGAAAGTCAGAGTGAGCTGATGTGAGAACGCATCAGGATTTAATCAGGAGAATTCCCCTCGAGCCAATGGGAGAGGGGGGGTGACGTTTATATACTGTGACCGCTGTACGGTGCATAGACTGTCTGCACGCAACCACTATGATCTCTGTGCATGTAATTAAACTGCTGCATTATGTTTCCTGTTCTCCAGGATGTTGTTCTCCTCTCTTTTGTTATATTGTGATTCTGTTGGACTACATGTAGCATTGATAGAAAGTCAAATATTCTCATTATAGCGTCGTACAGCGGACTCTGCTGCTTCTTTTGCGTTGTTTTTTTCACGTCACATCTTACCTCCCCCCCTCTTTCCGTCTGACAGGGATAGTCTCCAGCTGTGAGGTTCATATGTGAACATCCAGGTCAGGAGAATCTCCAGAGCAGTCCTCCTGAAATTATCTAGATATTTTCAGGAGTTTAGATGTGGGGTGGACCATGTTTCACTCTTCATCCTGTTTGAGAAAAGGTCGCTGAGGGGAGAAAAGGTTTTAGGCCTTTTAGAAACAGCTGATAAAGTAACTTAGTGAACTCTTCTTTCTTCTTCTTTCTGACTTCACAGCAAGAAGATTGTGAGAAGGCGTACTTCAAAATGGACAATGTGCTCATTGATGACCGCCGCATCCATGTAGACTTCAGTCAGTCGGTGTCAAAGATCAAATGGAAAGGGAAAGGTACTCGCCTTTGTGTGGTTTTCATGCTTTGCGTATTTCCCTCTTTTGTTCTGGACTGTTAACAGTTCACACCTGTGGCCACCTATTTTGACTATCTAGTGCTTGTATTCCCTTTCCCTCAAGATCACTCTCTCCCTGTTACTTGTGACTTCTTCTCTCAGGTGGAAAGTACACTAAAGATGACTTCAAAGCCTATGAAAAGGACGTGGAAACCCGCTCTAAACTCACTCTCAAAGATCAAGTGAAGCCCAAACAAGAGTATCCTTGTGTTTTAATGTTCCTGTTTTTCTACTTCATGTCACAACATGTCAGTCTCTGTGGGGTTTAGCTCTGTTGTGGCCATTTCAGGTTTCTTTGTTTTCTCTGTTTGACTTGCCAAAAGTATCATGACTTTCTCATCTCTGGAGATTTCCATAACTGTCCCAAAAGCTCCAAGTATGACCTTCTGATTGAGGAGGAGGAGGAAGAGGAGGCGACCAGCCATAGACACTCTGATAAGAAACACAAAGAAAAGAGGCACCACCATCATTCGGAGAGTGACAACAGGAAGTCCAAGAAGCACAAGGTACTCTATATTCACAGACCTGCACACATCTGTCAAACTCTCTAAATGCTTTCCGTAAAATACCGTAAAAGCTGGAATATAGGTGCACCGACACAGTCTGATTTTGGAGGTCTCCACGCGTCTTCTTGAATGACGATTTCTACATTGTGTCTAAAACTTGCAGCTCTCGGCCTACTGTGAAAGTTGTGATGTACTGACCCTCATCCCTCGAGTCATGCTGCACACCTCGGCTGGTCACTAGTTAACTTTAATGGAGGAGTCTTTCAATCCGTCCAGCACTCCACAAGGTTTATTGACCTGATCAGTACACCACCGTTTGCTTTAAATTCAAAGATGGCCACCAGCCTCGTCAGCGTCACTTTGTTTCCCGGCACAGCTTTTAAATGCAAAATGAATGGTAGTGAATTTTCACATGCATCGTGTAGCGTGCAGCGTGCAGCGTGTGGTGGTGACTGCTCACCGCAGCCAACTCTGCGTTCAACTCTTATCGCCAACATGTTGTACGTTTCACTGACAAATAAGGAAGAAGAGGAAAAAATGTAACATGAGACATACAGAAGCAGTCTCTTGGTGCCTTCTCCTAAACTTCACAGACATGTTTTGTGGAGCTCTGAGATTAATTTAAACTGGTTGAAAAGGAGGAGAACATGTTACACTGAGTTTCCTGTTCTACACAGAAGCACTTGACACCAGAAATGTTGCGTCTCTCATGTTTGAGAAGGACTCGTGTTCTCTGTGGTTCCTGTAGGTGTTGGTCACGCTGTCACTTGTATCTGTACCAAAGGCTTTTTTTGTTTACAAGCAAAAGTCTTCAGTCAAGGCTGGATTCATTGACCTTTTGATATTCACAGTTTCCTTGTTGTCATGAAATGTGTCAATCAGTAATGAAGGCATAATAATGAAGGTAGATTACATAAGAGATAAAAACACGCTCTCAAACGTGTAAGAGTCACTTCTAAAGACAAATGTCTCATAGTTTGATCTCAGACAAACACAGAACCATGCTAGACGGCGGTAAGACAAAAATAAAAAAGCCGTAAGTAAATCCATTTACTTACGGCGATGTGTTAGCTGTGCGCACAGCTAACACATCCAGGTGCAAGATCCATGTCCGAAGTTTTTTTGGGCGCAGTTTAGGAAATCATGCTCACGGATTTGTGCGAGCACGATTTGCAATCTGTGGGTTTATGAAACTGTTCAAACGGTTTGAAAATCCATGCACACATTGTAAGAAACTGTGCCCCCGGTTTTAAAACACATGCGCATGGATTTGTAAACTGTAGGAATGGAAACAGCTTTTTATTTTTTCTTACCTGTATGTCTCAACAATATCTAACATGTGATTAACTGATAGAAAATGAAACAATAAATGCAATAGTGCAAAAAATAATGCAAACCCGAGGAAGCTGTGTCCATCACATCAAATCAACGCCATCAACACAGGTTGGTCATTGCCACAGTGACAGTGACCAGGGGGTCTATCTGTGAGGTGTTTCCTCCTCCACATTGTCGTATCAGTTTCTTGTCATCAATCAATCAAACTTTATTTGTATAGCACTTTTCATACAACAAATGTATCACAAAGTGCTTTACATCAGCATAAATCAAACAGCAACAACATGACTCCCTCCCCCACAACTATCCCACAATCCAAAAACTAAAGTAAAAATAACTAGATAAGAAGAGGTACTGAGGAAACGCTATCAATAATTCTAAATGAGGAAACACAGGAGGTTAAAAATGTAATAAAACTAGATGAAATGAGATTCAGTTAAAAGCTCTGCTAAAAAGGTAGGTCTTTAGTTTGCTTTTAAAAATCTCTGTCATGTGAAGAACTAGTGTCTCTCCAGTGGTGAAAGCATCAAGTATAAACAGAAAGGGTAGAAACACACATTAGTTTGACTTTTGCTTATATCCTGGGATGTTAGTTAAAGGCAGGTTTGGTAATTTTAGATAACTAGCATGATGTTGAAAGTAGCATTCCCTCAGTGCTCCCTCTAAAGCCACGTCCATCACTTAGAGCTCGAGCGCCGTTGCTACAGAAGTGGACCTCAGCTCATCGTTTACATTTTGTAGAAACTACGTCATCCATGTGTCATTCAGCGGTAAGTAAACTCACAGTATAAACTCCGTCATCAGTGACGCTCTTTGAGCCTTGGCTAGTGAATACAAGGGGTAGAGAGCGAGCACAGAGACAGGGAGGCCTGTGATTGGTTCTTCAGTTTGGTACCTTGTGGCAGACATTGGTCGAAGTTTTTACAGACTTACAACTGATACAGATGATGGATTTACAATGGACCTAAAGACAATTTCAACCAACCAACAGATCCACAGCAAAGAGTGGATCTGGAGAAAATTACCAACCCTGCCTTAAAAGTTTGTCCCTAAAGCCGTTAGACGGGCCACCAGTCTTAAAGATGGCTGACACATAGACAGGAACACTCACATTCACACCTCCAGGTAATTTAAAATCACTTCTTAATCCAACAGCCAGTCAACGTTGTGACCAAACATTCCATCAAAAAAGTAAGCGTTGTTTTTTTACACAGCTTTGTTAAACTTTGATTCTGATGCACGTGTGATCACAGACTTAAATCCTGAAGAACGCTGTTTTATTTTACTTCAGCATGTTGTCGGCAAAGAGAAAAGGGAAACGAAAAATAAATGAAAAAAAAGATTTTAAGACAAGAACTGCTGGGAGACAGAGAAATGTACGAGAACACTGAAAGGGCTGTGAGTTCAAAGAATAAAATCTCAACACACTTTGACAGCTGCGAGGCTGAAAACCACAATTAGGTGTCGCTGAGTCATTTCTGTCACATCGTTCACCAACCCTCAATGCACTAATGAGGAAAACATCAGTTTACAATAAATGATAACGGCTAATTCTGTGATTTAAATAAGTCCGTCCGCTTTAAGATTGCTCACATGTGAAAGTGTAGGATCCAAAAGAGACAAATTAAAATGATTTAGTATACTTTAGTAAAGTATGGACTTAAACGTAAAGTAAAGCTGCTCAACAATCACTGATGGGTCTCCATCGTGTGTGTGCGTGTGCCCCATGTATGGAGGCTGTAGTCTTCCAAGCAGGCAGCCCAGGTTCGAATCCAGCCTGTGGCTCCTTTTTCCTCTCCCTGATTTCTATCTGTATCCACTGTCCTGTCGCTCTATAAAGGCACAAAAAGCCCCAAAATAAGTATTTAAAAAAAAAAAAATCAAGCTCACTCCACCTATGACTATTTATTAGTTTACTTATTTAACAATCTTTTTACTCTCTTTACAGATTTCTTTTCACTACAAAGAGTCTTCATGTCTCTAATTCTTACTTTTATTTCACACTTCCAGGACGGTGAGGATAACTCGCGAGAAAGAAAGATGGGACGCCAGCGGTCTCGCTCTTTCTCAAGATCCCGCTCCAGGGACAGGGACCACAAACACGGCAAGTCGCGGGACAAACATGGAAAAGATGGCCGGGACAAAAGCCACAGTCGCAAGGACAGGAGCCGCAGCCGCGAGTCAAAGAAGTCCAAGGATAAGGAGAGGAGTAGACACAGATGAGGGAGAAGGACACGCAATGCTTCACTTAGACTTGTTGGATATTTTCATTTTCTCTCGATATGTAGTCAGCATGAATTCACTTTTAAATATTCACAAGTCTAAAACTACCAGCTCCCTCTTAAACCCTCTTGACCTTTTGGAAAGTTTCTTTTTCACATTGTCTTGTTGAATAGGTTGAGAAATGTTTTTTAAATGTCCACATATTAAAAAAAAAAAGTCCCAAACATGTGACAGTTGTCGAATCAATTTGATTAATTATTCAATTCTTTCCAAATCCTCGTGAGACTTCTGTTTATTTACGGCCGCTGCGTCTTCCTCTTTCCACTTCACGCTGCCCGTGACAGCACGTCTAAATATATATGGCGGATGATTAATAACTCAGCTTTGACTTCAGTTTCTATGAGGTGGGGTTTTCTTTTTGAATAAAATGTCAGCATGGAAAACGGCTGGGTGGTTCACGGGGGTCTCCCTCCACCCACCTCGTAGAGCTGAGGTGATGAAGCATTTCAACTCGTCATGGCACAAACTGAAAGCAAACATGTTCCGACTAAAAGTTCACGATTCACGGTTGGAGTTGTGTTTTAGGTGTGTTGTGATCAGATAAATGTGACAAAGAGTAACTGAACTTCAAAGAGCTGCAGATGAGAGGTGCCAAGGGTTTAATGTTTTATCGTATTCAACAATCAAATCGTCAAACCACTCCCAAACTCTAAAGACACAAATAAGGCCTGGCACACACTTAAAAGACTAAACGATTTTAAAAATGAGAGGGAGCTCAAACATGAAGACAAATCATGACTGATTAAAACAGTTCAGTTCTTACAGTGTGTGTGGAGAGCAACGAGACGACCAGCTCAGCACACACTAAGATTCATTCACCAACAACCAGAGTCTCTACTCTCAAAACGTCTAATCTTTGCGTTTGCTGTTGTCGCGATGGTAATGTTTGTTGTGCTTCAGTCAGCTTGCTTCCTGATTGGCTATTGTTCCATTCCACTTGACAATTCACAGAGTGCGTGCTCAGCCATCTTGGTGTTTTCCCCCACACCACAGGATTTTGTAGTCGTAAATATTGAACATGTTTAATATGAACGATTTCAAATCAGGACGGGCCTGATCCTCTTCCGAGCAGATCCAGAGGGTGGTGAACATAGAGAATGGTGTCTGTGGTATGAAAAGAGACTATATTATCCTTCCATTTAAACCCGGTGTCTTACTCACAATATAAAATCTGATATTGTGTAAAATGTTTTACTCCTCTGTGTGTGTGTGTGTGTGTGTGTGTGTGTGTGTGTGTGTGTGTGTGTGTGTGTGTGTGTGTGTGTGTGTGTGTGTGTGTGTGTGTGTGTGTGTGTGTGTGTGTGTGTGTGTGTGTGTGTGTGTGTGTGTGTGTGTGTGTGTGTGTGTGTGTGTGTGTGTGTGTGTGTGTGTGTGTGTGTGTGTGTGTGTGTGTGTGTGTGTGTGTGTGTGTGTGTGTGTGTGTGTGTGTGTGTGTGTGTGTGTGTGTGTGTGTGTGTGTGTGTGTGTGTGTGTGTGTGTGTGTGTGTGTGTGTGTGTGTGTGTGTGTGTGTGTGTGTGTGTGTGTGTGTGTGTGTGTGTGTGTGTGTGTGTGATGGTTATGTCAAATGCTGCTTTCACTCTTTGACACCACAGGAGACTGGCAAGATAATCGGGCCTTTGCTGACTTTGGTCTTAAGGGGGGAATCAGGCCCAAAAAACGTAATGTCTCATCTCTTTAAACACTGCTATGACTGGGGAAACGTTACACTGTGAGGGACGTGTGCAAATCAACAACAAAGAAGACTTCAGGGGGAAGGCTGTATACTGACAGCTATATCAGTATAGTATCTAATGAGGCCATTATTCCTTTAATCGACTTCATAGGCAAACAGCATAACTAAATGTTAATGGACAAAGCGTAAGTGACGTCTGACATCTGTTACTGCAAACACATAAGGAGGCACGCTGCAGTTCACATGAGCTTTCATCTTTATCTTACAGTCCTTGTTTTGATAGTGAGATTTACAGCAGGGTCATAATGGATGTTCCCTCGTAAACTGTTGATTACTGATTTCAGGAATGAAGCTATTTTTAACAGACATCCAACATTACCAACAATCTGTATTTTAATTGGTTCTTAGATTAGATTAATCGTTTACTGACAATTACTTAAAATCCATTTTTTGTTCTTTCTTTTTTTGTTTAAGAAGTTGTCATGAACAATTTAAAGTTTGTGTTCCACAGTGAAAGTTGATGAAATCTGTTCGATGGATTCCATTAAAACCATAGACTGTGAATATTAATGGATTAATGGATATTTTTCAACACCACAGGTTGCCACTGATTTTCATGTTAAAATAATGTGCAGATCAAAACAATGCAGCCTGGCAGAAAATCTAAAGATGAGCTAAGACATCTATCCAGAAGAAAAACATACGGCTTGTTTAATAGGTTTTACGGTATGTAAGTTTAGCATGCATTGATGACATTGGGCCTCATTCACCAAAATATTTCTAAGAAGATTTCTCCATCAGATTCATCAACGTTTTCTTAAATGACTGAATCGTTCACCGTGGTCAAAGCCTGTTGAGTGAGTGCAGGGCCCTGCAGTCAAACAGAATCACATGCTGGTTGCAAAAATTAAGGTTATGGAGATGCCTGACTGAGTGCTGAAAACGATGTCAGCGGAGCATCAGAGAATATTCGTAGGTTTGTAGGTCGTAGGTTTGTGAATGAGGACATTATTTCTTTAATACGCAACATTAGCACAAACACTGATTTGGCTACATGATATCAACATTGTGTTTGAAAAGCTCTTTTTTAATCAGTCTGTGAAGAGAATGATGAAGCCCTGAAGTCTTGTGCGACTTAACACACACACCTCCATAATTCCATGAACGAGAGAGTCAATATTTTGAATTTCCCGACAATACACGTTTGTTTTCATGCGTGGAGGTGAGGTGAGAGTTTGTTTTGAGCAAAACGGAAACAAGTCTTCCTGAGCGGAGCTGAACAACCTCAGAACTGAAAGGTGAGTAGCGAGCAGAGTGGAAAAAAAGGGTTGCACATCTTACTCCCCCGAGTGGAACCAAGACTCGAGACTTCCCCAGCTGTCGCCTACGCCGCCTGCGCAACTCACCTGTTACTTTCTGCACTCACCAATGACCATATGTGCTGTTTCCAAATAAAACAAGTGCTCAAATGAAGCACAGCCTGTGATGTTTGCTGTTTGTGTCATGTGAAAGTAGACCAGTAAAGTTTATATCAAACATAGAGAACATATTTTGAGAAGGTTTCAACCACTTCCCTGTGGTTTTCTCACATCTATGTTGGTATTGTTCTTAGCTCTTTTGCGCTCTTACTCATGTCTTCCGTGTGCTGAGAAAAGGAACAACAACATTTAAAGGAAACCAAAGTGTTTAATGAGCTGTTCTGGTAGGTTGTTGAAAAGCTGTCAGACATTGTGCAGTTTAAACGTATACTGTGTAGTGTAGAGTGAAAGACATTGTTTCGACCGCTTGTACCCACAATCGTATCATTTCGGTCACTACCCACAGCTCATAACCACAGGTGAGGGTTGGAATGTAGAAGGACTAATAAATCTAAAGCTTTGCCTTCAGACTCAGCTCCTTCTTCACCACCACAGTCCGACACAGCGCCCGCAACACTGAGGCCGCCGCACTAATCTGCCTGTCAATCTCACGATCCATATTACCCTCCCACATGAACAAGACCCTGAGATACTTGATCTCCTTCGCTTAAGGCAGAGACTCACTCTCCACCTGGAGGGAGCAGTCCAACGTTTTCCAGCAGGGAACCACGGCCTCGGATTTGGAGGTGCTGTGCTGCATTCCCACCGCTTCACCCTCCGCTACAAACCGCCTGCTGAAGGTCCCAGCCTGAAGAAGGTCCCAGCCTGAAGAAGCCAACAAAACAACATCATCTGCAGAGATGGGACAGCTCTAGTGGAGTCCAACATGCACCAGGAACATGTAAATGGTAAACAGACTTGAGCTTATATAGCACTTTTCTAGTCTTCCAACTACTCAAGGCGCTTTTACACCACATGTCACACACACCCATGATGATCTATCAGGAGTAACTAATCCATTCATACACCACCACCAAAGCAGCAGGAGCAATTCAGGGTTAAGTGTCTTGCCCAAGGACACACTGGACATGTTGCTCTGCTGGGGATTGAACCCTCAACCTTCTGGTTGAGAGGTGACAACTCTACCAACTAAGCCACAGCTGTGTATGACTTCGTGCAGAGAATGCGGTTGAGCTCTCACTTTGGACATTCAGGGCCCGGGGACCCCACATTCCCGCAGTTCCCTCCACATGAGCCCTAACCCTAACAAAGGTCTACAAAACACTTGTGTATGAATGGATTAGTTACTCTTTACAGAGCAGTCTCTACCATCAGTGTGTGAATGTGTAGGTGTGACCTGTGGTGTGAAAGAGCTTTGAGTTGTCAGAAGACTAGAAAAGTAATATACGAGCTCAAGTCCATTACTGTATAAACATCACAAAGTAAACAGTCATCATGACAGTGATCTTAATAATATTTTCACACCTGGTATCTTTGACAATACGGTACTGTTACACATGTTATTGAAGACGATGATGAAATCATGGGTATCATTAACTTCATCCTTCCAGTCAGTAGTGACTCATAAGTCCTGGTATTAAGCTTCTCTTGTGAAAGTTTGGGCATGATGCAATCACTCTTCTCTGTGTTCATCTAGATTATAACCTAAGATTTAAAGCTGCTGCGAGGAGGGAAATTAACATTAACGCAAAGGAGATGTTGTGTCGAATTTGAAGGGATCCGCACCCAGGCCTGGGCCAGAAATAGCCTAAGCTTTGACCCTAAATATAACTACAACCCTTGGTTTCTATCTGATTTATCACCTATGTAGAAACAAAGTCTTCAGAGTGTGCAGAGTGTTCCTCAAAGTCAGGACCCAGAGACAGCGAAATCTGAGAACAATCAGCCTTTATTCATCCATTACAGAAAAAAAAGCCTTGAGTTTTCCTGCAGAAGAACTAACACAATCATCAGGAACATCCCTTTTTAAACACTTTTCCATCATCTGTTGCTTCAGCGTGATTTTTATTGGTGGTTGAAGGTGTCAATCTATCACTATCTATTTTTTTCATCAGCCATAAAGGAGTCCGTCAGTCGTTTTCTGTACATGTGCACTTGTTATGACCTGTCCTTGGTACTTTCCAGTAGAGCTGTCCTCATATGCTTCTTGTACTCGTCCTTTTCAGAGCAGGGACTTTGCAGGCCGAGCTGCTGTCATCTTGGCCTCAGTGCTTTAGTTTTAGCATATGTGTATTGTACATTTCTTGGCCTTAGTGGATTATGTTTCTTGTCTATAATGTGCAGTACACACTGATTCACTCTGCACTTTTATGTGAAGTTTATAAAGACATAGAGTTTACTGAGTAACATATGAGTACTTATGCACACACAATACAAGTATTGATTATTAGATAGATGCACATCTACAGGGGATATGTCTACAAGAAAAGACTACAGAGACCATCAGTGACACGATTGATTACTTCTGTATTTGGTGGTGACGAGGAGGTGGAGGGTTGCATGTAATGATGGCATGAACTGGTGTGAGACAAAGCCATATTTAGAAACAGACAGCAGCAACAACGAGGGAGTGGAGCAGTGGTATTGGAAAGGTTTGACCAGGTGATGATTACGGGAAATAAACTAGAAGACCAGCATGTAGAATATATAGTTTCCCTGACTGAACTTTGGTTAGAGCTACAGTTTCATCGCCGTGCACCTCTGTGATGTGTGTAACACTACCCTCCTTATTCACTCTGTGGCGGCTGTGGCTCAGTGGTAGAGTTGGTCGTCGCTCTCAGAGTCAAGGTCGGGGGTTTGATCCCCAGCTCCTGCAGCCACATGTGCGATATGTCCCCGGGCAAGACACTTAACCCCAAGTTTCTAGCGCTGCGTCGTCAGCGGCGTATCAATGTGTATGAATTAATACTGATGGTCACTGTACACAGCAGCCTCTACCATCAATGTGTGAATGTGTAGGTATGACACTTACTTCCTTGTTCTCTAAATTAATCTCTTCCTTGTGTCTCCTGAATGATCTTACCCATCAAGTCTTTAATTGTGACCTTCAGCAGTAAAAGAATAAAGGATTGCATTCAGTGTAATGAGACTCCTGCTCCGCCCATCATTTAAAACCTTTCTCTAGTTATCTAATTGTTCTGTTTGTAGCTCGGTGAACATCCTGGTTTGATGAAGGACAAACAATAATCATAAAGCATCAACATGCTGATTCATGATGAGCATTTCATGTTCCTTTCATTTCTCCTCTCCCTTTCTGACAGACGACCCTGATGGCCGTGCTTTTAGTTTTTAATCAAGTGAGATCCCAACTCAGTTTTGATTTCCTATACGCTAGTTTTTAAATGACCGTTTACCCTGTTTACTTCAGAAATACATTTAAAGCTCTTCAATTGGAAATACAAAGGTCCAATGAATTAATTCAGAATTATTTTACTGTTATAAAAAGACAACAGTCGATTCTCTACATAGTGGTATTCAATTTATACGACTTGGTTTGAATATTTTAAACATTATTGGAACATGTTTTAACGACCGATAGGGACTAAAGGTTTTTGACTGTAGCTCAGACTATGTAAAACCCTTCAATGAGGAAGTATTGATCCGGACATTTCCCTCTAAAAACTCAACAGAAGAGATTGGGGGGAGAAAATGTTGTCAGTGTTTGCAGTTAAAGGTACAATATGTCGAATTTTATCCCAATTTTTACACTTAAATATCTAAATAATTAACAATGACTAAACCTATGTTGTCTTTTTGTTGTTCAGTTCTTACATTACCTCAAATTTTTCCAACAGTTATGTAAGCTGGAGAAATCCTTCGTTTTATAGTTGTAACAAGACATGTTCTTTGTGGCGGCTGCCATGAGAGAGCTTCCATCACAGACACAACATGATTATCATTGCCGTGGAAACACCGGATGTTACGTCAAAGACTGCTACATAACGAAGCTTGAGCTGCTACTGAAAGCTTTGTATGTGCTGCTGTGTTTAAAACGTCATATAAATTACAATTGGATACATTAGCTTGTTGGTAAACATATTCTCTTCCTCAGGTTTGTTTCAGCAGCAGAGAGGATCACTCCCATGATTCCCCGCCAACCTCAACGTGCTCTTTTACAATGATTATGATTATGATTGAGAGCCCCCTGGTGGTGAGATTTACATACGGTGTTGTTCAAGGTTTCAAAATCCAGATGGGTTTAAAAATTATATCATTTTTTTCAATATTTCTAAAACGATAACCATGAGATTTTAATGTCATCGTCCCCTCTCTCTTTCTTGTGGTTAATTTCCTCCTTTGTTCTCACTCCAACTTCAAAATGTGCTATAGCGGGCTTGTAGGAAACATTTTCAGCTAAAGTCACATATGCAGCTCACCTATAACATTTCAGGAAGTTTTCAGGAGTGTTTTTCCAGTGTGACATGACGAGGGCCGATACCAATCTTATCTCTCCCAGACTGGCTCAGTGGAATTTATGATAGCGTTACAATCCCGTCTGTCACATTGTTTAATAGTGTACTTCCTCTTGAACAGACATTTTCAATTTAAATCCTCTGTGGTCTAAAAAAATGGCCAAATGACCCCACCATTGATCGCGAGATTTACATTTTTAAACATGAGGTTGATCATTATGATATCTTGAGATGACACAGATAACCGTGGTTACAGAATAAACAACACCTGATCCAGAGCTTATTGAAACAGTTTCTTCAAGCATGATACATGGACTTGAGCTTGTTTAGTTCTTTTCTAGTCTTTTAGAATATTGTTAGCCTATCATCATATTGCTGGCTTTGTCTTCTACCAGGTCATTCTTTACATGCAACACTCCACCTCCCCGTCACCACCAAGCCTTCACAGTTTAATCACCTTCTTCATCCCATCAGCCTCAGATGACATCATCAGCTAACCCCATGTGGGGAGAGATAAAAGGTAAATGGACTTGAGTTTGTATATTTATTTTCTAGTCTTCTGACTACTCAAAGCTCTTTTACTCTGTAGGTCACACCTACACATTCACACACTGATGGTAGAGGCTGCTGAGTAAAGAGACCATCAGTATTAACTCATTCATTCATACACATTCATACGCTGCAGAGGAAGCAGCAGGAGCAACTTGGGGTTAAGTGTCTTGCCCAGGGACACATCGGACATGAAACTGCAGGAGCTGGGATCGAAGACGACTGACTCGACCACTGAGTCACTGCTGCCGTGGCTGTTCTTAGCTTCCACACTCTTCGTTATCTAAGTCTCTAAAGACTCTTCAACTGGTCCAGAACGCTGCAGCTCGTGTACTGACCAGAACCAGGAAATGGGACCACATCACTCCTGTCTTGGCTTCTCTGCACTGGCTCTCTATACAGTCTAGAATAAAATTCAAGATCCTTCTTCTCACCTACAAAGCTCTAAATGGCCAGGCACCATCTTACCTGAAGGAGCTACTAGTGCCGTACTGTCCCTCGAGAGCGTTGCGGTCCCGGAGTGCAGGCCTACTGGTGGTACCTACAGTCTCCAAGTGTACTATGGGGGGTAAAGCCTTCAGTTATCGGGCTCCTCTCCTCTGGAACCGCCTTCCAGCCGTGGTCCGGGAGGCAGACACAGTCTGTATTTTTAAGAATAGACTTAAAACTTTCCTTTTTGATAAATCTTATAGTTAGTGCTGGTGTAGACCAGCTCTTAGTTATGCTGCTATAGGCTTAGACTACCGGGGGGACTGGCACCTTGAGCTCCTCTCTCTCTCTCTCTCTCTCTGTGCATATACAGTACATCATATTACTGCATGTATCTATCTGTAAATCTCAGTCACTAACCACCTACTTTCCTGAGAGCTCTTGAGCTCTCTTAGGCTCCTCAAGATCGCTGGTTGACGGCCTGCCGTTTAGACGGCCTGCCAGAACAAGGTTTTGGTAAGACAAAATGATAGTTTCATAAAAACCATCAAAAAAATCAATTGCTTCTTCCTGGAAAAAGCTAATTGGAAACACACACACTACGCTGCTGTGTTTTCTCTGTAACTGACAGTCGTGAGCTCTGTTCAGTCAGAAGCTTGAGTGTTTGTGATGGCAGAGAATAAATCAACGTCTTTGTTCACTTGAGCGACAGCTGACAGAAAAGAACAATAACAGGAACACGTCTCACACTTTGTTTTTCTTCAGACGCCGTGAAGATGAGAAAGATTAGATATCGCCTTGTGATGCATCAAAGCTGGCATCATGGGTTGTTTTTATCGTGGTGTCTTAAAACTGGACAGTGGCAAAACTTAGCGAGTGAGCCATGTTTTTTTTTTATATATGTTTGACAACCCTGCAGAGCTGCAACATCATCATAGTATACATAAAAGGAGAATGTATGACATTTTACACATCAATATATCAGAGATCAAGTATATCCAGTGTAAATGTCTCTCTGAGTCTTGACTGTCTACAATGAGGGAGAAGCTCGAGTCCCGCTGGCTGTGTTGTTGTGAGAGCTGTGTTAACATGGACAGGACGGCCGGCTCCTCCCCTTGTGTATAAAAGCTGTTTTAGTCAAGGACTAGAGCAGGGGTGGCCAACCAGTCAGAGACTAAGAGCCACATTTTTTACTGTCTCGCAAAGAGCCACATCATGCACACAGGCACACATGAACATCACCCTGTCCCTTCCCCTCTCTTTCTCTCTGCCTCACTCTCGTTCTTCTCTATTTCTCTCTCAAACACACAGATTTATTGTAAAAAATAATAACAATAGCCTTGACACTCACAGACACACCCTCACACAGACATACAGACACACACCCTCACACAGACAGACACATACCTCTGCTCAGCCACATTTACTGTAAATGTCACACACCAACATGATATTGACAAAAATGGACTTAAAACTAACTAAGACCACAGGCCAGTCATTGTCAACAAGGAACATTGTGTGCACTGTCTCACACACACAAACTCTCAGTTCAATCAAGTCCACAAACAAAAATATAATAATTTACAATAGCGTCAATAACAAAATGCGTGAAAAGTTTTTTTTTTTATCTTATTATGCATGTTGCTTCTTAGTGGGACTTCTGGCATTCCTTGCCTTGAACAATCCTCTTCAAATCTGGCTTGTATTTCGTTGTGGCAACTCGAAGCAATTCTTTCACGTGTGTCTGTCAGAACAGATCGATGCTTTGATTTCACGTGTTTCAGGGTAGAAAACACAGACTCGCAGACGTATGTTGACCCAAACATTGACAGTATTGAGCGCAGCCCGTTTGACATTGGGGTATTTTTCCATTGGCACACTCTTCCAGAACTCAATGGTCCCTTAGAACAGGTTTCAGTTGGTCCTCCTCACAAAGATCGATCATCTCCAACTCGGCCGCTGCCTCGTCTGTGACTAGCAGGGCTTTCAAACAGTCTGTCTCTGCATTAAACGGGTCGACAAGGAACGTAATCTGTGGCCTTTTCAGCTGTAGATCACGGAACCGGGTCACAAAGCTTTCGTGAAGGTTTTCAACCAGTGTTGCATATCTGGCTGTTTGCTTTTTTTCAGGGCGGGAAAATACGCTAATTCAGTGTTAATGTCCGATATTCTGTGTTCAACAGTGTGGCGGGGCAGTTGGACGTCTGATATCATTCATTTTAGTTTGTCGTTTTCTGGAGACAAGATTTCAACCACGTCACTTAGGCATTTTTTATGAACTCCCCTTCATTGTATGGCTTTTTAGCTCGTGCAATGTTCAAAGCCAGTTGATAAGATGCAAGCGTTACGATCTCTGAGTGCTTTGTAATTTCTTGGAACAACTGTGTCTGCTTTTCTGCCTGATTTTTCAAACTGTTTAACTTGTGCTTGCGAAGCTCAGTACCTTTTGGAAATTCCTGGTCGATGTCAGCATGGAGTGAGCTGAAGTGACGCTGAAGATTTGAAGCCTTGAAATGCGCTAATGACGCCTGGCATATAAGGCAGAATGGCTTGCCATTACGTTGAAAGAAGAAATATAAACTCTCCTACTCTGTTAAAAACATCCTGTGTTCATCTTCATATTTTCGTTTTGCTGTTGGCTTGTTTCACACAAATTGTTTACTCAACAATAAGGCCCTCCCTCCCTCAAAGCTGATTGGTTCGCAGGCACTCTCAGGCTATATCAAAATTAGACGTGCTGTCATGCTCTCATACTGACGGGCACGGACAATTTTTAACACAAACAGAATGGATGGGAATAACGTTGCAAAAAAAAAAAAAGAACACATAAAATTTGATATGAACTGAGGAGCCGCATGAGACTGGGCAAAGAGCCGCATGCGTCTCCAGAGCCGCGGGTTGGCCAGGCCTGGACTAGAGAGAAGAAGAACATACTCACTGATTATTTAAATGTCAACAAAGTGTTTTTAGATCACGCTCATTCTGTGTCAATTTACATGCTATGTGAAACTACAAGCTAACTAAAGAGTGCTAACATTAGCATGCTAACACAACAATGCAGGCCACAGGTGATTGCAGCTCAAGCCGAGGAGCCAATTTGGTCTGTTGCTTATACTTAACTCCTTTGTGCAAACGTGAGGGGAGGGGGGTTGGAGGTGTGTCGCGAAGTGAAATCTTCAAGGCTTCAAAACAAGTAAACCAATAACTGTTATTCTTAAACACAGTGAGATGAGAAGATTAATCTTAATGAGGGAATTATTGCAAAAATCTGGGAATAAATTCCTAACCAAGAAATTTCTTCACAAACGTGTTCATAAAGGTGTCCTGTAACACATAAAAATATTTAGGAAAACCCATGAGAGCTGCTCAAAGTTGGGGTACCCAGAAGCTTTCTGCTGAACAATTGAAAATGTTATCCTCCGCCTTGAAAGCATTTGTTTTGCACAAAATCTCCTCCGGCCACGTCGTAGCTTGATTTGTTGATTTTTAATATCTCGGATACTAGCTGATAAAATCTCCTGACTATGAACTCTTTATGTGAATTAAAAATGATGCTACAGCCAGAAGCATCGGATCAATCTGTCCTTTTACCACCAGGAACAAGATCTGCCTACTAATTCAACAATTAGATTTAGTTTGTTTTGAATGTTAAATGTGCTGATTTAGTCTTTTTTTTTTTTTGTCAGTGACACTAAACAGAGCCAGGCTTCCTGTTAACCTTATTGTTCACACTTACACAAATACACAAATACATTAACGTTCTATCTTTCCAATTTAAATCTCTGCCAGAGGCTTCTATGCACCACACACGGGCTAACTTTGGCAGGCTTCCTGTTTTACTTTCTCACAAACATTGATTCCTCATTTGTTTCAACACAGTCGACAAGGAAGAGTTCAGAAAACAGGGCAAAAAAAAAAAAAAAGTCCCTCAGGCTCCCAACACCAACCCTGACTCCTGAAGAGGAAGTAATGATCCCAAATTCACTCAGCTATCTCTGCCTTGCTGGGCAGAGTGCTGCGTTGTTGTTTTTTTCTTTCTTAGCAGTGAGCAGTCACTTCCTAGTATGAGTAATAAGAGCGGCTTCACACAGACCGGTCTGCTTGTCAGAGTAACAGACTGTCAGACTGAGAGCGGCTCTCACACAGAGAGAGAGAGAGAGAGCATAAGAAGAAGAAGAAGAAGAAGAAGAAGAAGAAGAAGAAGAAGAAGAACTCCGGCTCTGATCTACCTCATGCTGAATGTGTAAGTACAGAATAAGTCATTGTTAATTTTTAAATGTAAACGCTCAGACGGAGCCTGCCGTCTTGTCTTGTTCAAACTCGTCATGTTTAAAGATATGCGTGGGTAGGGGTCAGATTTCCCTGCTGACTTGCTCTGAGGGGAGCAAAGGTTGTTGGAGTTTGAACATGCACGGCAGTCAAAGCAAGATAATGATTCATTTTCAGAGGGGGAAATGGTTCTCAGTGTTTTGGTAGACACTGAATATATCAACTCAGCAGCAACAAGGATGTGGTTTATGCAGTTTGTAGCAAGCCTGTGCAGAGCCTAACCCCTTTGCAAAGAGGAGGATGTCATCTTTGACTGTAAAGCTAAGCGTCTCGTTCAGGACTTTTCACTTCAGAGAGAATGTTGTAAAGAACAAGGAAACCCTGACAGGGTTTGCCTCACATCTTTCTTTTCCTCATACTTCAAATTTTAAGATGACACATGACATGCGGGGAGGCTTATCAATCCGTCAAGCACGGAGAGCATCAAATAGAAAACTACACGGAGAAATGCCAAGAAGTATGATGGACATGTTTTGGCCTGGAACAAAGACGTCACATTCTGTGAGGTTTTGCTGTTTTAAGACGACACGCCTGCTCAGCCGCTGCCTCGCTTGTTTTGGCTTTTCTTTGTTTTCAGGTGAGAAGTTTGTGTAAGTTTAGCTCTTGGCCTTTGTGGGCGGAAGGAGGTGCACGATGTGGGTTGAGTCATGTCACAGTCATACCAGGATGATCTATCTTTTTGAATGACTTCAGCTCAGGTGGTTTCCAGTAAGAGAAACTGACTCTGAACATTATCACCTTCTCCCAGCGATCGAATTGGAGGTAAAATTAGCAAAGAGACCAGAGTAGACCCTCAACTTCCCTTTTTTTTGCTATGACAGGGGCTTTTTATGAACCAGTGTGACGTCAGCCTGTGTGTGCTCTTGTTCGTAGTCATGAGTTTGTGCAAACCACAACAGATTCTATCAGCGAGCGCCTCTATTTGTCTGAAAACCCCTGTGAGACCATGTCTGTGATCTCTGAGTCTGAGCCGACTCCTCCCTCCTTTTGACAGCTGTCAACTGATCCAAAACACAGGCTGTTGCCGTGGTGACGCCACTGAGCCAGAATAAGGAGGCGAGGAGGGATTCCCCAGTCCACACAGCACCGTGAACACAGTCTGCAATGGACCACCAGCAGCAGCACGCCAAAGTGGAGCGCTTTCTCAAGCTGGGCTACTCTCAGAGCGACATCCTGAGGGTGCTGGAGAGCCTCCGTCACGACGCCCAGACCAACGACATCCTGGAGGAGCTCATCAAGACCTGCCACACTCGCACAGCCAGCAACAAGAGCGCCCCAGACAGTCCCAAGCTGGTACCCAGAGGTTGCAGTCCAAGTCCCACTCAGCCCAGACCTGTTGCAGACAGAGAGCCGGCTGCTGGTTTCAGACCTGTGGTTATAGATGGAAGCAACGTGGCCATGAGGTGAGTCCATCTCTCGTTAAGATCATGTATGTTTTAATATGCAGTGGCGGAGGTGTGAGAAGTATTCTGACTGTGTTCCAAACCTCTAAAGTTTTACATACGTTCATATCATCCATAAAATATAAGAAGCTTTCTGAGTCTAGTCATTCAAACGCTTCAGACGGATTAAGTTCATGAAACATTTTTACAGGATAACAATGTTGGACGTATTTATGTGTTTTTGAGTATCAGTAAATCCTTGTGAGGTGAAATATAAAATTTAGAAAAGAACCTAAAAGGGGCACCGGGGGGCTAGTGGTTAGAGCATGCGCCCCATGTACAGAGGCTACCCAAGTCCAAATCCAACCTGTGGCTCCTTGTTCCCGACTCTCTCTCTCTGTTCCATATTTCCGACTCTATCCACTGTTCTGTCTCTCCAATAAACGCACACACAAAAAGCTCAAAGTAAATCTAAAAATAGAAAAGAAAGGCACGTCAAAGTTTTATTAACGTACAAAACCTGAACTAGTTCTCCTCACTTCCTCCATGGCCCTGCTGACTTTTCATTCTTGATCCAAATCAAACAATGTCACACATCACACATAGTTTACATTGCAGTCAAAGATAAGCACTCAGTCATTACTTCCTAGATAAATACTTTATCTGGTGTTAATGTTTTAAAAAGGCAGAAAAGGATAATTCACATATTAATAATAATAATAACTTCATTAAAAGTGCTTTGACAGACAAAGCAAAGGCAGGAAGTCAGGACAACAACAGAATAAACATCAACACCCAGAGAAATAGTCACTAAAATAATATATAAATGAAAATAATACAATAAATATAACATGAAGGTTTCCAAAGGCAGTTCAACTTACAAAGCAATTTGGTTAAGGAAAATTAAAGGTCACATATCCTCCTCCTCTTCAACCAGTGTAAATAAGTCTCAGAGCTCCTCAAAACATGTGTGTGAAGTTTCTTGTTCTAAATCCACTCTGATCCTGTATTTGATCATGTCTATAAACCCCTCTATTTCAGCCCTGCTCAGAACAGGCTGTTTCTGTGTCTGTACCTTTAAATATGTAAATGAGCTGTGTCTGACCACACCCCTTTTGGAGGGATTGGGTGTCTCTGGCTTTCTCGCTCCATGTCCTATTGTTTACGGTGAGAAGGCAGACTCAGAGGGTAGAACAAACACCTAGCTGTGGGAGTGTCACTCACCTGGGGGAGGGGCTACTGCCCTTTGTGAAGTCATGAAGGTAAAATCACACATTTTCTAAAAAGTGGAGCAGGCAGAAGACGAAGAGGATGGACTTTTCTAATCATTGGGGGGTTTGTAGACAGAGAGGAGAAACATGGTGAAGTGTATTTTTCATAATATGTGACCTTTAAATTAAATTATAAAAAGTCAACAAGATGATGGAGATGAAGAAGAGGGAGATGACATCACATCCTTTGCATTAAAAAAAAGAAGATAAAAAGGAGGAATTAAAGATAGATGTTAAATAGATATATAAAAGCAACAGAGGACAGATGAGTAAAACATTAAGAGAAAGATTAAGAAATTAAGTCAAATGAAAAAGAGGAAGGGGTAGATTAATAAAAGCATTTAAAGCACGTCTATAAAAGAAGTGATATAAAAAGAGCGGACTTGATTATAACTGTTCAACTTGGCTTCACTTCACAGATTTAATCAAGCAGCGCTTCCTCTTCTGAACACGAGAAGTGAAAACATGATATGATCCTGTATTCTTCTCTTTCTGATGTCTGTAGGTCAAAGTGGCATGTTTCAAGTCCATGTGCACATTATTTCACCAGCTCTAGTCCGTGTTGGGGACACTGGTGTGACTTAGAAATACTGAAGTGACATGTCTCTTGGGGTTGCCAACTTTCTTCTGAAGCTGAATTGGGTAAGGAGGAAGTTGTGAGTCAAAACTGGTTCAAACAAATAATAATGGCGAACAGGTGAATCACTTAAAATGAATTCAAGACGGATCAACAAAAGCAGAGGTGTTTGCACAACACGCATTCCTGTAAGGACATGAAAGAGGAAGAGGAGGTGAGGGTGTTTACTGTCAGAGCTTTATCCCCAGGTGAGGCTGTGCGACTGCAGTCCAGCCTCAGATGTGTAATCTCAGAGGTGGAGGGAAAAGAGACTCTCATCCGGCTCGCCTTTCTGTTTCCCTGTATGACCCTCGTCATGGTTACACTAGTGACACCTCGATTGGCTGTCATATGACACACCAACATGTTCTCTCTCTCACCTGTTAAAGGTGTAATCTGTAAATAATAAAAAAAAAAAATATGTATGCTGAAATATCTTAATTAATTAGAAATAGACTAAAAGGCTGAGAGCCGGAGCTGAGGCAGGTTTTAAGCCTCCTGACAAACCGTTCCACGGCGCCAATCAGGTCAGCTACGCGCCTTACTATGGATAACACATATGAGTATTTAACTTACCTGTATATATGTTTTAACATTTAAAGAAACTGTAACAGTAATAAGGGCTGCATGGTGGTGCAGGGGGTTAGCGCTGTAGCCTCACAGCAAGGAGGTTCCTGGTTTGAATCCCCGTCTGACAGGAGCCTCTCAGTTTGCATGTTCTCTCTGTGCTATGTGGGTTCTCTCCGAGTACTCCAGCTTCCTCCCACAGTCCAAAGACATGCTGGTTAGGTTAACTGGTGACTCTAAATTGCCCGTAGGTGTGAGTGTGGCTGGTTGTCTGTCTCTTTGTCAGCTCTGTGATGGACTGGTGACCAGTCCAGACCCGATGACAGCTGAGATCGGCTCCATCCCACCTGTGACCCTGAAACAGGAAAAGCAGTATAGATAATGGATGGAGGGACTGTTAATACTTGATGAAAACTATGAGTAAAATCAGTTCTGCTTGATGGTTTGTTTCCGTTATGTCACTGTTGTCTACAGCAGCTTATTTGGTTGTTTGTTCACCCAAGAAATCTTTCAATTAGATGTTGAATTGTAGAATTAAAGAATCTGACAACAAATCTGCAAATAGTTCAGCTGCAAACTTGTGGACTATCACTTCCTGATTGGAGACAAACAATGAATAATATATAATCACAAATAACCTTCATGACACTCCAGTGAAGATATGAAGCACAGATAGTTTTTGGTTTCTCACTAAATCTATCTGGTCTTGTCTTTAGTACCTGTTGTATGCAAAGTGTGTCACCACTTCCTTCTGTTGGAGAGTTGGGTAATCCCCATTAGTATGAGTATGCGCACACACACACACACACTTTTCACTTTCTCCTTCAGGCAAAACAATCCAGTTTAATTCTTTGAAAGCTGCTGAGAACAACGTGCTGATGTCGTGTTACAGAACGTCCAGGTGAACTTGTACTAGCAACACTGACAGCAGGTCTGACGTTGCTGCTGCGCTCACGAGTTGGGAACTCAAAGTCGACCTAAGAGGACAATAACTCACTTTCTTTCAGCACTTTGAAAATTTGGCAGCAGGCCGTGATTCTCTCAAAGAATTGTGTTTGGCTTGAAGACACCTGTCACACATCGGCTAAAAAGAAGCCGGCTAGCCCGTCTCTGTTGTCGGTACTGTTACTCTGTGAAGAGAAAAAGAGAGTGACCACGAGTGAAGGTGGTCTATGGTACTTAGCTTACTGCTGTAAAGGCATGCATCAGTCATTAACATCGATTGTTGACTCAAATTAACAACTGTCACAGTAGTCGTATTTTTACAATTCTACAATTCATTTAGCATAGAAAGCGACGTACATCAGAGAGTAAGTACAACACAAGCAAGGATCTAGAGAGGAGGAAACAACGCCAGCAAACAGCTTTAAGTCTGATCAGACACACAGGTGCTGACAGGAAGTGACCCGAGGCAGATTACAACATCAACAGCTGTTCTTGAGAGCTCTAATCAGCATCAAAATCATCCTAAAAGCGCCATTAAAAAACAAAACCACCATCATCAAGATATTCAAAGGGATAACATGCTAATTTGGTGCAAAATGCCCATCTGCCCTCTTTCCAAATGTGACTTTTTAAAGGTACTGTCTGATCTGTTTCTTGTGTCTTTCCAATAATTCAAGCCTTTATTCTAGGGTCGTAATAATGGGTTTGGATTCAACCCAAACAATCACTGAAGAACACAATGCTTTTCTTTTCAAGTAATTGAACCGGGACATCTTGTTAAACTTAAGACCCAATAAGGGGGTCACTGCTTGGGACTGAGTGCTTGTGAACATCTAGTTCTGTTTCGAGTTACTCTTCCCCGGGCGTTTGCAGTTTTAGAGAACTCTGAGAACACGCCTTGCAACACAGTCAACTTCCTGAAAAAGAGAGAAGAGCCACATGTGCACATTATGTGCACGGAAACACAAAAGAAGAAGTCTCTCTTTTTTATGTCTTTTTGTTGTTGACTCTGGCTTTTCTCTTTGCAGCCATGGCGACAAGAAGGTGTTTTCATGCCAGGGCCTCCAGCTGGCGGTGAACTGGTTCTGGAACAAAGGGCTGCGGGACATCACCGTGTTCGTCCCCTTGTGGAGAAAGGAGCAGCCGCGACCCGAGGCACCCATCACAGGTAAGGGCACCTTTCTGAGCTGAGGGAGGACTGCAGCCATCCTGACTGAATTTGAAGTCAGTTAAAGGACATGTTTAAAAAGTCTTCAGAAGACGTTAATCAGCCTTTCTTGTGCGTTTTTCCCCCTTCATTGTGCCCTAAACTGGCTACAGGTGTTTTCCAGTATGATCATGAAGTGAATGTGGTACCAACACAGTTAATGTCCTATTTTAGAACTGCTGATCAGGATGAACCAGAATGCAAACCTCATTGATGAATGCACTTACTGACACTAAAGTCTGATGTGTCGTCCATCAGTACAGAGTGAAATGTGTTTCCTCTCACTTTATGTAAAGGTTAGATCTCATTATGAGAGTCTTTACCTTTAAAAACATAAATGATGAAGGAATCTAATGTGTGTTTCAAGGAATCTCTTCAACAATTAGAGGGTGCACATTGAGCATAAATCTGAATTAATATGACGCAATAGGTTATCCCACACGCTCCACAGACCACACACTTACTATAGATAAGCATCACATAGTAAGGCTGGAATTGCTTTTCATCAACTTTCATGTCGATGGAAGGGAAATTCTTCTTGTTTCTTGCAGAAAATGATGGTTGTTATGGATAAAGAAAGTTGGCTGGATGAGTTGGTTGAATCACATTATGTTTGAGATGTTATGTTCTTCATATTTCAGGTTTTACATATCTGTTTGAGTTTGATCATTAACAGCCCTCAAGTCACTGTTTGTCACAGCCGGCTTAATGCCAGTGACAAATGACGCGAGGAGACACGAGCGTAGTTGTAAGACACGCCCACCACGGCAGCTCACGCAATTTCCCTGTGACTGCCAACCAGCCGATCAGAGGAAAGTGGGCACGTGGGGAGGGCAGGCCTTAAAGAGACAGGAGCTGAAATTAACCTTTTTAGGCAGAGGCTGAAATTAGAGATTTTAATGACACCAGAATCTGATTAATAAGAAGGTTTTTGAGCTTCACATCTCTCAACACTACTCAAGAGATGCTCCAGACTGAAAACATTAATAGCGAGAGTGAGGATAACAGATCTCCTTTAATGCTGCTACATCAAGTTTTAATGGGATCCATCCAACAGATTTCACCTTTACCTCTGGAACACAAATTTAAAAACTGTTCATGAAAACCTCTTAATCAATGAAGAAGCACAACAACCCAAACTGAAATACAGATTGTTGTTAATGTTTGATTAAGTCTGCAAAAAATAGCTTCTTTCCTGAAATCAGTAATCAACAGTTAACAAGGGAACACCCATTATGACCCTGCTGTAAACCTCACTATCAAAACAAGGACTGTATACATTTGTTTATATGAAAGCACATGTTTTAGATCATTTGAACTGGAGCTTAACCTTAACCTTAAGGTCAAGGCCAAAACCCTGAAAATGCAACATTGTCTGCACCACTGTTAACCTGCAGTGTGAAGTGCTGGCTTCTCTGACAACAATGCAGCAGTCAGTTTGTCCTCCTTCTAACTTTAGATTCTGGTCCTGAATGGTTAGAATGCAGAAAGGTTTACAGACCGATGCAGTGCTGGCTAAACACTGAAGCTTCAGTGTCCTAGACATGACAACCTGCATCGACTTTAGTGAAGAGGGGGCGGGGGGAGACAGCTCTCTCCAATGTTTTGAATTTGGACTGCAGTACACTTGATGTCAGCGTTACATATTGCGTCTTTAAATGTTTAGTCTGGGCAAAACTAGGACAAATATGTGTGAATAATTAGTAAGAGATAGAGCCAACAGCTAGAGAGAAGAAGTAAACACTGTGAAATGTAAAAAGTGATTTACATGATATTTACACATATCCATGTTTTGTCAGGTCTGTCTGCAAGAAGTCAAACAACTTTCAAACGTTGTTTTTTTTAATGGACTATGGTTTGATCATCAAGAATCGCGCTGCATTACGGCCACACAATCACATTAATTATTTTTGTTCTGGTTGGAAAAAAAAAAGAGGTCAATTTATACGAGTCTTATTCAAGCTGCACATCCATTGATGTTTTTGCATTGTTGTACTTATTTGAATCTGCTTCACTTTTACTCTGAACACATCAAAGCCTTGTTCTGCCTCTTGCACCTCTATTGCTGTAGACGTTTATGAAGTCACTCCTTATCCAAATAAAGAAGTCATTACCCTCCAAAAAACACATTTACACAGAGGGATCTTCACTTGATGTAAAATAATGCATGGGCTCAGGAGCTGACCTTAAAGGCTATGCGATTTTTTGATCCAGCAGATGTCGCCCTTGAGCACCAGCATGAAACCAAAACAACTCTCGCTGCATTGTTGTGTTAGCATGCTAATGCTAGCAATCTTTATTATGCTCGTATCTTCACACTGCATGTAAATTTACCCCGAAATGAGCGTGATCTAGAAACACAGTTAAGCAGTGAGTACAGTATGTTATGCTTCTTTTCTCTAGTCCCTCAATTAAACAACTTTTTAACGTGAGGGGAAGAGCCGGCTGGCCGTCCTGGTGATGTAAACAAACTGAAGATTGGACTCTGAAAACTCACAGAGTTATTTTCAGAGGATATACTTGATTTCTGCTACATTTAAGTGTAAAAAAATCGCATATTAAGCCTTTAAATCCTTTGTCTTATGTGCTTCATAGATCAGCATATTCTACACGAGCTGGAGAGGAGGAAGATCCTGGTGTACACGCCGTCTCGCTGCGTGAACGGGAAGAGGGTGGTGTGCTACGATGACCGTTACATTGTCAAGCTGGCCTTCGACTCAGACGGGATCATCGTGTCCAATGACAACTACCGTGACCTGCAGACAGAGAATCCTCAGTGGAAGAAGTTCATCGAGGACAGGCTGCTTATGTACACCTTTGCTAACGACAAGTAAGTCTGCTAACAGCTGTTGATCACCAAGCCTGAAAAAATAAATAAAAATAAAGTCTGTAATGGGCCGAGGGGAAATAACAAAAGGGGTGAGGTTCCTCTTTGTCTGAACATAACATTGAACTACTATTGTGTCCTTGTGCAGGTTCATGCCTCCAGACGATCCTCTGGGCAGAAACGGACCAACCATTGATGATTTTCTGCGGAAGAAGCCATGGACCCCAGAGAACAAGCTGCAGCACTGTCCTTACGGTAGGTTGGTTCACGTTTGTCTTTTACCCAACAACAGACACAACTACTCAGGTTACACTTCCTTGTACTTTCTTGAGGGATTAAATCAGCAAACAACAATTCACACTGAACAATAAGAATGAGTTTGAGGAGCATAAAGCGTGTCTGTCAAATTTCCATGTAATATATCTTGTTTGTGCAGGAACAATCATGCTATTCTCATGAAAAGTTCCTAACTATACCAACAAAACGTAATAAATTATACTGTATTCATGTATCTATGTATTCATGAGAGAATTTGGACCCATCTTAGCAAAATTAGCTAGCTCCAGCGAGTTAGTATGTTGGACATAAGCTGACCCATAAAGCAGCTTCGATTAGGAGGTCCCTTAAAAAAGAGGCACTAGGGTACGTAAAACATATGCAAAGGGTAGCTTGAACATTAAGCTGAAGAGGATCTTTAAACAAATGATAAGATGTACCATATAGGAGACACCTAAGGGTACCAAAAAACAGTTGCTAAAGAAAACTTTGATTAATAAACGAGGACAAGCCTCAGCATGTCAACTCTTAGTTACTCAAAAGCCTGTTGGTGGCAGTCACTGTGCTGGAAATGCTCTCTTAACCAAGCAGCAGCTTCCGGTGTTGAAAAATGAAGCCGATGCAAAATCCTGCAGTTCCTCAAGTGTCCACTAGAGGCTGGCTGCAGAGGCACCAGAAGTCACAAACACACCCATTCAAAAAGTCCATTTTTACAGCAGAGATTAACATGTTTACAACCTGGTTCAAAAAACCAAACAGGTCTGATTAGCTATTGTCATCATGGGCACACAAACAGCTCTCAGCCTGTCGTTAGGTTGACTTAAGGTAAGGGTGACTTTCAGTCATCCTAACATCAGGCTGAGAGCTGTTTGTCAGGTGGGTATTAAGCACCCTGACAAACTGCTAAACCACGCCCACCTGTCAATCAGGTCAGCTACGCGTATTATTCTAAATAAATAAAGTTATTTTTAAAATCCACCCCCCTGTACAGCGTGTAAAGATAAAGACATGAGCTAATCAGACCTGTAAAAACTTTTTTGAAAGGGTGTGTATGTGACTTCTGGTGCTTCTGCACTCAGCCTCTTGTGGACCCTTGAGGAACTGCACTTCCACATTGGAAGTTTTGCACTTCCACATTGGCTTTGGCACTTCCACATTGGCTTCATTTTTCAACACTAGAGGTTGCTGCTTGACCCTGACAAAGAAGGAAAATAAAGTTTCATGCCTGAAATGTACCTCCATAAGACCAGCTGTTGTGTGCCACAGGGCTTTAGCTGCAGCTATTGTCAAATCTCTACATTGTCATGTTGGTCATCTGGGAACTGCAGGGCAAAACAGATTGGCCAATCAGCCACATGTTTTTAAGCAGTTAAGGAAAGATTTTATAAGAATGCTTTTTGAATGCATATAGTTGGCTAGGTATTCAGCCCCTGAAGTTGATGACTGAAAACATTTTTTATAATCTTAAAAAAAACGAAACGTTCTTATTAAAATAGGCCTTGAAAAACGACCCCCTCTCAGGGAGGAGAGCCAGCAAGGGGTGCTGTTTTATTTTCTTGTTCTGCTTTCCTCCCTGATGACTCCTGACTGAAGAATATGAAACTTGTGGGAGGTCAGTGATCTGTCATGAAGAGATTAGCCGAGGAGTGATTCATTAGCCTGCATGTCAGTCAGGGCTTTGGTCTGAGAAACACCCAGCAAAACACCGGGAGCTGGGACTGGGATCCCCACCACGAGTCCTACAGAAATAGGACCTGCCTGAATACCAAAGGAACAAAGAAAGCGAGAGGTTACAGCATATTTGTTTGTGAAAGCAAAGTAAGTTTAGAGAAGTGAAAACAGGAAGAAAGAGCTTGCAGTACGTGTTGACTGTGTCCGGAGTTATGTGCATAAATAACACATTCTTTCTTTCTTTCTTTCTTTCTTTCTTTCAGGAAAGAAGTGTACCTACGGAGTCAAGTGCAAGTTCTACCATCCAGAACGAGCCAACCAATCACAGCTGTCTGTGGCCGATGAACTGAGGGCGCTAAGAGACAGAGCCAAGAACCTCTCGCCCAAGCCAAGCCTGCAGGAGTCTCTCTGCCCTGACATGTATCAGCTAGAGCACAGATACTCTTCCTCCACTCCACCGCCTCTGAGCACAGAGGAGCAATACCACAGGGCTTCACCCAGCAGCCATTTTATCTATCAGAGAGACTCAGGCAGCCCGAGATCCCAGTCCAACACGAGCCTCCACCACAGCCCGAGTCCGGATGTGGATGAGGCGTTTGGATCCATGGAGAACTCCATGTCCAGGCTGTACATCCAGGATGCGCTTTACAGCATGGAGCGCCCTCCACACAGCTACAGCAGCGGGGTGGCCAGCTACAGTCATGACGACTACTCCCTCTCAGGGTCACTTGGCGACATTGCGCACAGGCTCTGCATGGACGGTGGAGGTTACTACCCCCATCAGAACGGTTCAGCAACCTGCAGCCAGTGCAGTTGTGGTCACCAGCCTGACATGTCCCAACACCAGCCAGCATGGGGCTCCTGCCCGGCTCTGCCTCCACTTTATAACGGGCAGCACTCAGGCCATTTTTCACAAAAGCAGCACCTTAGACACACCCCAAACAGACAGAGCCACAGCCTGCCGAGGGACCCGTGGGTGCAGGACAGCCGCTCTGACAGCAGCAGGGCCATGAGCCAGTCCTGCGAGCAGAGGAAAGGCCTGAGGAGCCAGCTGAGCACCCTCTTCCCTCAGCCCATGGTGGAGCACGTCATGACTCTTTACCCACACGTGTCAGACATGTCGGAACTGATTTCTTTGATCCAGCGCCACAGGACGAGCCACATCTCCTTCTAGATCACAAAGACTTGCTTTACGACTCACACTGAGCTCGCGTCACAGTTCTCAATCCAGAAGCAACGTGGAAACATGGAACTATGAATTCTGTGTAATTATGACTCGTACTTTAGGACAACTATCACAAGACACACATCATGCACTCCTGAAGGTTTCTAGATAGTTTCAGGACAGGCTGCCCCTGAGGTCTCCCTGAGATGTACATATATATACAGTATGCTCGTCACAAAGGGAGACTTTCCTGGTTAGACCAAGGGGGGTCTCAGGAGGTC
Organism: Labrus bergylta; assembly: GCF_963930695.1. Classification (NCBI taxonomy): domain Eukaryota; kingdom Metazoa; phylum Chordata; class Actinopteri; order Labriformes; family Labridae; genus Labrus; species Labrus bergylta. The sequence continues at coordinate 25,865,832 of NC_089209.1, read as the reverse complement.
AAAAGGTCAGGATGTAAAAAGGACAACACAGAAATGGCTGACATAGAGTCCAACACTGTGCTGAAAGTTTTTACCTTTATATCAATGCTACATGTTATTGTACAATCAAATGTGTGCTTACAAAAATGCATGTGAACGTTCCTGAATATTACTTGCTGCAGAGGCTGGCAGGAAAAATCCCGGGCAAATTCAGGGGGGGAAACTGCAGCTGTTTGTGTTCACACTTGCAGCTAAACACGATTTTCAGGGAATTTGGTAAATGTGTGAAAACACCAACTGTGACGTGGAACAAATTCTCCAAGCTTCCACTTTTTTTTTGGCATTAACAAGCGACTTTATCTGATGAAGTGTTCAAAATGTAGCTGACTGAATGTTGTCTCATGTATTAAAGTGCAATGCACTACTCGACAAACTTGGCTACTTATTGTAGCGTTGACAAAGTTTTATTAAAGCAGCACGTGTTGTTTTCTCATAATGCCTCAAAGTGAGGAACACTATTACTGGTCTGTACTTCTGTAAAGAACATCTCCGACTTGTTTTTCATCAAATTTAAGAGGCCTGTGTTTTTGCTGAGCCTGTGAAATAAAAGCATTTAAAAAATCTGAGTCACTGTGGATACTTGTCTGAAGGGAACTTGTGATTCCCACACACACACACACACACGTGCACACACACACACACACACACACACGCACACACTAATGTGTTTAAATACCAAATGTATTGAAAAGAAGCAACAGTACATCCCTTTAAAACATTGCTCAATATGAGCCTCTTCAACCTTTAAACTCATTCAGTGTGCAGTTTTTTATGGCTTATTGTGTTGCTTTTGTTTACAACTTAAAGGACCAATCAGTAAGATATGTAGTCAATAAAATGATGTAACATGACCCTACTCTATCATCAGACCATACAGTTGCCCCAGGTTTAAAAAGCTCAATAAAGTGTTCTTAAAGATAGACGGAGGAGGGAGGAAGTTGTGTCATCATTAAGGGACCAATTTGTAAATGGTAAATGGACTTGAGCTTGTATATTTCTTTCCTAGTCTTCTGACTACTCAAAGCTCTTTTACACAACAGGTCACACCCTGATGGTAGAGGCTGCTGTGTAGTGAGACCATCAGAAGTAACTAATCACATTCATACGCTACAGACGAAGCAGTGGGATCAATTCGAGGTTAAGTGTTTTTCCCAAGGACACATCAGACATATTGCTGCAAGAGCTGGGGATTGAACCTTCGACCTTCCGGTTGAGGGTTAGGGTTAGAGAGGACGACTCTACCAACTGTGGCACAGCTGCCCCTCTTTGAGATATCTAGTGACTGAAATGATAAAGGTACCTTACTATATGATCAGACATTAAGGAAACATGCAAAGTTGAAGTGCTGGCTTCTCTGACAACAATGCAGCAGCCAGTATGTCCTCCTTCTAACTTTAGATTCTGGTCCTGAATGATCTGGATTTGTTTGGACCAGAGAAGTAGGTGGTTTTAAGGCACCCCCACACGGCCGTTTTGGATGCCCCTCAGTTTACCAGATATGAGAGCAGTTATCAGGTCAACAGGTGTTGCAGTGATGGAAGTGGGCAAGAGAAGTGGTTCAGATAGAAGTGATTGTACCCGACCTAAAAAGCCTCTGCATGTTTCTAATAAGCTCCACGAGCAGAAACGTGCTCAAACTAGGATCAATATTGGAGATGCTTTTGAAAAATGGAGAGAGGTTAGAACACAGAAAGGTTTACAGACCCATGCAGAGCTGGATAAACACTGAAGCTACAGTGTCCGAGAAACAGCAACCAGCGTGAGCATCGACTCTAGAGAGGAGGGGGCTGGGGGGGGGGAAAGACAGCTCTCTGCAATGTTTTGAACTACGACTGCAGTACCTCATGTGGTGTTTAAGCAAGAATATAAATCTGGGCTATATGTTACCAGATGACAAAATTCCTCATTGTAAACATCAAATGTCAGATTTTGACATTTTTGCAGTCGGCCCAAAAGCTGAGAACATCAGCAACATCTGCAGGCTTTTTAACAAACTCAGAAATCAGGGAAACAAAATTAACAAACCATCCTTTAACTTCATGACAGCAGCAGTTTTCCTGTCGTCCCATTAACCACATTATTAGAGTCTACATGTGTAAACACTTGTGATAAACGTCAAACAGTCCGTCTCTACTTCTCCCTATACAAGTCTAGTGTGCCATCTAGTGGATGGTCTGTTAACAAAGGGGGGTGGTAGAGGAGCTCACAGCAGAACAGGAGACAGGATTTCTTACCAGCTGCTTGGTGGTAATCAGCGGGACACTTCTTGATCCTGCTGCATGTGCTTCTGTTCCCCTCACCGTGATGCTCGGTGGATAAATAAACTCTGATTACCTGATGGGCTCATGCCCCCCTGTGCTGGATCAGATCTACCGTTTCCTCTGGTTTGCCACGACGGTAACATTTGAGTATTTGCACAACAGTACGATAGAGACGAACAAAAACAAATCAGAATAGATTTTTTTTTATTATTTTTACAAATAACTTATCTGTTACAAAGACAGTTTTCCCAGCTAAAATCAAAAAAACACTTTAGATCCAAATTATTTTTTTCCTTTGAATAAAACATGAATAAACTGCCTCTTCACACCGACGTGCTGATGACGCTGAAAACGGGGATCTTTGGTTTGAAGAGAGGAAGAGAGAAAGTTTGGCGTAAGTGCTTAAGAGATGATAATTCATCTTATACTTTGAAACGGGTCGGAAACAAGAGTTAGGTTTCGGGGGGGGTTAAAAATAAAAAAAAGGCACTTGGGTGTGACAGAGGTGATAATCAATACAAATTCAATCGTTCTTAAGGCATTGACGCAAGGCAGCATTTCACAAATGTGGAAAAAAAAAAACAAAGAAAAGAAAGTAACTACTCCACAGTTAAAGAAAGTACATGACAATAGGTAAACTTTAGAAACACCCTCATCAGTTAAAGCTTAGGAGGATGAAACCAGCCAAATACAAATAGAAGAGTATACAAGGTGGACAGTCATGTTGTGTTTGTTTCACTGACGTAACAGTTCGGACCTGCTCTACTCAAAGGCAAGGGACCCATATGATTATTTTCCTCTTTGGTACCTCACAGAAGGCGGTTCAGGTGCTCAGCGACAATCTGCAGCAGCGTCCTGATTGTCCTGATGAAGCAGAGTCTCTTTGCACGGAGGTGAAGTTGTCCCCAAACATTTGAAACCTACATTCCAGTTGTCAGATACGACGGCAGTTTGTAATTTACTTTTTTTCTTTGCATGACGGTCCTGACATGTTTGGCACCCAGAACAAAACAAGACTCTTGCGTGGCCTTGCCGCCTCTTCTGCAGATCGTACACACTGACCAGACCGTGCAGATGTAGCTTCATGATGACTGCAAAGTTCTCCGCTCCTCTCCTTCTGCAAGGCTTCAACTCTCACAGAAATCAAGTAAAAAGCTTTTTTTTTTCCTTTCTTTTTTTTCTTTTTTTAAAGGGAGCACGGTGCTTATTCGTTTCGAAAGAGGAAAACAAAACAAGAAAAAAAAAAAGTTAATAAAGTCTATAAAGCTATACTTACAGAAATACAAGTGATTCATAGTGTGAGGAAAAAAAGGCTTTCAGGGCACGGTCTAAAAGTATGTACAGTAAAAAGCTCCAGGGGAGTTTCTGCCTCCGTGCACTGTACACAAAGCATGCAACTTAAGTTTCTTTTTTTTCGTTTACTCGTGATCGGAGAGACAGGAAAAGGGAGGGGGAGGACATGAGGCACGTTTGAGAGGCAGCGACACTGCCAGTTCCCCCTTTGGCATCCTGTTAAAACAGCAAACAAACTTGAAGAGTCCACGATTAGTCTGTTAGTTTTCCCTTCAGATGGCGAGCAGTGGCTGAACACAGTTCCCAATTCCAAAGTCATGCCACCACACAGAAAGAAAAAAAACAACATTTAAATCAGCAAAAGGCACCTGTGTGTGTGTGTGTGTGTGTGTGTGTGTGTGTGTGTGTGTGTGTGTGTGTATGTTTGTGTGTGTCTCTGTGTGCCGTCAAACTGCAAGGCCACACTCATAATACTGGAAGTGGGAGCAGCGAGGTATCACCAGGGGTTAAAAAAAACAGTCACCCATCAAGCAGAAAAGAGGAGAGGTGACCCCACACAATCCAAGTCTCTAAGGTGAGGTATCATCCGACTCTGCCAGCCTGATTTAAAAAAAACACGAGCTGTAAACACCATCCAGTTGAGCCTTCAGTGGACGGCGTTCTACAAACCTTAGAGAGGACGAGAAGAAGAAAAACAAAAACCGAGAAGACCACACCCAACTTGAGTTTTCATACAACAAGACGGGAAACAAAGGAACAGAGAGAGGACCCTCCATTCTGCTGAGTCTGCTTGGAGATGGGCGGTCAAAGACGGGGGGGGGGGCGGTCGTTTTCCCAGGCGCCTCGCAGGCTCAGAAGTGCCGCGGGAACTCGCACTGTTCACAGCGGTTGAGGGCGGGATGGTTGAGGAAGGTGCAGGCCGTGCAGCTCCACTGCGTCCCCTCGTCCTCCTCCTGGCCCACGTCTGAAGAGGAGAAGAAGAAGGAGGTCAGTACAGAGGAGGAGAAGTGAGGAAAACATGGACAGCTAAATGTTTTCTACAGAGCTGGCATTGGGGGAGTCAGGAGTGTGTTCACGTGCAGATCTATGAAAACGTAGAAACACTGAATGTTTTGCAAAGCATTCACACACTGATCTGAGAGTCGCCATGGAAACATCTGACCCTGGATCGCAGAGCTGCTGTCTCCATCACCTACATCTACTACAACATCAGTGGTGCTGGAGTTATTTTTTAATTGCTTTAGACCTCAATACTTAAAGATAGAGTCAGAAGCTTTTATCTAAAGTATAAAATATAGACTTATACTAAAGTAGAGGTGCTCCATCATCACCTGGTGACTGTGTCTGCAGAGACTCTGTCCTCTGACTGGATTTTAATGTTCTGGTTTATTTGGTTGACGCGGGACGTTTCTGGGCGGGGAGCTGGTGTGTTTCCTCTCAGCCAATAACAACACAGCAGGTGAGTTTAGGAGTGGATACAATTCAGTGATTAGACGCGATTCAAACCGGCGAATATGACGGACGCAGACGAAGCGGCAAAAAAAAGTGAAAGTGTGAAATGAAGAACGAGGAGCATCTTGTGAAGTTTTACTTTAGTAAAAGTTTCACAAATAAGTAATGACTTAATCTTTTGTCAGGTCAGCAGCATCACATTGTCATGAGTATCAGGACCCTGAAAAGATACGGTAAGTAACTGGAGCTTTTCTAAACTGTCTCTTGAGGGTTCCCTTTTCATCCTCTTCTCATACGACCTTTCAGAATAAACATTTTAACCATAGCCTTATTTAAATTCACTTACCAATTCAATGTCACACATTAACGATTTGAAATCTCAAAATGTTAGAACGTTTTTCTTGAACGTGGCTCTAATACTCAAAGGAATCCTTTTAGACATCACGTTAAATTTTTGGTGGAGAACTTTCATGTTCATTAAATTCAGTCAAGAATTCAAAGACAACGATTGAAAGACCGGCTACGATAAGACGGATAAACTGATCAAAATTCAAAAGAGAGCTTTTAAATTTTATTAAAAAAAACGTGAACCTGCACAGATCTGTTAGTTTAATCTTTTTTTTTCTTTAATTGTATTTCATTTTGTGTTTCATCCTGACTTTAGCTTTAGCAATGTTAACATGTGTTTTCCATGCTAATAAAGTCCAATTCAATTGAATTAAAAAGGTTTGGATTTCAAATCTGAAAACCAGAATGTTAAAACAATAAGAGTTTTTAAATTGAAAGACATAAGATGGTTGATGACAAAGGGAGGAGGAGGAAGAAGAGGAGGTGGAGGAAGAGGAGGAGGAGGAGGTGGAGGAAGAGGAGGAGGAGGAGGAGGAGTGACAGATAAGGAGGAGCACAGGGATACCAACCAAGAGGGGGAGTAGGGGAAGGAGTAGAAGGAGGCTCCATCATGAGCTCAGAGGTCACATTATATCTGCTTCCTCTCCTGTCTGGTCACGACATGATGATGGAGCAGAGCAGAGATTGATGGATGGAAGAATGGAAGAGAAAGAAGATAATTGGATGGATGGATGGACACCAAACAGGAAGGAAGAGAAGGGCAGAAAGCAGGAAATCACTCGTTAGTTAGAAGCAGTGTTAAAGCGTCTCGGGCAGATTTGTAATAGAATACAAGTTACAACTGACTACCAATATCCACAAAGTTCATGTGCAACTACGACTTAAGTCAATGTTCCTGTTTCCACAGCACGTTCTGTCTCAAATTTGATCTCGCTCCAGAATCAGACCCAGTGGGGCAGGGCATATGGCGTCAGACTGAACCCAGATAGCATGGACTATGTGTAAATTGTGGGTAAGAATGTTTTTGTTTAAGAGGCTGGCAATTGGTCGGTTTCACCCATTCTGATTCTTGTGATTGGGGAGTAGCAGCAGAGGGAATCACTCCCATGATTCCCCAGCAGCCTCGACATCATCTTTTGTAATTGTTTTGATTGAGCGCCCCCTGGTGGTGGAATTGACATGCTGTGGCTTTAACAGTAGTTATGAATATGCTTAACACAGTCCTTGAAGTATTATAATCATAAAACAAAACTCAACCCTGACCACAGGCCTGACTTGATTTTAGCTGTTAAAGAAATATATTTATAAAGTGATGTGTGAGTAAAAACTTTAAAGATTGTAGGAAAGTGAAATAAAAAAAACATGCAGACATGTCCATGCAACCAGTTCTAAACTTACCAACGGATAAAGTACCTTTGGGTTTGGGTGGGACAGGACCAAGGAATCCAATGTTGTCATAAAAATTATGGATTGCACTGGGATTAAAGTGTGGTCCTGTAAACAATGGAAAGCCTTCCATGTGATAATGGATATACATTTCTCATGATATACAGTGGGTACGGAAAGTATTCAGACCCCTTTACATTTTTCACTCTTTGTTTCATTGCAGCCATTTGCTAAAATCAAAAAAGTTCATTTTATTTCTCATTAATGTACACTCAGCACCCCATCTTGACAGAAAAAAAACAGAAATGTAGAAATTTTTGCAAATTTATTAAAAAAGAAAAACTGAAATATCACATGGTCATAAGTATTCAGACCCTTTGCTCAGTATTGAGTAGAAGCACCCTTTTGAGCTAGTACAGCCATGAGTCTTCTTGGGAATGATGCAACAAGTTTTTCACACCTGGATTTGGGGATCCTCTGCCATTCTTCCTTGCAGATCCTCTCCAGTTCTGTCAGGTTGGATGATGAACGTTGGTGGACAGCCATTTTCAGGTCTCTCCAGAGATGCTCAATTGGGTTTAGGTCAGGGCTCTGGCTGGGCCAGTCAAGAGTGGTCACAGAGTTGTTCCGAAGCCACTCCTTTGTTATTTTAGCTGTGTGCTTAGGGTCATTGTCTTGTTGGAAGGTGAACCTTCAGCCCAGTCTGAGGTCCTGAGCACTCTGGAAGAGGTTTTCTTCCAGGATATCTTTGTACTTGGCCGCATTCATCTTTCCTTCAATTGCAACCAGTCGTCCTGTCCCTGCAGCTGAAAAACACCCCCATAGCATGATGCTGCCACCACCATGTTTCACTGTTGGGATTGTATTGGGCAGGTGATGAGCAGTGCCTGGTTTTCTCCACACATACCGCTTAGAATTAAAGCCAAAAAGTTCAATCTTGGTCTCATCAGACCAGAGAATCTTTCTCATAGTCTGGGAATCCTTCATGTGTTTTTTGGCAAACTCTATGCAGGCTTTCATATGTCTTGCACTGAGGAGAGGCTTCCGTCGGGCCACTCTGCCATAAAGCCCCGACTGGTGGAGGGCTGCAGTGATAGTTGACTTTGTGGAACTTTCTCCCATCTCCCTACTGCATCTCTGGAGCTCAGCCACAGTGATCTTTGGGTTCTTCTTTACCTCTCTCACCAAGGCTCTTCTCCCACGATTGCTCAGTTTGGCTGGACGGCCAGGTCTAGGAAGAGTTCTGGTCGTCCCAAACTTTTTCCATTTAATGATTATGGAGGCCACTGTGCTCTTAGGAACCTTGAGTGCTGCAGAAATTATTTTGTAACATTGGCCAGATCTGTGCCTTGCCACAATTCTGTCTCTGAGCTCCTTGGGCAGTTCCTTCGACCTCATGATTCTCATTTGCTCTGACATGCACTGTGAGCTGTAAGGTCTTATATAGACAGGTGTGTGCCTTTCCTAATCAAGTCCAATCAGTTTAATTAAACACAGCTGGACTCCAATGAAGGAGCAGAACCATCTCAAGGAGGATCAGAAGAAATGGACAGCATGTGAGTTAAATATGAGTGTCACAGCAAAGGGTCTGAATACTTATGACCATGTGATATTTCAGTTTTTCTTTTTTAATAAATTTGCAAAAATTTCTACATTTCTGTTTTTTTTCTGTCAAGATGGGGTGCTGAGTGTACATTAATGAGAAATAAAATGAACTTTTTTGATTTTAGCAAATGGCTGCAATGAAACAAAGAGTGAAAAATGTAAAGGGGTCTGAATACTTTCCGTACCCACTGTACATGTATACACTCCAGCTTCACACATTACCATCAATAGAAACAGTACAACAAGCATCACAGTGATGCAATCAGGCAGCAGGAGGAAGCATGTTGACAAAAAAACAGAAATTAGAGCCCGACCGATTAATCGACTGGCCGATATTAATATCTGCAGATATTAGCCTTTTGAGTGACTATTGGTATCGGCTAATTTTATCTCAGATATGCACCGATATTACTTGATATACTCACCAGTCAAACAGCATTTCATTTGAGATTCATTGTATTAGACTAGCAGTTCTCTTTGACCAGCAGTGGAAGCTATATGGATTACAACAAACATTATCACTCTCCAGAGTGGTGATGCACAGTTACTTTCCAGTTGAGTTGTCTTCGCTAAATATCTTTTCCACAAGTGTTTGATAACTGTGTTTGAGGGATCAATGCAATCAATATGTAAATCTTTTTAGGGCTGGGAATCTTTGGGTCTCACGATTCAATTTAGATTCTTGTAGTCACGATTCGATTCAGAATCTATTTTAGTTTCGAAATGATTCTGGATTCATGAGTCGTGATTCATGATTCAAAGTCTATTTTTGAATCAGTTCATACTTCAGGATCAACTCCAGTCATCTGTGAGACTGGCTGAATTTATTGCTGCTCCATCTGGCATTCTACTAGGTTAAAGAGTTAGCATTAGCACTTAGTAGGGAGGGACTGATTAGCCACATTTCTTTTTTTTTTTTTTTTAAATCGATTTTTGGAAGTAAAATCTCTTAAGATAAGAATCTCAATTTGTATCTTTACAGATGCATAACCATAAAATATCATTCATCCATTTATTGTATTTACTCTGATGCTGCACTACGTCTCATGAAATGGCCGTGATCTAACGGCATCTTTACACACTGCGCTGGGGTTGAATCCCAGACATTGCGCCTTATCAGCGGACAGTTACAGAGGATATACGAAATGTTGAATTTAAGCTCATCCCTCCTGGACGTAGGTATAACGGAACGTTCCATTTACTTGGATCTCGGAGCTGGGAATGACATCACAAAGTCGGACAAGCTACATGGATGCCTTAAGGAGTCCCTTTGTTTTGTTAGCTAATATCAGGCAATAAAAACATGTGAATATAACATGACAGCATGTCCACAGATAGAACTTGCACGATAATATCGGAGTAATCAATTGAATTATGCAAAAAGTGAACATAGCTGTTAATAAACACAACAGATTCAGTGTAACAGAGTTAGAATGAACCTCTTTTGAATTTCTACAAAATTAATGTGTCTGTCATATTTATGTTACTTTGTTGCTGCCTGGTGGTCTAATAGCGCAACTGTAGGGCTCCTAGCTGGCCACCGTACGTACCTCAGCAAAGGAATCTCTCCTGAGCTGAAGGTGGGTGTGTGTGTTAAGTGCTGCGACCAACATATCTCTGTTTAATGGTTTAAAACTGTTCCAAAAACTTTAGGTAACATGTATTTTGTCCATGAGCCCGTTTAGAATGTACTGTTAGAGTTTCGGACATTTATGTGTAGAAATGTTTATTTTATTTTACGAGTTTCAGTTTGTTTACATACCGAGCTAATGCTAGTTAGCTTACCAGTTAGCTGCTTCCTCGTGGCCGTGATGCTCACGTTAATGCTCTTGTGTGCGTGTTTTTGTGTTATACAGATGTGAGTCCTTGCAGTTGCATATCAATGCTGATTGTGTGCTTTTGTATTATACACCAGGTAGGCATGGTTAAATTAGTTTTACATAAAATGTGAACTGTAAATTCATGTTGTTTGTGTTAATTGTAAAAAGCTATAAAATGCACTTCATTGATGGTTACGTGTTAAAATGAGTTTGGTATGTTTATATACAGATAAAAATTGAAAATGCTCTTATTTGGTACTCAAAGACAAAGTAAAATTCCACTATACGATCACTTGTGCTAAAAATGTATTTAATTGATATGATTTCAGGATGTTATGTAAAAATATTCTCCTGAGCTGAAGATGTGAGTCCTTGCAGTTGCATATCAATGCTGATTGTGTGCTTTTGTATTATACACCAGAATAAAAAAAAAAGGAAAGAGATCCAGAGTGAGAGCAACTCCGGCTGTTGTGGCGTTCTTCCTGCACCACAAACATCTGAGGCAGACACACACCCTCCATAGTCCAGCAGAGAAACACAACCGGTTACATCAGCTTGAACGTTACTGTTGACACGCGCAGCAGCCATTGGATTTTAACCGAGGCTACAGCAGGTTCTCCGAGTCCAAATTCCAATTTCGGAGTTGGAATTTCCGATTTCCAAGATCAAATGGAACGCACCATAAAGTACCATCCTGCAAAACTTAACGATACAAGAATAGCAGCCATCTGTGATATTCTTATCCTTCTTAGCTTTACTTGATTGACGGTATATTCTCGTTTTTATTTCTCTGCTTCTCTCTGATGGGTTACTTTATCTTGTTTTAGAGGTGGCTTATTATCTGAAGTATTGAGCACAGTTTCACTTCATGTCCTGTCCTGTCGTCTGTATGTAAAATGAGGCCGACTCACTCACTGTAAGCCGAATCTATCTACAGAAAAAGTAAGTAACCTCACCTCAACTTTATCTGAGACTGAGCTGAGTGAGAAGCAGAGTTCATTTTGTGAGCAGCCTCATGCTTCCCTTCACCTGCGTATGTTGTTATGCAGTTCGACCTCTAGCGCCAGTTGAGTGCTGCCAAGGGGGCAATAAATCTCTCGTTACCAACCAGCAGCAGGATGCAATTCAGGAAGAGCTGATAGTTAACGGCACAATGGCAGCAAATGACTGCGTGTGCTGAGAGGATGTGAGTGACTGGCCAGACCGACGACCTAATGCTGCAGAGTTTGTGATCCGATCTGACCTCCCCGGCTCAATGACTAACAGTTAACTTTACATTGTAACACGATATAAACACATAGAATAGCAGTTTAAGCATGAACATATTTTAAATGAAATATTAAGAGAGGGTACAGAAACATAATCCTACCTCTTGTTTGAATGAGATCAATTTCTTTGGTGAGACAGTCGATGTCGATCTGCAGTAACCGGTTTTGGCATCGCAACTGCTTCATTTCCTCGATCTGAAAGAGAGTGAGACAGGAAGAGATCAACAGGCGGGCGGGACAGCTGCAGACACAGGCAGATGAGTGGTAGATGGTGTCAGTAGCTTTTTCCTAAATAATAAAAATACAGACTTATACTAAAGTAAAGCTGCTTAATCATCATTTCTGGACCTCCATACATGTGTGGTGGTGACTGTGTCTGCAGAGACTCTGTCCTCTGACTGGATTTTAATGTTCTGGTTTGTTTTGGTTGACTTTCGACATTTTCGGGCGGGGAGCTGGTGTGTATCCTCTCAGCCAATGACAGCACACAGGGGAGTTTAGGACGTGGCTGCGCGGCAAAGAAGAGAAAATATAATCATTGTGAGGAGGAGGAACGCAGAGCAGATAAAGCTTGTTCTAAAACGAGGGTGGTTTCTGCTTTCTGTTGGACAGGCAGGTGACAAACACCGGTGGTTAGCTTGTGCTAGCGTCCGGAAGCTTTTTAGTGTAGATACAAGTAGTAAACGGACACACTATGTCCTGCAGTGAGGGTGCGCTTCTGGAGGCCCAGGAGGAGGGGCCTAGTTTGAATGTAGTGTTTACAAGCTGCAACGAACATTTCTACTGACTCCACATTTGAAGAGGACATATGATCCCCCTTCTCCACCTTTTCAAACAGTCCCCTTCGGTCTAAATGAAACATCTGTGCTGTGCTTTGATCAAAATATAACATGAGTCAAGCACCAGAGGAGGTTTGTGACCCTGTAGAAACCAGCTCTCTCAGAACGCTCCGTTTTGGTGTGTGTGTCTCTTTAAATGTAATGACCCCCCTGAGTTTTCCCCGTAGACATCTCTCCTCTGTAGCGAGAATAAAAATGGCCGACCTGCGCAAAATTTTGTTCTAGGCTGGGGGTGGAGTCCATGGGTGGAGATACCAGGGGAGGGGATTTTTTTTTACCAGAATCCCACTGTGACATCACGAGAGCAAATTTGAAACACAGCATGTTTCTCTGTGTTGTAAGACTTATGCAGACCACAAACAAAGGACTGGATGGATTTATTTCACATTTTGTGGGTCAGTAGACACTCAGGTTACCCATAAAACACTGTTTATTTTTTATTTTTTAAAGATTTATTTTTGGGCTTTTTCGTGCCTTTTAATACAGAGGGAGGACAGTGGATAGAGTCGGAAACCAGGTAGAGAGAGCAGGGAATGACATGCAGAAAGGGGCCATGGGTGGAAGCGAACCCGGGCCTACCGCTCGAGACGAGAGTCTCAACACATGGGACGCACACCCTAACCATTGCACCACCAGCGCCCCCCATAAAACACTGTTGAAGTGGATTTTTCATAATATGTTCCATTTAAGTTTTTTTCCATATTATTTTTCCTTTTGCTATTTCCAATCCTTGAAGGGCCAAGCTGTCAATCAACAGGTTTTATATTCCTATTAATGTATGTATCTATTCCTCTCTTTATGCAGGTGCATTGACCTTGTATTTCTCGACAATCCTACGACTCTGTAGCTCTCAGGCCGTTTTGCTTTCGAGTCAGTGGAGCCGATCTGTTACCGTGTCAGCAGCAGAGCTGGCTCGGCTCAGTAAACAACACTGAAGCAAAGAGCTACTGAGCTCAGCAACAGCAGCCAATTAACCCTCCGCAGCCTCTTTCCCCCGTCCGTAGACTCCGACTGTAATAGCTGACAGAACAGCTGACTCAACAAAGAGCTAAGAGCGGCACTTCATCTGAACCCGAGAGGTTTCAACAAACTCACTGCAGCAAGTGTAACATAAACACAGAGCTATACAGAAAAATAAATATGGAAGGACACGTTCACTTTGTTTGCTTTTCAGCTCCCCTGTTTGAGCATTTTCTCTGCAGGAGCTGCAGAGCCTCACTTACAGAATTAACTGTGAGGTGAATCTGACGTTATGAGTTTGACGTTATGAATCTGACCTAATGAATCGTCCACTGACAGTCTGAAAATATGGCCGGATATCGGAGTAATCACAAACAAAGCCATGATAAATATTGCATAAAAATATAAACCAGTTTTTAAATAATATCCTGCAGCCAGACCCGTTCTTGAAAGGGCCACCCCAGGTACCACCCCAAAATCCAAATCTATACATTTTTGTTTTGAGTCCCTAAAGAATCAGGCTTAGAAGATGTATGTTACCTAATTGTTTAACTTTCAAGTACTCATCATTAGTGGGGATACAAAGGGTGGAAAAAATGCTGTTCATTTGCATGTGTGTGCCCACAAACTGCATGTCACCCCTGCTTAGATCAGTGCCCCAGGTGGGCAACCCCAGTAATGACAGAGAGTCTGGACAAGCCCCTGCCTGCAGCCGTAAAAACCAGTCAAATTTCTCTCTCCAGTACCAAACCAGAAGACGCACCTGTGTAGATGATAAACACGGTGTGGACGGCTGTTACGCGTCTTCACTGTGAGTGAAACTAGAGCTAGATGGTAAGATCTCATAGTTACGTCCAGTGAACCTGTAAATGTTTAAGGTAGAGAGAAAGGATACACCTGCAGATGCGTTTTAGCTTCTTATGCTAACAGATCTCATGTTAGAGCTGAAGTGAAACAAACCACAGGGAGACACAACTTAAATGTTTCCGCAGCGTTTTCTTTTTTGCCTCCAGATAAAACTCTGAAGGAACCTAGTTGTAGTTTAGTAAATAGTGACCCTAAATCTTGGTGTACAATGAACAATTTCAGGCCAATATAGAGCAGATATTTGAGTCGTACAACTCATTTTGAAGTTGGACTAAATTTCAGCCCGAACAAATGGCGTCAGTCGTGCAGTGTTCACTGAGGCAGGACGTCCGATCACAGTGTGAACAGCTGCTCAGTCAGTTTCTGACATGTTTGATATTTTAGTCGTACGCCTGCACACAATCGCACAGTGTATGCAGGCGTGCAGGAGCAGATTCCCTTTTTCCCTCTGATTGTACCTACACAAACTGACAGACAGCGTCTAATATCAGCATGGCAACAGCAGGCATTCTTGTTTAATCCGTCTCCCCCTCCTATCAGGAAAGAAATGTTGGCAGGAAATATCTGATTTAGCTGCTAGTTAGCTTGTGTTTATTGGTACGCAGATTGTGGGTGTATATGTCTGTGTGTGTGTGTGTGTGTGTGTGTGTGTGTGTTGGAGAGAGGGTGTGAGAGCATGTTTTTGTGGGTGTGTATAGCCAAGTTGAGCTGTGCATACGAGACAACTGAAAACAGCCTCCATCTGTTGAAGGTTTGTGTTGAAAATTGTGAATGCTCCATCCTGATTTCACTCTCAGTGTGAGCTCTCGGGTCGTGCCTGACAATCGGGTCGTACAGTGTGAGCATATAAATCGTGAGCTTTGGTATTGCGTTGAAAAACGATTCAGTCGTGTGACTTCTCCACAATTGTGTAGTGTATACTGGGCTTAAAAGACTGTAGGTTTTAAGAAATCAGAATAATTTGCTTTGAAAGTCCCGCTGATGATTACTGTTCTGAAATGTGAATATCAAAATTACTAAATCTAGGGTTGCACGGTCATCTCAGGTTGTAGTTGTAAAAGCCCATTTAACATAACGGCCCCTCATTGGCCCTGAAGAAAAACACATTGGACTTAATGTAGTAAATCAGTGCATGAAGCTTACAGAAGGAATTTGGGAGGCCGAGTTGGATCTCTCTAGCCGTCTCCTAGTCAGGTCGTTCTCCATCTCGTTGACCTCCTCTTTTAGCTTCTCAAGCTTCTTCTTCTTCAGCTCCAGCTCGTGCCACAGCCTGTCCATGCGGGCCTTCTGGTGGACCAACAACGCTGGACCACACACACACACACACACACACACACACACACACACACACACACACACACACACACAGAACATTGTTAGAAATATTCTCCTTGTTGCATTATTCAAACATGACACATAATAAGAGTAAACTTCTTAACAAGTCAGGTGACCAGATCCTGGTTTTAAACATCCAGTTGGGGTTGTCAGGATTACTTTGATCCATAAAATCAGGATCATCCTGATCCCAGTAGATGACTGATTCATTTACAAGAGAGTGGATATTTTAAGGCTTTTTTTATATATATTTTTGCAGTAAAATTGTATTTTGCTTCATTGACAGCGTAGATAAGATAAAAATGAGGGACGTAAAACAATAAATGATTTTTCTTTATGAAATATTTCACCAAAAAGCAACATAATCAAAAGTTATCTAATTCAAAGCAGCTGTGAGGAGCTTTCTGTTTGTGTGGATTTTGGAGCCCCCTGGGGACAAAGTATGTAATGTGAAATCCCTATGAAGGGCTCATATTCTCCTCCTGTTTGAACCAGTTTAAATAAGTTTCAGAGCTCCTCAAAACATGTGTGTGAAGTTTCTTGTTCTAAATCCACTCTGATCCTGTATTTGATCATGTCTATAAACCCCTCTATTTCAGCCCTGCTCAAAACAGACTGTTTCTGTGTCTGTACCTTTAAATATGTAAATGACATGTGTCTGACCACACCCCCTCTTTGGAAGGACTTGGGTGTACTCGGGCTTTCTCACTCCATTTCCTATTGTTTACGGGGAGAAGGCAGACTCAGAGGGCAGAACAAACACCTAGCTGTGGGAGTGTCACCCACCTGGGGGAGGGGTTACTGCCCTTTGTGATGTCATGAAGGGAAAACCTCCAAAATGCCTGTTTGAGCACACATTTTATGAAAAGTGGAGCAGGCAAAAGACGGAGGGGATGAACTTTTCTCATGATTGGGGGGTTTGTAGACAGACTCGGGACACAAATTAGAGTCAGAGAAACATGGTGAAGTGTATTTTGCATAATGTGTGACCTTTAAAGCTCTAGTAATCCAGATTTAGAGATCCTCAAAAGCCTGTATTTGGATCTAGTTAATCCAGTTTTTCTTTGAACAACAGGGATGAAACATTGAGCTGGATTATGTGATCCTTTTATTCTGGATTAAACCTTTGAACGTCCGGGCCAAGGAGATAATGATAGATTTGAAGATACAACACTGGCTGATGTCTATCTACCAGTCGATCACAATTCCTGGAGCATAAACACCTATGTGTTAAAAGGATTGGCAGGGAAACTACACACGACAAACAAGATTCCTGTACTGTCCGTATATTTGGAAACAGAAAGACCCATCCCGATAAGAACAGCGCTGCAGGCAAACTGTGCTGCAGTGTTTTCATGACTGTGCACATGATCTGCTGCAGCGTGTTGCTCATAACTCATGATTTCTCCCGTATCTGTTGACAGGTCGAAACACCTCCTCCACTGACACTCAATGATAAACAACTCCCTTTCTGTTGCTTATCAAAACACAAAAGTCACTTTTTAAACGTATGGGGTGATAGTCTCTGTGGGAAATGTCGACCTGATGATTACAAACTCATTCTCAGCGGTTTGTTTGATATGAGGGACAAAGTGTGAGAGTATAAAACAGTAAAGAATCTCCACACTGAACTTGTTGTTGATTATATCGAACAGTGGTAAAGTCGGCCTGCTCCCCTACCGAGATATCCAAACAGATGTGGATAAGCTGGAGACGCCTCACAGTTTTCACGCTCTGATGAGAAAAACAAGCTTCTTGTGTTGATTCCTAAAAACTTTGTTACTTTAAGTTCTGAAGTAGACTCATTGAAGTTAATAACTGTTCAAAAAATGATCAAATTATTAAACCCTGTGTGCACCTAGTGATTTTTTCTGAGCGTCAGCATCGTTGTCATTTGTTTTCTATGAGTAGAGAGCGTTTGTAGCAAGAGGCAGCCACCAAGACAAAATGTCCAGCCCAAGTATTTTTTTCCCCAAGCGCTACACCGTTTTTGTGTACAACGCTTCATCCAAGCGCTCCCGAACGCACAGTCAGTGCTTTTCTGCCAGAAAAAAACGCTTGATGAACACAGGGCCTAAGAGGGTTCATATGCTCCCCTGTGGTTTGTGATTTATCCTCATGAATGAAAACAGTTTTAAATCCCTCTTTTTCAAATGCCTGCAGAATCAAAGGATCACGTCTTTCAGCTCCAGGTGTTTTGTTTGATGAAGGGCCGTGCATGACTGATATCGGATTAGGATTTGGCAGCGCATCATAAAGCTATCCACTACTGGTTCCTTATTTTTTTTTAACCTTGAAATAAAACATTTTCATCTGAATTACTTTTTTTAGTGCTTCAAGAACTCACTGCCATTTTTAATTATTGATCAGAAGATAAGTTTGATGATTAGTCCACTGAACAACAAAAAACATCTCAATAATTGTTTTTCTTCAGTGCTGTGTGCTACATCTGTAGAAAAGGTTCAAGAGACTCGATTTACAACATGCTGATGCAGGGGCTTACTGAATAATGATCAGGATCATGGTCCACTTATAGGAGCAGCCCTGGTCATTTCCTGTTTATAATCAGTGTAATTAGGAGAATAATAACACAGGAGCAATATGTAACTCTGACAGCTAACGTCTCCCCCCCGCCCCCTCCTTCCTATAGTTGATGCTCACGCAGGTCACCATGTGGTGGACACTGTAGCTTCAGTGTTTATCCAGCTCTGCATGGGTCTGTAAACCTTTCTGTGTTCTAACCTCTCTCCATTTTTCAAAATCATCTCCAACATTGATCCTAGTTTGAGCACGTTTCTGCTCGTGGAGCTCCTTAGAAACATGCAGAGGCTTTTTAGGTCGGGTACAATCACTTCTATCTGAACCACTTCTCTTGTCCGCTTCCATCACTGCAACACCTGTTGACCTGATAACTGCTCTCATATCTGGCAAACCAAGGGGTGTCCAAAACGGCCGTGTGGGGGTGTCTTAAAACTGCCTACCTTCTCTGGTCCAAACAAATCCAGAGCATTCAGGAGCAGAATCTAAAGTTAGAAGGAGGACATACTGGCTGCTGCATTGTTGTCAGAGAAGCCAGCACTTCAACATAGCATGTTTCCTGTCTGATCATATAGTGAGCTCACTTTATCATTTCAGTCACTAGATATCTTACAGATTGATCCTTTAATGTCCCATTATTTGCATAAAAGTACAGAGCGAACTATCCATAAAAAATATCATTAGAAGGCTATGTTATCTTTGCATTCATTGTGCAATCTGTGGAGCATGACATCACTTACACTCCTCTTTACAGCCAGTTTCATTGATTACAGGAGAAGCTTAGCTTGCAAGTGCAACGGCTAATAATGACTGCAAGTTTCAGCAGAGTAGTTGTAGGACACCGGGTCAGAAGGTCAGCATCAGAGACAGCGTGCCCGATGTAAAGCCCCTCTTGTTGGTAGTCACTGCAGTGCAGGAGTCACAGCTGGTGACTCACACGTAATACAGTGAAAAGCCCAAAAAAGGTAAGAGCAGTGTGCTCCGACATGTTTGACTCACACCACAGAATCTGCCAGTCTCAGGGGTCGTCAGAGCAAACACAGCATTTAGTGTGGAGGACTCACACTTCAGTCATCGCAGCGGCCCCTGAACGAGCGAGTCACCTTTGCTTTTATGTAACTCACGGACATGCACAAAGTTAAAGTTGCTACACTAACTGAACACGCAGTGACAGCAAGTACACTCAGTTTTGGTTTAGAACTAAATAGAACAGTCAGAGTTATGGAGAGAGACTCTTAAAATCACACAGTATACTTTAAAGGAAAATTACTTTCTTGGCCGGGCGCAGTGGAAAAAGCATTTCGACCAACTGCTGGCAGCAAAACAACTTCACAATATAAATTATTGGTAAAAGAGGCCCTTATCACTTTGCACTTTTAAGCTACTCCACATGTACTAAACAACCAATAAACATTGAAGCAAACAGCTGCTGTCATGACATTAAACTGTGTTTGACTTTGGATTCACAATTGAAACTCATTTTGGACACTAGTGTGCTTAGTCCAAGCTGTCTGCATTAAAGGAGGATTCTGAGTACATTTAGAGACTGAAGGTACCACGAGCAGTGGTACCCTAAAATATGTAAAAAGGATTAAAAAGTCTCCTTTATCTCTGTGTAGAGTCTGTTATTACTAACTTGAGGTCATGAGAACCGATCTGTGAAAATGTAATCAACATATGCATTTACAGTGCTTGTCTTTTTGTAAAACTCACCTTGTGTGTACGCTGCATCATCAGAGCCCATGCTGAGTCTGCGAGACTCACTCGGCTTCTCCCTGTGCGGAGACAGCGGGTCTGAGAGGTGAAGGGGGTCTGGCTCCACATAGTGGTGGTCTGAGGGTATACTGAGGAGGTTGTTGGGCTCAAATGTAGGGGACACCACCCCGGGGGACACAGCTGGGGGCTTATTGGGGGACACTGTGATTTTAAAAGTGTATTTGGTGTTGGGCTGAGTCACAACCACGCGAGGCGATGATGCTGTGCCTCCTCCTCCCACAGACGCACGGGACTTAGGAGGATGGTGGTGGATGTAGGCAGGGCCCATGCTCACTTGGCCCCCCAGGTTCCTGGCCCCCGAAGGCCCCTGCAAAGGAGTGTTGGCTGAGATGTAGACTGTGGGGGGGTTCCTGCCCCCACTGTCATCACTGGAGGCGTTGGCTGAAATGTAAAACTTTGGCTGGGAGCGGGAGCCGGCTGAGGCCATGACGGCCTCCTCAGAGGGGGTGGTAGCAGCAGTAGGCGGGCTGGCAGAAATGTAAACAGTGGGCTGGCTGCGGCTCAGACCCGGGCATCCAATGGAAAGAGGAGCGGTGGGGACAGTAGCCACACCAGTTGAAGATGAGGAAGAGGAAGGGCAGGATGATGAAGTTGAGGAGGACCGGGGCCCACCGCTGGTCCGCAGCACGGCCGTCGTGGTTGTTGAGTTGCTCCTCTGAGGAGATTCAAGTTTGATCTCTATCTGATTCTTCCGCGGGCCTGTGGAGATGTTCTGAATGTTGTACTGGCTGATGGTGGAGAGGGAGGTGGGCATGACGGAGGAGGAGGAAGATGAAGAAGAGCAGGAGGAGACACCAGAGGAAGAGGCCTGGCTTCCAGTTGGAAGAAAAGACGGCGCCTGGGGGTTTGTGGGGGAGCTGATTGGCATGTAGACATGAGAGGTCTGGTGGCCCTGGGTCTGTGAGGTATGTGAAGAGGAGGCGTGCTGAGGGCCGGACCAGGAGCCGGGGTGTGAGATCTGGTAGATCTGTTGCTGGGGCTGAGAAGTGGGGCTGTACTGGGCCCTGCCTCCCTGCTGCTGGTTCTGCCGGTTGGTACCGGACTGGCTAACGTAGGGCCTGATGTAGATAGAGTTACCCTGTGGACTGCTGAGGCCCGACTGCGGCCCACCATGTATGTGCAAAGATGTGGGGGTGTTGCGGCCTGTCTGGATATTGGGGGCTAGCGTGACGGTGATTGGATTGAAGCGAGGAGTCTGCTGGACACCCATAGTCGGCCCTTTGACTCCCAAAGGGTAGAGTCCAAGGTGCTGTGGAGGCTGCGGTTTGCGTGTGGGCTCCATCACACCAAAAACATTGAGGCTGGAGGGCACCTGCACAGGGGCGGACTGGGGCTCCTGCTGAAAGAAGTCACTGTTGGGGGCCTGGCTCGTCTGGAGGGGCCCGTCACTCAGGCTATGGGCAAGAGTCCGACTGCCGTTCATTCTCAGGCTGTCCCGAACCGGGGCCGCATGCACATTCTGAGACTGCAGGCCCAGGTTAAGCTGGGTCATGTGATTACGGAGTCGGGTGTAGCTGGGGTCGTCGGAAAAGCTGAGGTTTCCTTCTTCACTGTACAGGTAGCCGGGACTGACCTTGGACAAGTATTCACAGCAGGCGTCCAAATTGTTTTTGTTCTGAAAGAAGGAGAGGGAAAGTAAACTCATTATACTATAATAGTTCAGGTGAAAATCTCAAGGTGACGTCTAAAAGGTGAAAAGAAGTCATGGCATTAACAGTAGTTTTTTTTTTTTTTTTTACTTTGAAACACAGGCAGCAGTGGGAAATCAGTTTGAAACATCCTGTTTAAATGTTTAAGAAACATAGGGAATTCATTCTTTTTAACTTTGCCATCTTTTTGAAATATCGTCATGACAACATGACATTGTGTTGTGTAAAACTTTTATATACTATCGTTGGTAGTGGTTGGCCATGATCTATTCATATCAAAATCTAAAGTAGAACTCATTTAATGTAGAGCAGGAGTTAAATAACCTATAAGATAAACAGATATTATGGAAAAAACATTTGGAGATCATCCAAACAATTAGACCACAATTAGTAAATACTGATGAAGACAATTCATATATATTACAGGTGAAACAATCAGATTCCGTCAACACTCATTAAATGAGTATCTATGATTAGCTTAAAAATAATATCTTCATGTAGCAACCTCCTATATTAAAAAAAGGAAGCCGATGCTGAAGTGCAAAATCCTTCAGTTCCTCGAGTGTCCACTAGAGGGTGACTGCAGAGGCACCAGAAGTCACATAAACACCCATTAAAAAAAGCCTGTTTTTACAGCAGAATTTAACATGTTTACAGTCTGGTTTAAAAAAAACAAACAAGGTCTGATGGGCACAAACTGTTATTGTTAATTTTTTTGACAATCATCCGTTTTAATTTCATGAAAGATAAGAGTTATTCACAATAAAGCACAGCGGTGTAACGGTTCGTCAAGAGGCTTAAAAACTGCCTCAACTCCAACACTTAGCTTGTCGTTAGGTTGACTGAAAGTTAGGGTGAGACAGGATTTTCAGCAGAGACCGCTAGGGATGGGACAGGGGTGCCGCAAGGACCTCCGGGCCCCATGAAAAGATTTCACATTGGGGCCCACCACCACAGCCCAAACTACAAATACATCATCAAATAAATCTGAATTAGATTCTACCACACTTAAAATGAGGCTGTAATAGTTCTCAGTTCTGAGCTAACCTTTATTCTTCTAACACAGCTTTATCCTGTCTCTCACCAGACGTAATTTTTTTTTGTTTTTTAGGTAGAAGTAGCGGACTCATTTTTAATGCTAGCCTGACAACATTGATATCATATGAATTTACAGTTTAAATATCGTTACCAAGTTGACTCTTTTTTCCCGCGATGTAATGTTTTTAATAAAATAGGGTCGTATGAAATCGTACCTATGAAGGGTGATCAGATACATTTATATATGAAACACAAATATCATCCTCTAACAGCTGGTTTAATCTTCACTCTTTCTCAAACTGTGAGGTGTGCTCACCTTTCTGTTTCAAAGCTAGCTGGATTAGCTTAATCCATTCTTAAACTGTGTAGGTTGTACCCACCTTTCTTTTGAAAGAAAGTTGTTGAAAGCTGTTTAAACTTAGATTGCTTTCTTTCTCCTTTCTCTCTTTTGTCTTTTGAACCCCCGACTTTGCTTTTTTTTTGGGGGGGGGGATGGTGCTGCAGCCTGTAACATCACTCACTCTCACTCTTGACTCGACTGACTGCTGATAGATCAATCCAGTAGACAGCGTGGGGCAGACTAAACCACTCTGCACATTCGGTAGGGGTGAGAGGGGCCTCCAATCCACATTTCAGAAAGGAATTCTGAATGTTTGTTCATTTATTCAGACAATTTTAGTTATCTTATTGCAGTTATGACTTTGAGAAAAAAACGTAATAAAAGTCTATTTTTATTTCAGACCCAATAAGGGCCCCCCTCCCCACTGGGGCCCTGGGTAGTCAGTCCCACTTTTCTCCCCACTACGATGCTCCTGAGATGGGACTCCAAAGCCCCCTGCAGAACAGATGGGTGACGCCACTCATATTTACAGTCTATGGATATTCCCTAATTTGACTGAGTGTGACTATGTTTCATAACCTGGTGTGACCTGATGTAACATTCAGGCTTAGCAGAAATCAGATTTTCAGGTCTTTGGACTGACTCACCTGTAGAACACACTGGGAGACAACACCCTCTGGGACTTCAGGGAACTTCTGGCGCAGGTCTTGCAAAACCTGAATGTCAATCTGGTGGCTTCCCTGGGCCATTCGTATGTTGCCAGGTGAGGACTGCTTTCTTTTTGTCTTCAGTTCACTTCGGGTGTCAGTTGTGGCAGTAAGCAGCCTTCATCTTGAACATCATCTGAAATCAAACAAAGAAAAGATGGAAAAAAACTTATGAGAAAACAAATTTCTCCCCATATGATCGTACATGTAAGGTGTGTTTTTGGACCAAACAGTTCTGGGGACTTTTTGAAGAGGAACTAGCCAATAGGGAATTCCCTGAGATCAACACATCTTGGGGACTTTTTTCAGTCTGTATTCGCACCGCTGCCACTTTACGATATCAACCGTTAGCTACTTGCTAGAGCAGAGTCACTTACGCAACATTACTGAAAATATGGAGGATGCCGTGGTGGGAGCTCTGTCTTTGTTGTGTGTGATTGGGTTTATGAACACAACAGAGTTTGAAAGGAGATGTGTGAGCTGAGATGAGGCATTTGAGAGAGTAAGAGGATGGACAGCAAAGAGGTATTTGTAGTATTTCCTCCGTTGAGTAAACACTACACCATAATACCTTGACTTCCTTGTTGGTCCATTTGTCCTTTTCTCGGAGCGTTTACTGATTGCTTATCTACTAATGTTTACAGTGGGATTTAAAAATGGTGGTTGCTGGTACTGGATTGGCTGGGAGAGTACCTAAGAAGGAGCGAAAAAAAGTTCCTCTGAGCAGGGTCCTAGGAACTAAAACAGAGGGTTCAAACTGTTCCTAGAACTATAAAAAAAACGAAGTCCTGTGTCTGAAAAATGCCTATACAGTACACATACAGAACGGATTCTGAAAATAGTAATGACCTGGAGAACTCAGTTCAGTGACAAAGAACGAAGCAAGAGGAAAGGAAGGAGCCAATGTGGTCAACTGCAGCTACACTCTACAAGACATCCGTCAGACATTTGAGGTCGACTTTTTTATTATGCCTGGGAGCTTTCAAAACAGGATTTCAGAGATCCTCAATGAGAATAGATGGCATGCAGTCCACAAGCCCTCCTCCCCACAAAGCCCCCTTAATAAAAGAGTAGCAGTGGGAGGAAACCACCTTTGACTGACTGCTGGGAAAAACAGCCTTCCACATTGGCTTATTGAGGACAGAGAGGGGGCGAACCCAAGTCTAGTCTGGAGGCAGATCGCCACGTAAAGATCTGTGAAGTTCCAACATAAGGCACCGCTACAGAACAGTTGATTCCCAAGAATCCCTGCTGACACTGCAGTACAGAGATACTGAGCTCCAGGGCTATACACTGTGTTTGACCCCAACTGTCTCGCACACATGAACATGAGCCACGTTCATTTTATCCTTTTTACTTAATTTACCAAAGAGGAAGTTTGTTCAAAGGCCAGGACAGCTTACTTTCTGAAAATCCTGTAGTTAAAAGATTTGGAGTTAAAGGGGAATGCTGGTGTTTTTAAAACTGGGACTCAGGCCAGGTTCTGGACTGCTTTGACTGGGGGGGGGGGGTTAAGTAATGTTGACTGGTCACTTACTGTCCTAAGGCACTCTATAAGTGTTCTTTAGGACTGTATGCTATAACATGCATGGTTTTATGTTTTCTAAATCTAAAGCAATGAGCAACATAAATGCGGTGTTGGAATTGATTTCAGCAATTCAGAAAATCCACATATACAGAGGACGGGGTCTGTATGAATGGGAGCCCAGAAGTGATGACTGAGCGGCATTTATTTTTTACAAGTCTTTTTTTATTATTTTTTAGGAAAAAGCTACTGACTATCTTTAACAGTATTCTTAAGGTGATAAAACATACGAAATTGAGCACAATTTAATCAAAACTGTCTGTGGGAAAACACTGTAGGTTGGTTTGGAGAGTGTGGCTACATAAGCGGCGCTAGTACCGCCAGCCTTTGGTCCTCCCTGAAGCGTAACATCCACATACCGAGCTGAATGTAGTTACGCATTCCTCCGGTGGACATGCCAGTTTAACCAGACAGAACCTAGATACAACTTTATCTCCATTTTCTAGATCAAAATGTTGACAAACCGTGTTGCTCTTACAAGATGCTATCCATTCACTGTGCTTGATTACATCCAGGTAGAAGAGTGAGGACAGTCAGCCCATTAAAGTCTGCATGAAACGCAACTTTGAGAGTATATAACTGCTGTGTTGTGGCGTATTTCCTACTGAAACAGCATAGAATCGATCACAAGTGGAAGGCAACACATGACATTGGAATGCACCCTTTGTTAAGCGTCGACAAAGTGTTGTTTTCAGCAATTCAAAAATAAATTACTAATGGTTTAGGAATCATGCATGTCAACGCATTTGATTTTAAACCACATTGTATTTTTTTAGACAAAAAAGTGCTTCAAAATAGTTTTAAAAAACAAATCTTTCCGCCTGGTTTTCCTGCCTCAGACCGTCATTTAGATATTGCGTTACTCCAGATGTTGCTTGTTGAATTCTGCAGGGTTTTTTTTTACAAGCTGATTGGCTGTTGATACAGGTGACTAGCTTGACATTTACAAAAACAGCCATGATTTTACAAGCTGAGTTGCAGAAGGGGCCGTCAGCGCCTCGGCTCAACTCTGAGGCTTGACGCACCATTTTACAATTCTGCAACTTTTCTCTGCAATGTAAAAAAAATAAATAATAAGTTTTCTGTCATATTGAATCTTTGCTCTGATTTGGACTGAAGCTTGCTCAGAGGACCTTGTCTGCATAGCTATGTACTGTGCGGATGTAAAGAATCGGAATCCTCCTGCAGTGTAAAAAAAAACACAAACGCACTGTGATCATAATTAACAATAAAACATAGAATCATAGGGGTTTTTTTGCCGGGGTATTCAGATTTTGCACTTTGAAAGGGTAAAGGGAAAGGTAAAACACTGCTTTTTAATACTGTATTGAAACAACATCTCTGCAAATACAACAGTATTTGTTCTAGAAAACTCACTAAAGCAGGTAAGGCTTTGTTCTCATTGACTACTCGACTCTGGTTAAAAAAAAAAAAAAAAACTTGTCCAGGGATTCCACCTGGCCCACTCTGAGGTACACACTCACTTCTCCAATCATTACCGCAGCGCGTTAAGGGACCACAAACAGAGATGTAGAGCGGATCAGTCATGAGAACATGAAGTGTCAGAGCATGACAGCCATGTCTTGTGTTATCCCACACTATTCTTCTGACCGCATTCTGTCGAAACCTCTTCCTGAGGGAGGTTCACATATGCCATTCAAAACACATGTGACACATGAAGCACACCCTGTTCTGCTCTGTGCAGATCAACAGAGTGAGGAAACAAATGAGGAGTCTTTTTAAAGCAATCTTAAAACATCAGTGAAAGTCAATTTTGAGGACTGAAATAACCTATAACAATTTTAACAGACATTTGATGTGAAGCGTGTGCCTCAGATAACACTGGCCTGTTATTTCCATCAAGAAGACAAAGTATTTCTCTGAGCAGCTGTGCTTCTTTGTGAGCAATGAGGATGTCATAACAGAGAAGTCGTAAATCGGCTTTGCAAAACATCCGTATGTAGCTGATAACAGAAGGAGCTTTTTGGCTAAGGTTAATACTCTGGTGCCAGCTGCAAGGAGACAGACCTGGGCTATTCAGAAACCCCTCTTTGACCCCTGTGTGCAGCAGGAAGGAAACATACTTTTCTCAGAGATTATCAGAATATCACTCTGTGCTACCAAGGTAGATTCAATCACTTTCTAATGTAAAAGGAGGCTTTTGTCTGAAACTCTTTTAAAGCTTTTGTAAGATACGTTTTCACTTTCTCCTCGCTATCAGTGATAAATGTAGCCAGACAAGGATGGAAAACAAACATCATCCACAAACTGGAAGTAGTTTTACAAAAAAAAAAGATTCCTTTAATGGAGACGTTGGTATTATTTTACTTAACACAATGAATTAATTAATTAGAAACAAATAACACATTTCAGTGCCTATATATTGTTTTCCAAAAAAGCAAACATCTAACGAACACCTAAGATTTGATTGTCTTATATGTGATAGTCCTGTACCTGCCAGACAACATATCAGACAATGTATGCCGGTGACAATCTACTACAGACTGTGGAGTAGGGATGTTTTCAGAAGGCTAACTTCCTGGTCAGAACATTCTGTTAAAAGGTGGAGTCAGCAGCAATGTTGGTTGCAGTTTCTAACCAAAACATTCAAACTGGGCCCCTCCTCCTGGTATCATCACCACCAAGAAGAGCACACTCACTGCAAGACGCAGTGTCTACGTTTACTGCTTGTACCTACACTGCAAGTTACCGCACGCTAGCACAAGCTAACCATTTGTGTTTGGCACCTGCCTGTCCAACAGGATGTGGAAGTGGAACAATTCCACATCCACGGGTGAAAACTCACCGAAGGTTCCGCTTGTTTTGGAACGAGATCGAGAACGAGACATCCACGTCCGTCATATTTACAACTCAGACGGGATAGAACCGATCACAACTTAGAAGGCGTGACATAATTGGATCGTTTGCTATGCAAACCAGAGGACAACGTTATGCCATATCTTATATATCTTAGATATTACAAGTTCAGAGCCAATCATTCTGCTACCAGTAAGGCGTCTTCCATCTCCTCCAGTGGATTGAGCAAATTTAGCATACCAAAAATAAAGCCTTCAGAGTTATGCACTTCTTTTGATGTCTGAAACATACTAGGTTTACATGTCCCTGTTTAGTTTACATGCCAAAAGACACCACTACCACACAGAGCCAGAGAACAACAGCCCGCCATTCAGGCTCAGAAGGCCGGGCAGCTCAGCCGTTGTGGGAAAGGAAACTCACTACTTGGCAGCTAACCCAGTTACAGGTCAACAGTGTGGTTGGATTGTTTCCTGGCTTCAAAAACAAAAAGGTCCACACCTCTTAACTGTACGCAATTACAGGCCTGCAGAAGGTCCATGTCAGGGGGTGGCTCTAAGGGGTGCAGATTAGCCCTTGCTGTCCCTGGAGGCACTGGTGGAATAGGGCCCGAGGCAGAGCTGCACTGCCAGCACAGATAGAGACAAAGCTTCTATTGCTGAGGCTGTTATTCACTGTGCCAAAGCATTGACCCACAGCCCCACACTCATTTCTGGAGGTAGCAGGCCTGCCATGCTCCATCAATGGGCTCATTCACCCTACCACAGTGAATCCACCTAAAAACGTCCAAATCAATTAAAGACTAAATAAAATGTGGATAAATAGTCAACAGGAGCCCTTAACAGAAACACAAACCTGGCACTTGAAGCTTGGGCTACAACGATAGCCTGCACAAATCTACTAGAGGTAAACAAAGAGGCTACACATTACTGGGAACAAGAAACACACAGCTAAATGTCATGCCATTCTCTCCTCAGCATGCAAAGGCTAGATGCTCTGATTGGGATTGTTTGGAGCGGTGCTGATCTCGTCAAAGAAAATCTTCCATCAATTCTGCAGCCATGCCAGCAGAAATATGAAAAGCATTAAAAACAGTGGAAACAGTTAGGGTCCCATGTGAGCATGAATCAGAAACATCCTCTGCAGCTTTAAGCAGCGCTGCATGGAATGTGGTGTGTGGTGCGCTGTGTCGTGGTCCAACTGAATTTAAACAAATAAAAAGGGACTAATTGGCAGTGGACACTGCCGAGGGCTGCTGGCACACACCCCAGCCTTCTCAGAAAGTGACAGTCAGGCTTGTTGTGTATGTGTGTGCATTTGTGTTCCCAGTGCACACACATGCACTTACACAAGAATGCCGAGCTGCAGCACAGCTTACACACCTTTGTGACAGCTGAGAGTACTCAAAAGTCACTTGCACAAGAAATTATTATGACAACAGGAAACACGGCTTATATCTCAACTTCAGAGAGAATAATGTAGCAGCTGAGTGACATCTTTGCAAACAGAGCTTTTAATAAATACATTAGAAATATGAAATTGCAATTCAAGGTTATGGAGCGTTGAGGTACATAACAAATCTTAGGACAAGGGGAAAAGAGGAAAAGGAGTTTCAGGTACGCTGCTCCTGCAGGATGATCTGTGTCTGGGAGAGCTGCCATCTTTAAATCTTTTCAACTGTAGATTGATAATGTTGGAGGAAGATGCTTCAGGTTGTAGATTATTTGACTGACGACTTTGCTGCTCTGTCACTCAGGACATGTTGATCTGAGTTTGAAAATTACTCTGTGTTTTATCTGTAACTTGTTTATAGTGCTGCTGCCCCTCTTGTAAAAGATTCTTACCCCAAAGAGGTTTTCCTGGTTTAATACATTTTAACTAAATAAATATAAGGCTTTGGATGTGGTTTGAAATCACAAAGAAAAGCTGACTACATATTAACCAATTAATTTTTAAAAAATGAAGAAAAATTCAGTGCTTCTCTGCACACTTCAGCGAGCACAGGGGCTGAGAGCAGAGCTGCCACCAGTACTAATAATCTGGAAAGGCTTTAATGTCCTGCTCACAGCCATCACTTATGGAAAAAAGGTACAACTTATCCCTCACAGGTAACATGACACTCACATAGTTTGTTGTCAGCGTTTGATAGATTGAAGAACTAATAAAATAAAAAGTCAAAGTTTTGACGATCTGATTCAACTGAAGAAATCGGACTTGTGCAGAGCCCTACTTTAAATGTCTGAGCTGTGCAGCTTGCAGCGTGGTGTGCCTTTAACTTCAGGCCTGATGACAAAACGTCCACAGCAGTCTCTCCCACAGAGGGTCTGCTACAACTTCTCTTCATGCCATTCCTTCATTTTTTGTTAACTACTCATACAACGTTGCCTTTCTCAAGAAAATCAACTTGATTCATACCATTATGTTTTCTTTCTACTCTGATTCAGTGATCATACATTGCCACACATTGCCTCCCACAGCGCATAGAAACCCAAAAGCATGCATGGAAACATTACAGACGAGAGTTGTCTTAACAGACAAGCTTTTTCGAGCCATCGCAAAAACTGTGACCCGCTGAATCAAAGTGATTCCTCACCATATTAATGTCACCAGCAGTCGGACTATCATAAACTTAGGATAAACTGTGATTGTGTCATCAATGGAAACTTGAAACAGAACTTCAACAAGATTGTTTAAAAAGATTATTCTTATTATTTAGCCGAGGGCGTAAATCTCAAACCTTATGACCACTCTATGTGCTCTGAACGACTCACTAAATAACATTAACACCACAATAATTCTTACATCTGCTTGAATTCTCCATTTTAAATGGCAACAACAGTTGACAACACATTAGTCGTAACTTTGCACGGTTTGTCTTTTGTTCCAGGCAGAGTCTCCAGAACAGAAACAAACCACACTTTATGTGCAGAACTCAAATTGCACTCAACTGTGCCATCATGCCTGGGCCTCACAGCGCACACAGAGCTGGGGTAGACTCGAACAGACAGTCTGCTTGGCTTTTAGCTGCCCACTTTTGAAAACAGGGTTATGAGAGTGTGTTTGTGTGCAAGCGTGTCAGCGCATGTGCTTGGTGGTAAAGGGGGGTGTGTGTGTGTGTGTGTGTGTGTGTGTGTGTGTGTGTGCAGGAAATCAAAAATTCTTCAGCACCGCAGCCTGCAGCTGGAGGTTTATTGAAAGCAGGCAATGGCACCAGCTCCCCAGGTCCAACAACCCCTTCCCAATGCACTGTGGGAAGCTAGGAGGTCTTAGAAACATGGAGGAGCACCTTTCTCCTGGGCTTTTTGTCCAATCAGTGGACTTCATGTGAAACTCTTGTTCTCCCCTGTAACACATGGTGATCGACACTTGCAGAAAACTCCTGATATTTGCAGGAGGAGCTGCATGTGTGACAGCCGCATTTTTCATTTGGACTTCATCAGGAGTTTGTCCTGCAAGCTCCCTGGTATTTAGTCCATATAAAGTCCAAGTCAGCCTGATGTGAGAACGCAGCAGGAAATAATCAGGAGAATTCACCTCGAGCGGGTGGGAGGGGATGTTGACGTTTTCATCCTTTGATTGATGCACGTGATGGACTGTATCGTGTGACCGCTACGATGTCCATGAACTTTATTAAACAGCTTTGTTTTATGTTCACCAGTATGTTCTCCTTCGCTCAACACAATCCATTCCATTTAACTACACAGAGCATTAATATAAATACAAATTATTATTATTTTGTTTCCCTTTCAATGAGAAACGCAATGCCCGGTTAACTAGCGGTACACATCACAACAACAATAATTACACTATTAATTATGACAAAAACAAAATATTGGTATCAGTATCAGTAAATATGTATCAGAACTGAAAAAAGGGGATCGATGCATCTCTAAAATGAAGCTAGAAAAACCAAAGGTGCAGCTGTTTAGTAAGAGGCAGTCAAACAATCCAACACCTTTGCACAACAATTGTTTCGAGGGAACCTCCCACTGCTTCACTTTCCTGAGGCATTCGATGTCAGGACCACAATCTGAGCTTAAAATAGAAACCTCAGCAGCAAGTCTTATCCTAAACCACTAATCTCTTTGTTTGGACTCTTCCAAGAAAATACGTATTAAAAAACAGAGGGTGTGAGCAATCGAGAAAGCAAAACATAAAGTGAAATTAAAGTACACACTCACTCACACACAAACGACAGTCTCAGCAGGGCACTGAGGTTTTTCCTTACATTGTGGAAACATTAATTGCCTGCAGACAAGCCCCAACACAGACTCCTATTGAGCAGGTAAAGCAGAATCTATACGCTTTGCTTTCCAAAACGACTCGAAGGAAAGATAGGTTACATGATAGAGGTTATTTTTCCAGCTATAAAACATTCTGCCCAACAGTGCTGTCCAAACCATGTGACTGTCAACATTACTTTTACACCTTTTTGGGATAGCATGCTTGGAAGGTGGAGAAATGCTGCAAACTGTTGGCATCCATTGCGAGCACTGTGCTACTCTTCAGATCATGCCAACAGGAGGGAGATTTTACCCAGCCAATCCCAGCCAAGACAATAGGAGGAAAATTAGCAATGCAAACCTTTAACACTGGTATTAACGAGTATATAAGGCAGTTGGATGCATGTCTGGGTGCTTAATATCACAAGCTATCACTAAGTTAACTTGTGCTGCAGCAGGGCTCTGGCCTTGACAGATGCTTCAGTTTTTCCCACACATTGACGATGCTTGGGCGGGTCGCTAAGGTTTATTTTCCGACCTCTCTTTTGTCCATATAATCCCCATCGAGAAAGAGGGAGAGAGCGAGATAAGTCCGCTGGTACATCCCTTCTATGGATGCACCCATTGAGGTGCGACATCGCCAGTTCAGACTGAAGCTTAATGCCGTTGTTTTAATATTTTTCTGCAGCTCGCTGTCCATGTCGTCATGCACTGTGACTTCAGGACGATACGCGTCATCATCAATAAGTCTCCACACACGAGGGTCCCCTAATGTGACGTAGCAGAACATGGAATAGAACATTCCCAAACACAGGTGATGTTATTCAAGCATCTTAACTTCCTACTGATGAATACTGTCATACAGTATGGGGAGGGTGCAACTGTGGTCATTAATGGAAGAATGTGCAACTTTTTGATCCAGTAGATGTCGCCCTTGAGCACCAGCATGAAATCAAAACAAACAACAAACTGAAGCCTCCGCTCTCCTGCAGCAACACAGCTCCAACCCCCCTCCCCTTGTATTGGCACAAAGGAGTCATGCGCAAGAGACAGACAAAATTGTCCTTGGCTCGAGCTGCAGTTACCTGTGTACTGCCTTGTTGTGTTAGCATGCTAATGTTAGCGCTCTTTAGTTAGCTCGTAGCTTCACGTTGCACATGAAATGACACATAATGAGCGTGATCACACTTATGTGACATCCAAATAATCAGTGAGTATGTTCTTCTTCTTCTCTCTAGTTCTTGACTAAAACAGCTTTTATACACAAGGGGAGGAGCCGACCGTCCCGTCCATGTAAACACAGTTATGACAACAACACAGCCAGCGGGACTCGAGCTTCTCACTCATTGTAGACAGTCATGACTCAGAGAGACATTTACACAGGATAGACTTGATTTCTGCTGTATTTACAAGCTATATTTGTTCCTTGAAGAGAGGAGAGATGCAGGTTATTGTCGATAAGAGAATGAAATGAAAGTAAGATGAGCTGAGCTAACCTAACCTAACCCTGTAAAAATGGATCCTGTTGTATTTGGAGAGCCACTAAGTTTGTAGTTTTGCAGAGGAACCCTTTAGACATTCTTCCAAAACAGTGTGCTGCAACCACAAGGCATGGAGATATAAATACTGGAAGACTCCATATTGAATGATTGAACAGGGGACAGGATGGATCCTCTGTGAAGTTTAGATGTGAGCTGCTCAATGATAAGTAAATAAGGATCCCTAATGTAAACACCTAGGGGGTGTGCCATTTCAGACTCAGACTTCCTTTAAGAGCTCAACACATCCCTCCTTCAGGCCTGACTCGTTGAGAAAAAGTCACCAGACTGTTGGTAAACGTGGGTTGTTATGGCAGGTGTGTTTGTTGACTTTTGCAGAGGTCTTGGCAGGTAAGCCGTCTATCACTGGGAGGACTAACGCTGCCTTCATGTGTTTGTCTAAAGCTTCAATTACCTGCTGTAAAGTAGTCATTATAGAACCACTGTGTCCTGCTTCTGAGTCAGAGACACACCGAGGACGACAGGAGAATAAAGATCATTCTGCCGACAGACACTTGAAAGGTTCATCGTTCAGAGATGACTTCAATTCTGTTAACCACAAGAAGGCACAGTCATTAAACCTGAAAACTTCTATTAATTCATCCCTTATAATAAATAAAATAAACGCATTAATGAGTTTTTTATTGTGGAGGAAAGACTAAAAACGCTAAACAATACATTCAATGTTTTTAATCCTTGTCAAATATTTTCTGTTCTCGAATCAAATCAATTGTGACCTTTCTTCTTAATTCTTCAAAGTAAAGATGAGATGATACTTTTAATTCAGACGTTGCAGCAACACAAGACAAGTAGCAGAAGGTGGTACAAATAATTAAAATAGAATAGATTAGATAAATGCAATAACATAAGAGGCATACACTGGAATATAAAGGAGTGAAGTATACAGGACAGTTAAAAAAGTGAGTCGGAGATGCTGCAACAGGCTGCCGACTCTAAGCACCCGGATGTAGTAAGAGCAAGTAAACAAAAGCAATCGGAGTCGTGACATTCCCATCTGTCGGATCAAAGTAAAGCTAACTATCAGCTAGTTAGGGTTAGCAGCCATGTTGCTAACACAGCTGTTCTGTAAAAATGGAGAACAGCAGACAGACATGACAAACTGAGTTAAAGCCAAACTTTTCTGTTTTGTAAAGGAAGCAGTAGTTTAGAAACCTGCAACATTTGTCCAATATGGATGAAGACACTGTGTTTGCTATGTTTAACAGCTCTACTGTCGCTGATCAGTACCACCGCACTATATGAGCTCCTGAATGATACAAAGATATGCATCAGTTAAAGCCCCGTGTCCACCAAAGATTTAAATTAAAGATTTATTTTTGGGCATTTTGTGCAGGATAGTGGATAGAGTTGGAAATCAGGGAGAGAGAGGGGAATGACATGCGGGAAAGGAACCACAGGTGGGACGCGAATCTGGGCCGCCAGTTTGGAGGACTATAGCCTCCATACATCGGGCACGCACTCTAACAACTGCGCCACCAGCGCCTCCACCAAGGGTTTTTTAAGGGCAGAAAAGTGCTGGCACGTGTTCTCGAAAGTGCTTGAATGAGCGCAGTTTCTTGTTGGTGTCTTGCCCAAAGACACATCAGAAATGTGGCTGCAGGAGCTGGGGATCAAACCCTCGGCCCTCCAGTTAAGAGACGACCGACTCTACCCACTGAGTCATGACCCACACCGCTCGGTTGCTTTTTACTGCAAGTTTTATATCTGAGATCGTTTTATTCCCAATCAGACAAGGGCATAGAGGATTTGGTTACAAGAATATGGGGTATAGCTTAGACTCTGAAAAAAGCACAGGTTACGATGACACCGCCTTTCTGAAAAGTTGTAAAAATTTTCAACTTGAAGCGCTCGGAGAAGCCAAACAAAAAAGGCAGAGCGCCTGAGAAATTGACGCAGTGCCTTTTCTTGATGCGGCCCCCTGCTGCTGCAAACGCAGACTTAATCCATCATGTTTAGAAATTATTATTAATTATATTAAGTAACATGTTGAGCCCAAACAGGATCACTAAAGACTATCTTAAAGATGGTCTTATTGTTAAATCACATGTCGTGATACAGTTTTGATGTTTGCATAGAGATATCATGGTGATATTTTTCTTGCCATGTAACCACGCCCTACTTTAAAGAGACGCAGACGCTATATGTACGTCTCACAATCATGAGTAACATCTTCATGGTAGTCTGGAGGTTGACCGATACCTGGTGTGTCGTCTGGTGCTTTAACACCCCTCGTATGCCCCGTCCTTGAGATAACAACGATACAAACAAAACGCCATAAATACCAGACATAACTTCCATGTCAAGCCCATTACACAGCCCCACCTTCAAGAGGAAGTTACACACACATACACGCTGACACACACACACCTCGTTTCTCAGTGGCGCAACAATAGAGACATGCAAAGCATACCATCTCCATCAGTGATCCCTCCAGATATCTTCTGTAAAAAATGTTAAACTGCACAACGAAACATTTGTTAACCTGTGATGCATCATCAGAATAGTGACTCACATTCACTTCAGTAGTTCAGCAGTGAGCTGCGTAGCTTTCATACAGTCTGAGCTTGACAGAAAATAACAACAAACTAGAGTAGCAACAACAAAATAGTTTCATAATTTATCATTTTTAATGATTCTTCCATTTTTAACTCAAGGGGCTCCTGTTTATTAAAATATGCAGTTAGTATTTTCACTTGCAGAGTACTGTAAATTCAGAAATATAAGTTGCACAGGTATAAAGGATTGATTGACTGAGATTTAGAGATCTCCCAGAGAGAGAAAAGATTTAAACTGTCCTTCTAGGTGACCATTTCTAATGTGTTCAGCGAAGTCTTCAACTTGCAGTTTCTAAACAGAAGTCGCTCTTTTAGTCTGTTTTCTCTTTGTGGAGTTTGCACTCATACCATGTACAGTACGGTAGTTGAGCTCTCAGCCTGCGGGGAAAGTTGTGATGTACAGATCCTCCTCCCTCGAGTCGCGCTGCTGACCTCTCGTTGACTTTAACTCAGAACTCTTTCAATCAGTCCAGCGCTCCACAAGCTTAATCTACTGACTATACAGTACCAATGTTTGCTATAAATGGTTGTGACCTCATGATGAGAAAAGATGTTAAAAAGTGGCCCTCCAAGCCTGGTCTATGTCGCTATGTATCCAGCACAGCTTGCAATAGGTCGCCACAGGAATGAGTTCTAAAACCCGGAAGCAAGTTAGCATTTGAGCGCCATGGCGTCTAACGTCTAAAAGTCAA
The DNA here is from genome assembly GCF_963930695.1 of Labrus bergylta. Taxonomy (NCBI): domain Eukaryota; kingdom Metazoa; phylum Chordata; class Actinopteri; order Labriformes; family Labridae; genus Labrus; species Labrus bergylta. Next base: position 25,828,883 of record NC_089209.1, on the reverse strand, counting down.
CGGGGATTTTGATCGAAAATCCAATGAAAAAATCCCATAGGTGAATTCTCAATAGACCCCATGGCGATGCGACTTCCTGGTTGGTCTACAAAAACACGTTATAAGGTTTGTTCTCTATACACAATGAATGGGGATGAGTTTTTAATCGCTTCAGATCGCGTGCAGGGGTTGATGCTTTCGGCTGCACTCTTTGTAATGGTAATTTTAGTATGTTATATTGGTGACACCAGCTTATAAGACGCAGCCAACATTTTTGATGTTGCGTCTTAAACACTGGATTTCACTGTAATATTCATGAAAGTTGAAACCGATCTATTTTGATGAGTCATATTTAAAGTGGTTTCAAAGCTAAAACAAGAAACTAAACTTCAATTTTCCAGGTCTCATATTTACAGAATGTCTCCTTACCTTCTTCTATTAAAGTTAATTAGATATTATTTTGTTTAATTAGGATATCATGATTGACATAAATCACTGTCCTGTAGAGCAATTCACCAATAAACACATAAAGTCATTTTATAATTTCTCATTTATGAAGAAATTGTTGGATATTGATAATTGTTTCATAACTCATTTTATAATTACAGTATCAAACCTTTATTAATGTTTCAAACCATCTTCTTCTTCTCAACACATTTCTACTGTAGCTGCGCTGGTCAAAGCATTTCCTGTCCTCTTCCTCTAAACTGGCGACCTACTGGCCCTACCGTAGGTTTAGCTTGGGTGGCGGTGCCGTCTCTCAACACTCACTGCGAGGCAAATTGAACACAATGAGACTGCTTTGCACTCAGGCGCTCAGCGATGACATGCCAAGTATGCACTGGCCAAATCTTCACCCTTTATTGCCTTACGAAATGCACTTACTGTATGTCATCATGCTCTTTGAGGCAGAGGGGGAGAGAGAGAGAGAGAGAGAGAGAGAGAGACATTAGCAGCACTTCTTTGGTCAGCTCATTCCTTTAGCTCGCTCCACTATCCGTGCTGTTATCAGTTCCTTAAACACAGAAAGAAGGCCTCCGTTAGGCCTTTTACCCACACCTCTAACAGATCCTGACTAAAGGTGCTGTATCAGACTGCCATCACTAAAAGAGGACATCAGGGCTGCACACACAGACACCACAGATGTACATATGGTGGAAAAACATGTACTAACAGGGCGCTGTATAGCCACGCAGAGTTGCGCACCCCATGAACAGTGGCTATGGTCCTCGTCGTAGCAGCCTTGGGTTCGAATCCGACCTCCTCGTCCCTTTGCTGCATGTCATCCCCCCACTCTCTCTCCTCCCAACATAAAGGCTAAATGGCCCAAAAGTATGGCTTTAAAACAATTACAATATATTTATTTGTCTTATACATGCCATGAAATAGTAAAATAATTCTTGTTTAATAGTTGGCACCATCAGATAAGTGGTGGTGGTGGTGGGGGTGGGGTGGGTCTAGAAGCCCACTTCTTCCAACCATGCCAAGGCCAAAGAAGTTTACAGTACTGAGCACACAGATGATGTAAAAGAAAAACACTGCTGCATCTTTGAATGTCTCATTTCACTTTAACAAACTCTCAAAGTAATATCCACCTGATGACATCACACACTGACCTATGACATCACACACTGACCTTTGTTACCGTTCTTTGAGCTGTTTGTCGTCAGTTTGGGATCCCTAACCACTTCCTGTTTCTGCGCCAGGTCCTAACCTTCACTCTACCAGAAGGGTCTTACTTTATTTCAAAATAAAAGCAGACAGCAAGTTAAGTACTCTCAGCGTAAGACAGTCCAGAACTTCACAATAAAAGCACAACCATGTTAATTTTTAAAAACAACGTAAAGAAATTTCAATAATTAACTACTGAAATTTTGTGATTATTGATTATAATCATTTGACATCCCTAAACTGTATATAACTTTGGACTAAACCTTCATCACAGTACTGTTAGAAAGTATGGCCTTGTAGCCAGCTCAGTTATATGCTTTAATTAAACTAAATATATTAATAAGGAGAAGTGGTAATCGATGGGTCCATGCTTCAGTGAACTGCTGGACCTCCGGGTGCTTGGCCAGGGGAGAGAAAACTCCCAGTCGGAAATGCTTCCCGCAGCTGTTAGGAGTATCATTCCCCACCTTGAGGCCAACCAAAAGACAAATAGCAGCCAAGTCATGTGACCACTCTGCTGCTGCTGCTGCTGCTGAGATGCCATTCAGTCTTATTCAAGCTCACTGAAAACATTCAATTCATACTTGTCAGTGAGCAGACCCGTTTCACCAACATCAAGGGAACTTAGCTGCATTACAGTAACGGGGTTTGCAATGACTGGAGATGTAGATGAAAACTGTGTCAGACCATATCACTGTCAGGGGTCATGTTATAAAAGATATACTGTCATTTTCTGCAACAGTGTGAAAGAGTATGTGGCACGCTTTCCTGCACACAAGGGAAAAAAAGGAATTTAAAGCACTCGTTGCAGGTAAAGAATAATGCAGACTTAATGGGTAGTCAAGAGGGATGAGGAAGTTTAAATCAAGATGGTTAGTTGACTGAGGGCTCAGCGTACCTTAATGGGATTGATTGTTTATGGAAACGCTTTAAAATTGCACAGGGTTCTATCGAAAGCCCCCCTGTGCAGCAAAAGGGGAATCCAGCCATTATCTATACAGCTTTTCCTCGGGGTTGCAGGGGACTGGAGCCGATCCTAGCTGTCTTTGAGCGAGAGGCGGGGTTACACGCTGGACTGATTGACAGCCAATCACAGGGCTGACATACAGAGACTGACAACCAGCCACACTCACATTCACAACTACGGGCAATTTAGAGTCACCAGGTAACCTAACGAGGGGGCATTCATATTTAATTGTATATACTTTATTAATCCCTGTGGGGAAATTCTGGTGTAAACTCTGTTAATAAGAGACATCATGCTCACACACATAGGGACATAATACATACATGCATCATCAAGACCTGTGGACATGCATTATCGGAGAGATGTCAGAGTGAGGGGCTGCTACACAGGGAGGGTGCCAGGGGTGTTGGGTTGGTCGGTGACTTGCTCAATGGCACATCGGCAGTACTCGGAAAGTGACCTAGCACCTATCCGGCCTCTTATTGATGTGGGCATGACTCAGCAACCAGACCGACTTCCATACTTCAGTCCTCACCGGGAGCTGAACCGGCAGCAATTCACTTCCCACTTCCCAAAGTCCCTACAGGCTGAGCTACTTTAGGATAGGAGCTCTTCGTCTATCGAGTTATGCTTTCTCTAAAATCATAAGCAAAGGTTTGATTAGAGTATCAAAACATGCTTTCCGTTTCCTTGAATGTAGCGAGTAGTGGTATTTGAAGGGATTCTGTACTGTGAGCATTATATAATAGAGGATAATTGTCCATTTTGTACACAGTTACAGTTGGCGTAAATTTAAAATGTCTTTCCCATCTTGGCTGTGCACGAGTATGGTTTGCAAATAAGAATTGTAAATAAACTTCTTACTAATTAAAGGCCCGTCTCGTATTGACGCCTGTCCCAAATAAAGGCAGGGTCATTTCATAGGCTGAATGAAAAAGCACAGGCTATTAATAGAAGTTTTACTGTATATGTACTGTATATGAATCAGTCTCTGTAAGTGTTCTGCAGTATTAAGGAAGTTACATGTATCGCGTATTATAGGATACTCTGAGATGCAGGATTGGCAAGTTTGATGCGTGTACGGCTCAATTTATTTTCCCATCAGCCTAACCCATCTGATGAGGTGCAGGGTGTGCAGGCGCTAATCAGTTGTGGTGGTGCTTACAAATCAAGGGTGGGACAACACAGCGCTGGTTCTGCTTAGACTGGCAACAACAGGTGTGCCTTGGAGGTTGCCAGTGCCAGTCTGGCCTGCCGCCATACCCACACACACACACACTCACACACACACTCACACCAGAACTCAAGGCAGCACATTCCTCTAAGGAATACCACAGCTGAGTGGTTCTGTTGTGACATCTCTAACCAGGAGAGGAGGCAGGCCAGTGGGTTTGAGGGGCCAAAGGGCACCAGGGAAGGGAGGGGAGGGAGGAGGATGCAGGGGTTAGTTCAGAGGGTGAAGGGAGGGGGGGCAGGGCTGGACTTAAGTAACCCAGGGATATAACTGTACTGAGGGCTCCATTTCCCTTCTTTAAACTGACGGGGAGATCAGGTGTCACTATAGAGATTCAAAATCAGAAAATCATCACAATGAACTTCAGATCTGGAGCATTTAATTCAAATATATTACACAATAATTTTGTTTACACACTGTTGACTGAAGTCTAATTTGTGGCAAGATTTTCTGCTCCAATTTCAGAAGGACTGCTCCTGAAATTCTCCTGGTTGTTCACACGTGCACCTCACAGTGGGAGGCTATGCCTTTCAAACATGAGTGGGGACAGGGGGTCTCCTGAGGCAAGACGTGACAAGAAAAGAACAATGCGAAAGTGGCAATATTAGTCCAATGCTACATATAGTTCAACAGAATCACAGTAAGAGCGAAAGAGTGGAGAAGAACATAATGGAGAACAGAAAACATAATGCAGCAGTTTAAATACATGCACGGAGATCGCAGCGGTGACGTGCAGACAGGCTATGCACCGTGCACCGAATACAGGGAATAAAGGTCACCACCCCCTCCCACTCGCTCGAGGTGAATTATTACGATTATGTCCTGCTTGCTGCGTTCTCACATCAGCTCACTCGGACTTCATGCTTAGAAAAGACTAGGGGTCTGGAAGGAGAAACTGCAGATAAAGTCAGAGTGATAAATTCTGCTGTTTGCGTTCACACTTGCAGCTCCTCCTGCAAATATCAGCAAGTGTTAAGACCCTTTAAGACTGAAAACCAGGAAACTATCTGAAACCTCTCAAACAAAGGGAGACTTTGTCTAGATGTGAGGAGTCCTAAGCAGATTCTTTTTAAACAAGGCTTTAGCTAACATGCTCCTCTCTTATACAGTAGAGAGAATATCAAATATTGTCCTTGCACTCTGCAGGATGCAAGGGTAAAGGATCCACAAGCGTAACTTGAGTGTTTGTTTGCAGTGCTGTTGTGCAATCTCCAGAGCAGGGGGGAAAAAAGATTCCTTTAAAGTGTGAGGGGAAGTTTGTTTTCTTCAACCCCCAGCTCAGGTGCTTACATCCGAGATGTGAAAAGGTTGCAAAACATGGGCAGATGTAGGGTCTAAATTAAAAGACCACTACTGCTGCAAGAATTTCATGGAGACCCACACTAACAGTTGCCCTTGGCAAAGCTACACTGAACCACAACAAACAAAAGCTTTTCAGCTGGGTGGACTTGATGGTCCACCACGCCCTGACAATATGTTTTCAGAGTGAGACAGCAAGGGAGTAAGGGGAGCCCGAGGCCTATGCTGTTATTGATAGGACACTGGATCAAAGCCCTTTTCCCATCGTTACGGGGTACAAAAAAACCTAAGGGAGATGTAAGGGTGTCAGCAGACTGTGGGAGAAATGATGAAGGACAGACTGGTCTCTGTCATTTTAAAAACAGAGCAGAATAAGGCAAGCGTTCTGTGCTGCGTCTGCGAGGAAAAGTTGGAGGGAGTCAGAGAGGACGTGAGGCCAGATCCTGCCCACAGGATAAGCAGGGGAGTGATAAGACAGCAGACTGCAAAATCCATCCTGCAAAAAACAAGCAGCAGGGAGGTCAGCTTGCAATCTGCTTACTCACACTACATGAGACCCTTGGATGCACTTTGGATTATTATTTTAAACCCTTATTTACTGTACTCTCCTGAAGACACTTGCTAAAAAATGAGGAAGTGGAATCTTATCGGGTAGCCCCTTAAAAAGTGATAATTCAAATCAAATCAAGTTTTTCAAATTGCTGCAATGCCAGAGCAGCAGCGTGACAGGCTTAAAACTGAAATGACGCTTCAACAACTTTCATGAGGTTTAATCAGGAAATGAATTATCCACACATCTACCCATCTCCAAAACAAACATACTAGGTAATTTAAAAAGAAAAACAATGATTAAAGTTTCAGGATGAAAATTCAGATTTTAAAAAAGGAGCAATATGTAACTTTGACACCTAGTGTTTAAAATGGGCACTGCAGTCAAAATTCAAAACACTGGCTAGAGCTGTCTCCCCCCCTCCTCTCTAGAGTCGATGCTCACACAGGTCACCATGTGGTGGACACTGAAGCTTCACTGCCAGCTCTGCATGGGTCTGTAAACCTTTCTGCGTTATAACCTCTCTCCATTTTTCAAAAGCATCTCTGATATTGATCATAATAATAACTGCTCTCATATCTGGCAAACTGAGGGGCGTCCAAAACGGCCGTGTGGGGGTGCCTTAAAAGCGCCTACCTTCTCTGGTCCAAACAAATCCAGAGCATTCAGGAGCAGAATCTAAAGTTAGAAGGAGGACATACTGGCTGCTGCATTGTTGTCAGAGAAGCCAGCACTTCAACATAGATTAGATAGACTTTATTTGGCATGGACATCACAGATGCATTGGACAAACCAGATGCAATTATTTAAGTGTATTAGCATACATGCTAGTTCTCAACACCTATCCACAGGAGGCCTTTGAAAGAAAACCATTATGTATAGGAAGAAAATAAATAAGAAAGATAAAGAGAAAACAATAAAGAGAAAATGAGTAAAATAATAAAATGTGCAATATTACAGTGATGAAAAAGCAGTAATATATTCAGAGTCAAATATACACATGAACTTTAGAGTAGCATGTTTCCATGATACTGTAAGGCCATTTCATATTTTTATTCACTACATATCTTACTGATTGCTCCTTTAAGTTTATTCAAACTGTTAGATTATTCTGATGACCTTATTTCTAGAGTAGAGCTAGGGCTATACTTTATTGGATCTCATAGTTAACTTTTGTTCCTGAAAACTTCACTGTTTTATTAGTATTCTTAAAAAATGGGGGTCAAAGGGGAGTCCAGTCCAATCATTATCCATCTCTGCCATGAAGTGACCTGCATTTACTCGCCACGCGTTTTATGCTGCTAAAATGACCTCTGCAGCTTTAGGAAACATAAGTGGAGGAGGAAATGTAAAAGAGCAAACTGTAGTGTTTCTCAGAGCAATGCACTATGAGAGGAAGTGTTTGTCACACACACACACACACACACACACACATCCTGCTGCGGAGGCAACGTCTGCACAACTCCGAGGAGCTCCGAGGTCAAAGATAACTCATGAGCCATCTTCCTGTGTGCTATCACTCAGTGTTACTTTGAAAAAAAGTGGACCAAGTAGGATCAGCAATGTCAAGTTGAGCTGAGTGTAACGCAAGTAAGGTATCGAGACTATCTGAGTTAAAGGGAAAACTTGTAAATGTGCCCAATATTTAATGGCTTGTTTTTGGTAAAACACAGCTAGAGAGACTGGTGAACGTGAGACTGCTTTAAAAGGAGACACTGCTGGCAGCTCGTCCTTCAAGTGATAGATCATCTTGGAGTCAGCATTCATCTTTATTAATCATTGTAAACAAAGAGACACAGTGATGTGCACACACACTGGAGCCAAACACAAATGTATGCCTCCAAAAAGATAGAGCCCCTCTTTAATCTGTTCTGCTTTACACATAAATCGACGACACATACAAAAAAATAAACAGTTCTTTTAAAGTTCTGAGAGGGCTTAAGATTGTCTTTAAAAATTAAATAAAACCGCAGGCACATCTGAAACGCTGAGTACTGGGTACTGGACAAAACAATCCCTCATCTTGGTTTATTTCAGCTGCTGTCTAGTTAAGGCCCGTCCCTCCCACTTGAGTTATTCATTTCTGTCAGGAACTAAAGACAATTTAAACCAAAATCCTAAAAAAAAGTGTATCTGGAGGAAATTACCAACCCTGCCTTTAATGTTGCACAGTCGATGAGTGTCTGAACATATTTACATGCCCATATTCAATGTTTGTAATGATGCCACCTACAGGTAAGAGACTGTAAAACCTCATGTAACATGTCCTCTAACATCTTGTTGTGTTCAAAGCACGACAGTTTACACCAGTTTTGACCGCTCTATGCTCTATGATATTTCGTGGTAAAGAAATTCTCTATAGATTCATAGCGTTCATCAGTATTCTCTACTAAACCCCACGAAAACTACATCTGTAAACTCTCCGACAAACAGCCAATCACAATGTGCAACATCATCATACAAACGTACAGTCAATCATATTGTGTAACGTCACTAGTGACCACCTGAGTACCTAAACCTGGTTGGGCATGTCCTACTACAATCTTGCTCCATGCTTTGCTCTGATACCTGACATCAGGTGGTTTCCTGCACTCACACTGCTCCAGGAATAACCAGGCCTGAGCACGGTTAGTACATAATGTGTAATACAACATATGAATGACTTCATGTAATTATGGAGCGTGCTTAGTTTACAAGACAGGCCGACTCGAAAATAAAAAGGTGAAGCTCGAACGAGTCTGCGTCCGCACATCAGAGAACAATACAGAGAACATGAAAGCTACTTTCCTGACTTTGTGGCTTATTTTGAGTCATTTTAATCAGATACAGACAGAACACTCCAGGATTTCTCCTGAATGAAGGCTGTCCACGTTGTGCTCGTGCATGAACTGTACCATGCCGAAGCACACCTCCTCAAAGCGTGCCAGGGCCAAGGAAGTGTACCGTGCTTGAGCATGGATGGAGCACTCACACTAGTCAAACGAACTGGACTTTGAGGGTGAAGCGTGCTTAGGCCTGGTATGGATTGCCTAGTGTGAGTGCGCCCTAAAAAAACATTGCAATGGTTTAGTATAGACATACGTATAACATAGTGACAATATAAGTATGTATTTCAATATGGATCATCAGAATAGATCTCTGTGGTTACTTCTATTTTAAAGATATTACATACTGAACAGTAATTCCAACTTTTAAAAAATGGCAACACTGAACTAAAGAATAACTAAAGAATAAAAGGGAACAAATATCTCTGTGAAATAATGTGATTTTCTAACTGCTTTTAATTTGTTAAACTTTGTGAGAACGTAAATCACGCCAAAAACCAGAGTCCAACAACAGGAAGCAGGAGTGTTCTGCGGGCTCGACTGATTGCATGCTCATGTGACGCTGTTGTGACATTTTCTTGTCATCAAGAATAAAGGGCGACTTAATCCTGCTGCTCTGCCGCTTCTATTGACCAATAACTCATAAAACGCCAAACAAGGGTGGAAATGAAAGCTTCAAGCACAACAGCGATCCCACTAACAAAGCTGAAGTGTCTCAAGAGCTGCACCGCTGTCTTTCCAAACATGCCTGTTTAACACACCAGCGGTTCTGGTTCCAATTAGTTTAAATGCTACATCCAAAGGGAGTCGGCGGAGGAGCTCCTCTATATTCCTTTAATTGATGGTTGCTCTACTATCCTATTTCATGGCCAACTCTCTGCAAAGGAAACTTGAAAAACACTTCATTAGCATGAAAAGCTGCTCTTTAATTATTCCACCACGCTCGAGTCTGATTTACTAGTGCTATTACATGGCATGTCTTTTTTTTTTCTAGTTCATTTATTTAGCTGAACAATCCAGCAGTCTGTAAACTGTGGGGATATTAAGGCTGATAAATAGAGAAATAAACTAATCCAGTCAGAAGTTATTTACTTGGACACACCAGTTGCATCATGGGAACCTTTAAGTATTCTTTGATCTTCTGCTTTTCTTGCATTAATCCCTGAAACTACAAACACCAAAAGGTTTTAAAAGTGAACAGTTATTTTACAAACACTAGATTTCTTTAAAACAAAGACCAGAATTCAAGTGACATTTGTAGAGCTGTCACACTTTGCAGAAAACTCCTGAGAAACTCCTGATATTTGCAGGAGGAGCTGTATGTGTGAACGCAAACAGCTGAGTTTTTCACCTGGACTTCACCCGGAGTTTCTCCTGCCAGACTCCTAGTATTTTTTTCTGTAGAAAGTCCGAGTGAGCTGATGTGAGAACACAGCAGGATATAATCAAGAGAATTTACCTCAAGCTAGTGGGAGGGGGGAGTGATGTCTACCGGTATATCTTACAACAGGTGCACGACCATAGACTGTCTGCACAAGACCGCTACGATCTGCAGCTTCTTAAATTGCTGCATTATGTTTTCAGTTTGCCGGTATTTATTTCTCCACTCTGTTGTTGATATTGTGATTCTGTTGCGCTACACGTAGCATTGAAATTAATGCAAATATTCTATTTAGCGCCATATAGCGGACTCTGTTGCTTCATCCGCTACTTCTGCATCTTTATTTTTACGTCACGTCTTACCTGAGCACCAATGACAACCATGTAGCAACAAAAGAGCTAAATGTTGTTCAGAATAGTCGATCTAGATTGAACCAGATTAAAGACAGTTAACACTTGACTTGCATATCGGTTGCTTAAAGAAAATTATAAAGTCATCATTTGTAAAAGCTGTGGTGGGTTTTCAGCTCGTTTTGGAGTTCCACTGCCTCCAACTGCCCAAAAGAAGCAGCTTTAACATTTCAAAACAAAACCTGAGTACTACAAATGATGAGAACTCAAATGATCTTGATTATCATGTTAGTGGTTAGTTTCTTAACTCGCTTCATAATGGGCAAAAGTTAAGTAAAGCAGTTAGCAGGCAACAGCTACAGGTGTGGTGGACTATGCAGTGTCAGCCTCCATGCATGCAATTTAACCCTTGAACTGGAGGGGCTCATGAGCAGCATGTGTAATGGAGGACTCCATTTAAAGTGTAGAAGTCAGGAGAACTAAACAGGGGGAGGGGGCTCCAATAAGAGCCTCTCTTCCTGACAGCCACACACTGAGAGTGGGGGAGGGTTAAAAACACCAAACCCTCTTCCTTAACTCTGCAGCAATGGGCATAATATGATGGATTCTTCCCGTTCTACCAACGTCTTGCTTTTCCACTGAAGCAAGCTATCTAACAAGATAGCAGGTGGACAGGTCGCTTAGCAGAAAACCAAGTATCAGGTTTTATAGTAATTCAGAATCTGCAGCCGCTTAAAGAAAACCTGTTTTGACAAACAGAGAAGGAGAAAGGTAAGGCAATATCACTGCTCGGGTTGAAATGACTCTGCAAACAAGCGCTTGTACTGCATCCAAACACACTCGTATGCAGCAATTATCCTTCCTCTTGTGAAAAAAAAAAAAAAAAAAAAACTACACACCCCCACCCCTTTGCTTAGACTGGTGAAATGATAAATAAGGAAACAGGTTCTTCAGGAAAGCAGATTTAAAGTATCAGCGCACAGCAACACACCACAAAGTCAGCTTGTTGTAGAAGTTTTTTAAACTACAGTGTTTTTATTTATTGTACAAAAACACAAACAAAAGTGAGCCAGATTCTTCGCCTTTTTATGAACAAGCATCAACTTGTGATCTGCAATCTTTTTGGTCCCTTTGTTTTGTTGATTTAGACATTTAGCTTTTGGCAAATGACACCCAAACACAGCAATTAGCAGCCCTCTGTTAGGTACACCAAAATCCTGATTATCACACGGGCACTCAGCAGTCGTTGCTGTGTCTCCTCTGAAGAGTGGCAAATCAGCAAGGCCTCCTAGCAACATATTTGCCCAGCTACAGGCACACATGGTTTCAGTTAGGGGTCTGCACCTATAAACAGTTGGCCATGGCAGCTTATTGGTCAGGAAGTGCAATGTTGACTGCAAGTCAAGACAGGCACAAGCTGCTAATGAATGATATACACTCTTACAGTGGAGCTTTGACAACGCAGTTTAGATCAGAAGTGTTTAGAGGCAGCCTCAGAAGTGATTCTGACCTCTTTTGAAGTTGTGAATAAACTCAAGGTTTCTAGTCCTACACAGACGGCTGTTATTTATGTATCTGTGATGTTTCTCCTTCAATCTGATTGTCACAGAGGCGTAATGGGGGGATGAAGTGATCCACCTCTGTGCCGTCTTCAGACGTAGTAACAGAGGTGTAACATAAGAGAGACGATATCAGTGGAGCTAGCAGGGGACTGAAGCGCTGTGTGTGTGTGTGTGTGTGTGTGTGTGTGTGTGTGTGCACGTCTTACTGAGTGTGTATGAGGAGCTCCTGCTGTGCTGTATTTCCACAACGGTAAAACGCACTGTGGATTAACAGACTGGGAAAATAATATTACGCATTTTCCAAATCAATATGAATGTGCAAAGACATGATGGTGGCGGTTACAGCACTTTTGCGAAAAAAAAAGCAGTCTGAAAAAGGGGGAGGGGTTGGTGATGTGTAATGTGCATGACCATAGACTTTCTGCCGTGACTGTTACGATCTCTGTGCAATAAAACAGCTGCATTATGTTTTCTGTTCTCCAGTATGTCATTCTCCACTCTTTTGTTGATATTGTGAACTACATGTAGCATTGATATAAAGACAAATATAGTGATTTTAGCGTCATATAGCGGACTCTACTGCTTCATCTGTATCGTTCTTTTTGCGTCATGTCTTGTCTCAGGACCCCATCACCAATCCCGTCTGACAGTGATAGATTTCTCTTGTGAGGTGCATGTGTGAACAACCTTCACAAAGGACGATTGTCTTCCTGAGATTCTCTGGACAGGAGAGGAGGGTTTTGGGGAGGAGGGGACCTCTTGGTAGATTCTGCTTTATGTAAAAACTTCATTAGTCATATATGACAAAGGGTCATTTTAAACTGGTTTGTAAAGTTCATCACCAACAAAGCTGCAGTTCATGCATTTTTATATGTGCAACAATGCCTCCTATTTAAGAATATATGCAGAGATATGTCAGAATCATCTCAGGGTCTTCTTGACTTTCGACTGGGATTATAGACTTTATAAAAACTATCCCACGACCAATATGAGATTTTTTGGGCTGATAGTGATACCAATATTAAGGAGAGAAAAAAAATGTGGATAACGATATGTCAGCAAATATCTTTCTTAGATCTGTCTTCGATCTTTAGAGATCGATGGACATACAGTAGATATAGTACGCACACATTTCTTGTCTTGATCTCTCAAACGCAGTCATCAAATGAAAAGATTTACACATTATTATTATTGATTATTCTGTTGAACAAAAGCCTATATTACAACAGTGCACTGAAACACTAGATTTTAATAATATATTAAAAATTATAAATAAAAACTATATAAAAATAAATAAGAAACTTACACTGAATAAACCTGGTTATATCAGAGTTAAAATAAGCCGATATCGATAGTCACGTGATTTGCTAATAATGGCTGGCTGATTTATCGGTCGAGCTCTTCTACAAAACAGTAGATTTCTATTTGAGTTTTCTTACAACAACAACAGGGTGATATTCTCTATCTTTGTGTCAAAAAGTAGTGCTATAGGTGCCCGTAGTCAAGTGATTAGTGCATTCATTCCACGTACAGAGGCTGTAGTCCTCCAAGCGGACATCCCGGGTTAAAATCCGACATGTGGCTCCTTTCCTGCATGTCATTCCCCTCTCTCTCTGATTTCTGACTCTATCCACTGTCCTATCTCTAAATTAAAAGGCACAAAAAGCCCCCCAAAAAATAGAATAGTTTTCGGTCAGTTTCATTAACTGCTACTAGTTTAAACGTCCCACAGCCTACATTTTGTTTCATTTCACTGGTGGCTGGTATAAATATAAAGCCTTTGCCTAAGAGATACAACATAGAGAAACATTTTCTCAACACACCCAAAGTGGTTTCCTTTTAGGATGCATTGGTTAAAATTCAGTATCGACCGATAGTGACCCTGTTGACAGATGTTGGCACATCGGCAAATAATGTGAAATGAAGCGATGTCAGTACCATTTGTTTATTTGTTGTGCCGAATCAATTTTATGCTGACATCAAGTTCACCAAACTACTGATTTAGAGACAAGGTTTTTTTATTGGGCAGATGAGGCTACCTGTTGAACAAACTCTGACTTCTTTGTCAAAAATGAGAGAAAATGTCAGCATTGTGAGAATCTTAGACAAAAAGAAGTCATGAAACAAACATCGGTATCATAATCAGCTACATCGTCCCAATCAGTGCATCTCTAGTTACCCTGTTTGACCACCAATATTGCTCAAACACAACCATGAAATTGAAGAGGCATAATGACCACACGCCTTGCAAATGAGAAATCATAATATATGTCATCAAAATATTCATATTCAAGTTAGATTTGGCTTCAATATTTGGGATACAATTTGACCGGCAGGAAGGAGAAACACATGAAAGATATCACGTCAAATAATTTCACTTTAAAACAACATTCATGGTCACTTATTTTTCCAAATGCCTAACTTGAAAAATATAGGTCAAACGTTGTCAACTGAGCTTTTCAGCCTTTCCTAGTGTCTTTAACAGAATAAATAAATCACCTCAAAATCGAGGCTAGGTTATCTCATGATAAACATCTTAATTACACTAAGAGCATAAACAACAACAACAACAACAACAAGGACTACAGGGCTGTCATTTGGGTTGGCAAAGACTGAGATCCATTACAAACAGGGAACAACTGACCCACGTCTTTTAGTGATCAAGCATGAATCACTCTTTTATTTTCTTCAAACAGAAGGTTGTATGTGTTGTGTGTCATCTCAAGAGTAACCTGGCTCCACTTGTGAAACACTTAAATCATCTCTGTAAGAAAGTATATACATTGAAAGAGTTCATTTTAATCGTGTTGCTATGGAAATCATTTTAATCGTGTTGCTATGGAAATCATTTTAATCGTGTTGCTATGGAAATCTCTGGACAAGGCGTTAATTTGTACTACAGGTGTAGCTTCACCCAATTTACCAACCTGCTGCGTTTACTTATAAGTCTCACTAAAAAAGGTGAATGTGGCAGTAACGTGTTGAACATTTAATTGATGTGTAAAGGACTTATTTTGAGTGTTTTTACAGACTAAATACTTGGTGTGTGATTTAACATTTCCATCCAGCGGCTGCTCCTGCGTCGTTTCAAAGCAGAGCTCAATGGAAAAAGTAGCTACAAAACATGTAGCGTCAGCCATTGTTATGCTCAGATAAAAACAAAAGTAAGATATATGTGCAGGTGTTGAGATAAAGCAGCCTCTGGGGAGAGGTTGAAGCGTATATTTTAAAGTTTCGACACTGATTTAGTCACTCGGCCGAGACGCTAACAGCCTCCAGACAGAAGCTAGCTTAGCTTAGCATAGACAAAAACTTTTTCCACATCTGAAAAGTTTTGTGTCTCCGTTTTCTTTTTAAACACAATGAGGACGTTTTTAAAAACAGTGAGATAATCTCCATTTTGAGTCCACAGAAACGAGTTTAAACCTGTTTTCTTCCGGCTGTTGCTAACTGGGTAAAGTTAACTTAACGCATCTTACCTTTCTGTCTCCGCCGCCGCCGCCGCTCCCCGGGCCGCCTAACAACACCCGAGACCGCCGCCGGACCTCCAGAGGGCCGCGGAGCTCGGAAAGTAGAAGCCGAGAGGGGTCCAGCTACTATCAGGGAGACGGAGAGCCAAGTGAACCGAGGCCCTGGGCCTTGTGTGGAGGGATACCGAGCCTCAGCAGAGACTCGGGAATACCTTTTTGACAGCTCCTCTTCTTCAGCCCCCCCTCCCCTCGACAGCCCTTCACTTTTCTCTTTTTCCTCACTTCCAGCAGATACGAATCAAAATACTGTCACAGAATATGGCGGCTGCATAAGCATGCTACTATCGCGAGAGGAAGAGTCGCTTTTCTTTTTTTAAAAAGTTTGACAAAGTTGTACTTGAGGGGGGTGGAGAGGGAGGGGAAAGTTGTGATTGCAAAATGGACCGAGCAGGCTGCTCCTGTAGCAGAAGACGAGGATGCAAACAAACAGCAGATTCATCATCATAATACATTTGTAATGAACGCATCGTTCGTCATTCTTCTCCACGGAGCCCCTGCAGTCCCAAAAATACTTTTTCTGCAAACATAATTCGGCTTATCTTGTGCGCACACAATATATTTTATTGCCACAAGTTATCTTGTGTGCGAAGAGGTCACAGTGGGTTCCAAAGTGGAGGTCAGGAATTTTGTTCGTTGACATTGTCTGTTCTACTCTGTTCACAGTACAGTATGCTTTGTCATGTACGGGTAGAGTTTGTCATCTCTCAACTGGAAGGTCTATGTTCCGTTCCCAAACTCCTGCAGCCACACAGCCACACAGCAGCCTCTGTTAACAATGTATGAATGTGTATAAATGTGGTTAGTAACTTCTGATGGACTCTTTACTCAGCAGTCTCTACCATCAGTGTGTGAATGTGTTGGTGTGACCTGCAGTGTAAAAGAGCTTCAAGGAGTCAGAAGACAGGAAAGGGGATACAAGCTAAAGTCCATTTACCATATATGTATGTACTTTTTTTATTCCATGTTGGTATACTGGTAAATTGCTCCTTTTTAAAAAAAGAAGTGGAGCTGGCTGGGAAGTAAAATGGAGATTTTAGTCTGTATCCCAGTGTCACAGCGTTATTCAGAACGAACACAACACAACGCAGAAGCCCACAGGTTACACTTTAACAGGACCAGGATCCGTGTTTGTACCGCTAATACTACTGTCAGTAAAACCAAAACTGTTGTCCTTTCTCTGACTCTGTCAATTTAAAAAAAAGTATATTACATTGAAATAAAACATGTTATTTTTATTAAAGCTAAAATGAGCCATGCACCATGAGTGAAACATCTGCTGAACTTTCACACAACATGAACTATATTGTGTTGTTTATAAGTGGGTCTCTCCACGTGGGTTAGTTGCTGAAGCGACAGAATTCATTTCCTCAGGATGTTGGATTTTATTGGCGTCTTGGTTCCAAGTGAGCAATTTTGATGGCACATCATCATAACGCTGCTTCAAAGGTTTTTTTTCTGTCCACAAAGAAAGCATTACATCCTCCAGGAAGAACAGTCCAGCCTGCACTTGTTATGTTTGACTGCACACAATAATTTAAATAAGATCCCTGTTGAATGCATTCATGGACAACACAAGCAGGTGTCGCTTTTTATGTGTCTTTCATGACAAACTTGATGTGCATACTGGCTGCTTGTTGCTGCGTTTTGCTACATTGACAGACACACACACACACACACACACACACACACACACACACACACACACACACACCACAGTGTGAGTGAGAAAACAGACTCTTGTGGGAACGTCATGAATAAGGACAGTGCATTTGTTCTTCAGAGAAGTGGATGGAAACATATGGCGTCTCGTGTGTCGGCGTTATGCAGTGACTCACACACACACACACAGAGACAGACACACACACACACACACACACAGAGACAGACAGACACACACACACAAACACACACACAAATCATGGCCCCTGCTATCTCGCGCAGACCGTGACCCCTTGACTCTGGGTTTGAATCCCGGGGAGCTAAAATCCCCTTCAGTGCGAGTGGCAAACAGACAGCACAGTGCAGCTTCTCATCCTTGAAGAGCGGAGTATTCATTACTTTACACAATGCCTTATACACTTGGGGATGTGCTGGTGGTGTGTAAGTGTGTGTGTGTGAGGAGGGGAGGTGGGGGGTTATGTGTCAGGCTGGTGAATCAGCAAAAAGAGAAAAAAGAAATTAAACTTCTTAAGAATTTCCAAGGACATAACCTCATAATTGTGCCTGAATTTCCCAGTTATTTACTCTCACTTGTTGACTGCGTGTGCAGCCTCAAGTATTCCCCTCCCACTCTTACACCATTTATACGCTCTGTTTCCCTGCATACATGCTGAACACAGATAAGACGAATGACAGGAAAAATGGGACAAAAACAGGCTAATGTGCAAAAAACAGCAGCAGCCTGAGATAAATCAGACATAAAAAAAACCTGCTGGTGCACTTTAGTCCTGCAACTGTCCACCACACTCCTCAGATCGGCTTTTTGAGCAACAAGGCCGGCCACCCACATTCTTGGCATGGAAAGAGGCCCTTTTCTCACGGTCTGAGGACAGCTTGTCATGGGTCAGCGGTTTAGATTTAACTCTGCAGTGGGTCTCCACTCATTATTCCTGTCTTAAGCAAACTTCTGTGCTTGTCCACAAGCCATTAGGAGCAGACCATGCAGTGGCCCCGGGTCTAAAAAGCTCAATAAAGAGCTCTTAAAGACAGATGGAAGAGAGAGCTGGAAGTTGTGTCATTGTTAAAGGACAAATCAGTGAGATATGTAGTGAGTGAAATGATAAAGGTATCTTACTATTTGATCAGACATTAATGAAACATGCTATGTTGAAGTGCTGGCTTCTCTGACAACAATGCAGCAGCCAGTATGTCCTCCTTCTAACTGGCTGTTTTGGACGCCCCTCGGTTTGTCAGATATGAGAGCAGTTATCAGGTCAACAGGTGTTGCAGTGATGGAAGCGGGCAAGAGAAGTGGTTCAGATAGAAGTGATTGTACCCGACCTAAAAAGCCTCTGCATGTTTCTAATAAGCTCCACGAGCAGAAACGTGCTCAAACTAGGATCAATATTGGAGATGATTTTGAAAAATGGAGAGAGGTTAGAACACAGAAAGGTTTACTGACCGATGCAGAGCTGGATAAACACTGAAGCTACAGTGTCCTCGACATGGCAACCTGTGTGAGATTTGACTCTTGGGAGGAGGGGTCGGGGGGAGACAGCTCTAGTTGCATTTTGCTCCTTTAATACTTAAAGAAGCTACAATATTATTTTGACTCAATTATAGACTTTGTAAACAAAATTGGAATAACATCCTGGTATCAAAGCTGAAGAGAATTCAGTAGTGTCTTGAACATATGCATTCTTTATAATGGCAGGTAGGGGGCGACTCAACAAGCAGCAAAAAAAGTCTGAAGGTCTGATTGGCTAAGACTTAATTGCAACCTTTAATAGCTCCAAAAATTAAGCATCATTTGCTTCCACCATGCTTAGCTTAAAGCCTTATTCATAAAGCATACAGTGATAAGGCACTGCTGTGATTTAAGGTTTGTCAGCCCTTGAGGGCCTATTTCTGGCCTGGGGCCCCAAGCACCTTCTGACAAGCAGCGCCTCTGCATGACGAAGAGTCCTTGGGCAAGACACCTGATTTGTGGCATTTAAGGGGTTTGTAGAAAAACTAGGGACACATATTAGTGTTTGAGAAACATGGTGAAGTGTTTTTTGCAGAATATGTGACCTTAAAGCAAACTTAAAAATATCTAGTAATGTCAAAGAATACGTCTAAAACTCTTAAAAAATACAGCAATATTAGAAGTGTGTGTAGATCAACAGGAGGTAAAAAATAATGCTTAAACAGTCTGAAGTTCACACAGACCTCGACATTTCGACTGGCTCTTGGTAAGAAACTCTCCTCTCTGCTCAAACATAGGCCCAAAGTGTGGTTGGTAGGCAGCTTTGGGAGCAGACTGGGAGTGAGGGGAGGTATGGTGGCACTCCAGACACCGATCTCCAACCCTTAAGGTCAAACTGACACTCTGAGGATGGATCCACTCTCTCCCACTAGAAGTGAAGTGGATAGAAAGGACAAGCAGAGCTCAGTTCAGTAAAAAAAATAGCTGCCTCTGGTATGAAATCATTAGAAAATGAAATCTAAAGGAGAGCTTGGTAAGTTTAAAAAACATTTAGACGTTACCATAGAAACAGTGTCACTTTCACTGACATCTTTGTTTGAAACTTTGATCTGGCTCGAGAATGGGCCCGTAGCTTTGTAAAACACTGATTCATGCCAAGAGCGACGTGGGCATCACTTTGAAATGTGTTTGAAAGATGAATCATGCTACCTTACTGGACATGTTCTACTTCAGTTCAATTGCTGTGCAATTATGGTTAATATGGTTACAGTATGAGCCTTTGCAATAAACGCATTGTGAAAGTCTGATTTTATCTCAATATAATTAAAAGCATTTCGATGTAGTTAAGCAATGCTTTCCCTCTCAGCATGAACACATTTAACTTGTTGGATTTATGTCTAGGTGTAATGGCCATTCGTTTGCACCATTTATTTTTAAAGGTCTCATATTCTCCTTCTCTTCAACCAGTTTAAATAAGTCTCAGAGCTCCTGTGTGTGAAGTTTCTTGTTCTAAATCCACTCTGATCCTGTATTTGATCATGTCTATAAACCCCTCTATTTCAGCCCTGCTCAGAACAGGCTGTTTCTGTGTCTGTACCTTTAAATATGTAAATGAGCTGTGTATGACCACGCCCCCTCTCTGGAAGGGCTTGGGTGTCTCTGGCTTTCTTGCTCCATGCCCTATTGTTTACGGTGAGAAGGCAGACTCAGAGGGCAGAACAAACACCTAGCTGTGGGAGTGTCACCCACCTGGGGGAGGGGCTACTGCCCTTTGTGATGTCATGAAGGGAAAATTCCAAATGGACCAAACATTTTCTGAAAAGTGGAGCAGAAAGAAGACGGAGAGGATGGACTTTTCTCAACATTGGAGGGTTTCTAGACAGACTAGGGACACATGTTAGTGTTAGAGAAAAAAGATATTGAATTTTCATAATATGTGACCTTCCTGCTTCTATGAACTATTGTGTCACATTCAGTGTAGCCCCCCTCTGGTTTGATACTTCGCACCTGCTGAGTTGGAAAGTGTTCACAAGTATATTTTAAATAATATGTGACCTTTAAGTAATTTTTGCCTTTATTGGATAGAACAGCTGAAGAGAGACAGGAAATGTTGGGAGGAGAGTGCGTGGTATGACATGCAGGAAAGGGCCGAGTTTGGATTGGAACCCACGGCTGCTGCAATGAGGACTATAGACAACATAACAGCTAGGCTGACACCATTTCCATGCAGGTAGCTATCAGGTACCCTCAGATTAATTGGTGCAAATGTATTTGATTTTCTTTTTTTGGCGGGACATTATGCAATCACATGTCTTTAAGAACAGACATGTTCTTATCATTAAGAACAGTAGATAGACACCCAATCTGTGCGTTTAGTGCACTCTTAATTTATTTTTTATTTATCTCAAATCATATCTTTATTTTATTTATCTGTGCACAAAAGACATGCACAAGTTCAACATATAAGAAGAAGAAAAGGTAAGAAACCTGAGGAGGGCTTATAATAAACCTCACCAGATTAGTTTGACTCATAACACAAAGAAAAATACAAAATAAACAATGTTATCGCACATTTTTCCGATAAAGTGCAGGCCTTACTGGAAGTATGTTGACTCTTTTGCAAAAGACAATCCATATAATCTCTTGTCTCTGTTTGACCGGGAAGGCGATAATGACTGAATTCTTCATTTTGAAGCTGAAAAACTTTTACAGAAAGAAGATTCTACTCATTCTGAAAGTTTCCCTGACCTCAAACACGGCCGGCAAAGGCACAAACACAACCTCCACCACACAACTGTGTCAGAGGAGTACACCGACATATCAGATGAACAGCCCACCCCTAAGAGAGAGAGAGAGAGAGAGAGAGGGAGAGTGACCTGGTGACTGGTACAGTGTTCCTGTAAAACCACAATGTGCTCCAAGTTCCAAGAAACAGCTTTTTATTTATAGACACAAAATTCAAATGAACAATGAAGTCAGTTATTTTGTAATATTAATTATAATATTAACTAAAAAACTACAAACAGACTCAAAGTGACATACATTTATGGAGCCTGTTGCTGCCATGGACGTGTCAGAGGTTAACCCAAAGAAATGTATTTCTGTGAACACACAAAAAGTGATCCTATCCAGAAAATAAATATAATTTATAAAATCAGTCCCCTATTGAGCTGAACGGTGGGGCAGCGGTTAGCACCGTTGCCCCACAGCAAGAGGGTCCTGGTTTGAATGCCCGTCTGACAGGAGCCTCTCTGTGTGGAGTTTACATGTTCTCCCCGTGCATGTGTTTCTTCTCTCTGAGTACTCCAGCTTCCTCCCACAGTCCAAAGACATGCTGGTTAGGTTAACTGGTGACTCTAAATTGCTCGTAGGTGTGAATGTGAGGGTGGCTGCTTGCTTGTCTCTATGTGGTAGCCCTGTGACCCGCCTCACACCCGATGACAGCTGGAATCAGCTCCAGCTCCAGGCCCATGCGACCCTGAACAAGAAAAGCAGCATAGATAAATGGATGGATGATCTCTCTTCACTTACTCAAAGTCTTTAAATTTGACCTTTACCTGTTTAAGAAAAATGTTGTTATTCCTGTTGTGATCCATGATTTCAATCCAGTCCTCCTGAGATCTTAACACAGAATATTATCAGCCTGCAGCATTATATACATCTGCAGTGATAGCCGTTGTGTTTATTTGATGAAACAATATTTAAAGTTTTATTGTGTCTGTTTACGTCATAGCTTTATCATGCTCTTAACTGTCAGTCATGACTCATGCCATGCTATGCTCCTGTCCTGTCATGCCATGTTCTGTCTGCCGCCTGTACCTGCAGCTAAGTTTGAGTATTTCAAAGGAAAGAACAACAAAACTTAATTATAATATACATTCTTATGAACTACAAAGGTCTTTTTTTAGCACTCAGGATTTGGTTGGAGTCATTTATTTTTGATGACTCAGCAGGAACGACAGACAAACTCTCCTCTCTGCCTCCTCTTAAATATTCACTTTGTTACAGTGAACTGTTGGAGCTTCGGATCTAAATGTGTGAGTTCCTCGTCGGTCGGCAGCTGACCTGAGCAGCAGCAGCAGCAGCAGCACCTGTGTGAACTCGAAGACGGAAATGGGATCATCTGCGTTGATACATTCTGCTGAGCTCCGTTCCAAGTCGTAAATTTCCTTCAAGTGGTAGCAGCAACACTGCAGGCTGAGCCGTCGTTGCAGCACTTCTGCCAGGAGTCACGAGCTCCATGCCAAGTCCCAGCTTGTCCGCGCTGGTTTCACTTGTCAAACCGCCATCACATAAAGAGGCTCTGAATGTGGCGCTTATACTTCACGCGTCTTGTGGAATGTTTTAATGGTGGATAGAAGTGCTCAGATTATCTCAAACATTCACTCCTATGCAGTGAGTGTTAATGTGACCTTAAAAACATTTGCAGGGTCATCAGCAGGTTCAAGTTCATGAAATAGATAAATTTCTGACCAGTCAGCATTATGCACCATCTTTATTTTTCAGAGTTCTTCTGAAAAGGCTCTTCCTTGGTAGAACCAAGTACAGAAACATTTAAGACAAGGTTTACTCAAGTTACAGATAATTTCCCTTCCTAAATTTGGGACGTATGCAGCCAAAATAATTGACTCTACATGCCAAGGTTTTGATATTTAATATTTGAACAGAAGCGTGTATTTAAGACATTTTGCTTACTCATTAGAATTAAACATGATAAAGGTTTAATGGAAATTAATGACACAAGTCAGAGTTTTCATCTAATAGATGTGATTCTTTCCTAAGATGTTAACCTACTTCAAATTCAAGGTGTTTTCATGGACAGTACATTAAATTGGAGAAAGAACACTGATGTTGTATTCAAGAATGCTTAATTAAGACTCTTCTTCTTAAGAAAGCTTGGATCCTTTGATATTAACAAAAACCTTCTTTATGTTTGTTATCAGGTACTCCTGGCTAGTGTCCTCTCTGATGCCGTGCTGTGCTGGGGGGCAGCATCTGTGCAGATGATAAAATAGGATCAATAAGCTGATCAAGAAGGCTGTATCTGTGATCTACATACTACCCCAGACTCATTTGAGTTTACCTTTAAGAAGAAAATGAGGACCAAGGTTAAAATGGTTCTGATCTTTGAAGGCAATCCTTTGCACAGTGTTTTCAATTGACTCTGGAAGTCCTTCGGTGAGTGACTAGTGATGCCTGAGTGAAGCTCCTTCAGTGAGTGACTAGTGATGCCTCTGAAGCTCCTTCAGTGAGCGACTAGTGATGCCTCTGAAGCTCCTTCAGTGAGCGACTAGTGATGCCTCAAACCGTCATATCGCACCATACCTGCAGGCTCGCCCACAGAGATGGCTGGGCCCCTGAAAGGCCAGGTGAATCGGTCCACTGCAGATATCGTTTCATAATATCAATTGTGCATGTTGGATAGTTAGCGCTAGCCTCAAGTTATTTGTTGGGGTCAAGCTAGCCTCCTTTCTATTCTGACATCCTGACTGTTGTGCAGTTCCCATTTTTAATCAGGCTATGATGATTAGAATATGTGTTTTTGTTGAGTTAATAATGGTGGGTCACTTTGTTATCATTGATACCTAACCTGAATCAGGCCCCCCAATGTGGCTAGGTTCCAGAAAGGAGCTGAGGGATTGAACATAAGCAGCATGGTGAACAGTTGCTCTCTAGTGACATCAAGTGGTGAACAGCAGCAACAACAACAACACTGCAGAGCAAAGAGAGGAGCAACAACTCAAGACAACAACTACACACACCTGAAGGTGATTAAGACAAAAGAGATTTTTTATTATAATAGAAGATATAAAATAAATATACATGACATTTCTTCTCGTTTAACAGTCATTTGTACAGTGAAGTTTTGCTAAAAGCTGCTAAATAAATGTTTTCTCTTCTTGATTTTCCTGCGTGGACCTATTGCTGCCTTATCTGTAAATGCTATTAAAAGACAAAATATTTAGGCCATATGTATATTTCTCTCACACACACACACACACACACACACACACACACACACACACACACACACACATCTAAAACAGAGAAGTGGACAGACACTAAACCTGCATAACACAGCTGATCATGAAGCTCACTGAGAGCTCTGATTGTTGGATTTAACAGATCTACGGTAGCCTGGAGGGGCAAGTGAGAGGAAAAACAGCGAAAATTAATGAATAATTGCATTTTGTTGGACTGATTTGGTCAGAATTTTTTTTTTTTTTGGAGTCCATCCCGGTTAAGTTATCATCGCCATGGGGTCTTTTGGAAAAAAGCCTATGGGATTTGGATCATTGCAGAAAATACGCTTTGTGTCAAACACACGTTTATCATGTCGTTGCGTTTGGTTCAGAAAGATAATCTTCACAAATGAACACCCCTTTTATGATGTTTGAGGGTAAAGTTATGCTATAGCGAGCTACACCATGTTCGCATGGCTTCAACGTGACCACCACTATGCCTCAGGATGTCTCCAACTAGCTAACATGCAGTTTTGACGGCTTGTGTCTAATCATCACTTCAAATGGAGATGATGACCTTTAATGTCCTGACAACTGGGCTGCATTTTCATTTAGCCACTTGTTGGACACAAGTATTCACTAACGTGTTTTATGTCGTACAACAAAACAAAAACATCTCTTATGCTTGTGTTAAATACAGATCTTATTTCAGACCCATTCAAAAAACCTTTTGAGTTTGAGGCAAATGACCCCTTGGCGCTAAAATGCTAACTTACTTCCTGGTTTTAGAACTCATTCCTGTGGCGCCCTATTTTAAAGTATGAAACAGGAGCACCCCGGTCATACTTAACCGGCCCACAATGCACTGCGGCTCTCAGACTGTCCGGCCAGCCCACCAGCAGCATAAAATAAAAATTCTGTGTTGAAATAAATTTTTACATGTTGCCAAATGAAATGAAAATGACCACGTAGCTGTATTAGTAATGAACGTTCACATATGGTTGAATTATATTTACGGACTGATGGTCACGCTAGCTAGCTTGATGCTAGCTCATTAAACGAAGACCAGAAGTACGTTGTGTGACCCGTATTTTAGTATGTTGCTAACGGCATGCTAACAGTCGGGTTAGTATGCCGTGTGTATGTTTTGAGTATAGTTGGCAGCGTTCAGTAAGGGTTTGGGATACAGCCTTTGCAGGATTACATCAGTGAATCATATCAAACAATGTTGAGGAAAATCCTGTGAAGACATTTGTGACACAATGTGTAGGAAATGGTTTGCGCAACGGCCATTGAAGGTGTCACAGAAAGCAGGCTGAGTGTCTGTCTGTACAAACTGCTGAAAGTGCTTGTGTTTGAAGAAGAGAGGCAAATGCAGTAGTATCAAAAAAAGAGGAAATGTGAGAGTGCACGAGTACTAATGTGTGTCTGTCCACATCTACACACACACACACACGCACACACACAGACACACACACGAGCATCATCTGCTGTATAACTCTCCTCGCACTGCCAGAACGTTAGTGTCTAAAAGCGAGACATTAAAAAACATTAAATATTGTTTTTTTTATTTACGACTAAATATTTGAGCAACAACAGTGCATTGAAAGACAATTATTGTATCTCAACGAGAAACTCTTAAAATGTGTTTTTTATGTACAGCATTTCAAAACAGACTAATAACTGCGCTTCAGTAATGCGTGAGGACGATATCTAACATTAGAGGAAACAGAGAGATGATCCTCCGTCAGGATTGTTTGCAGTCTTTCGAGTCGAGACGCTGAAATTAAATAGACGATATATTTAGCTGCTAGTTTCCACATCGTGTAAATAACAATATGCTACATAGTTAATGAGGAAAAGAGAAGACACATGAAACAGACCCAGTATCGTACAAAAGCGGTGTGAAAACCAGAGACTGTACACAAGAAGTGGACTCAGCCGAGAGCGGTGTTTCTCAACTGGTGGATTGGGACCCAAAGGTGGGTCGCTGAGACCTTGTCTGTAGGTCGCAAATGTGTGCATGAAAGAAAATGGTCAACATTCAGTGCAAACATGTTTGTTTTGTGTCATGTTTTGTACCGGCTGAGGTCCAAATTGCACCATTTTTTCGTTAAATTGATCAATCTGATTGGTTGAAAATTTCAGGAATTTGTGATTTTTCACGAAGGAGTTGGTGGTGGGTCCTGAGGCTACACCAGTTGAGAACCAGTCGTTTAGAGTTTTATGGTAACCTCCTAAACCTGCATTCTTTCTAATGGCCAGCAGGGGAAACCCCTCCTGGTTCCAAAAAGAAGTCATACTGTAAAGAAGCAGAGGGCTGCTATCGAACACAGTATGCCAGATATACTGCATACCCCATGTTATGTTAGATGGTAGTATGTGGTATGTCTGCCAGTCACTGGTTATTTTACAGTACACCAGGATAAACTGGTTTCCAGTTGTCTGATGAGTGGTATCTTTGTGTGATTTGATCTGATCATTTTGATCTCTGACCAGGCGCTTTGCATTTTGGGAAACAGTACCCTTGGGAGACTGGTCTGATGCATACTGTAGTTTTTTTCCTGAATCAGTACGACATCCGGGTATATTTGGCAAACTGATCTGTATGTTGCTGTGTGACCAAAGTTGCCCATCCCTGCTCTAGATCACCTGCTATTGAAAATTAGCGGCCACTGAGAGGCAGAGCAACGTGTATCCACCCACTAATCTGAACGACATCACAAGTTCTTAAAGCGTTAGTCCACAAACCAACTGGTGACACCACTGTGGCTACGTCCACTTCTTATTTACAACAAACTAAAATCACAAAGTAAAAAAAGTAAAAAAAAAAAAAAAATATATCTGAACAGATTCTCAGGAAATCCTCAGAAGACGAGCGACATAAAAAAAAAGGCACCATCCACACAAATAAAATAGGTGGATCTTTCTCATTCCTGTTCAAACAGCGACACAGTGAAGTTTGAAACCAGAGGCAGGTGAGGGATCCCGAACAATGACGCCACCTTCATTCTACTGTCCTGTGAGGCGGCAGTGACACATTCAGTGACATGAAGTCGTGAGCTTGTACAGAAAGACAATACGTCAGAAACAACAGGAGACAGTGACGCCTGACAGAGGTCCCTTTCTGTAGCTACTGTAGTTAAGGCAGAGGACAGGTGGGTAGTATTCATAGTATGTATGCAACATATGATTGTACACTCTCCATATATATGCATTTCTTTACAATAATTAATTTAGAGTACATTTCAAAACGCTGTGGAAACACAGGACACGAAGGAGCGCTGCTGTCTGTACTCAACATTACACAAACAATAATACACACCAGCCATTGAAATACTCTCAAAGCTGTCGTCTGCAGATCCGAAGCCTCCTCAGTGCAAGCTTTAGTCTGGGATAATTTTATCTTATTATTTTGCATAGGAGTAGTTTGACAGTAACTTGTCTTCCACTGGAGCCTCGCTGCACTCAGTAATACTTGCTTGTGTGTGGAGAGAGAGAAAAATACACACAATGAACATCGCTGCTACTCATTCTGTTTTCAAATACACACTTGAGGGAGGAGAAAATCTTTGAATAGCTGCTGGTTTTGATCCCCGTCATGTTTAACTGAACACACTGTGAGCTCCTGAATCTCAAACACAAGATGGACCGAACAACTGGAACTACACTCACTACGAGGAGCTCATTTTAAAGGAGCAGTATGTAACTGTGACACCTAGTGTTTAAAATGGGTACTGCAGTCCAAATTCTAAACATTATAGAGAGCTGTCTCCCCCCGACCCCTCCTCCCAAGAGTCAAATCTCACACAGGTTGCCATGTGGTGGACACTGTAGCTTCAGTATTTATCCAGCTCTGCATGGGTCTGTAAACCTTTCTGTGTTCTAACCTCTCTCCATTTTTCAAAATCATCTCCAATATTGATCCTAGTTTGAGCACGTTTCTGCTCGTGGAGCTTCTTAGAAACATGCAGAGGCTTTTTAGGTCGGGTACAATCACTTCTATCTGAACCACTTCTCTTGACCCGCTTCCATCACTGCAACACCTGTTGACCTGATAACTGCTCTCATATCTGGTAAACTGAGGGGCGTCCTAAACGGCCGTGTGGGGGTGCCTTAAAACCGCCTACCTTCTCTGGTCCAAACAAATCCAGAGCATTCAGGACCAGAATCTAAAGTTAGAAGGAGGACATACTGGCTGCTGCATTGTTGTCAGAGAAGCCAGCACTTCAACATAGCATGTTTCCTTAATGTCTTATCATATAGTAAGCTCACTTTATCATTTCATTCACTACATACTGTATCTTACATACTGGTCCTTTGAAATGTTTCTAATTTCAGGCAAAATCCATGAAACAGCTTTTTTTAAATCTTGCAAACATTAAACGTCTTATAATAGGTGGTGGACACTTTCTGCACCAATAATTTGAACACCAATAATTTACTTAATGTAACAAAACTCTTTTAAAAGCAGTGGATAGGGAACTCGCTCTGCACTTTGAAGACCCAGAAGGTCGAGCTCACAAAAGTTAACAAAAAAATAACTTTTGAGTTTCATAGAAAACAAAAGTCCAGTTCTCTTATCAGCCACCAGGTGTCAGTGTTCCCTAACACAACATGTTGCCTCCACCTGTGCAGGCGAACACACACACTCCCAATTACAGTCGAGCCTTTGGGTGCGTTCTTTAATACGACCTGCACAGAGGCCACTCGTGACCAGGCAGGACCAGTGAGGTCTGTAACTAATTCAATGGTGGGTAAAATAAATTAGCATACCAATCCTATTGGTTCAGCTACAGTTGATTTAAAATGTTTGATATTCTGTCAGACTGTTCAGTCTCAAATTTTACAACAACCACAATCTTTATCAAATAACTTTGTGATGGGGGCGCTGGTGGCAAAGTGGTATGAGTGGTGTGGAGGCTGTGGTCCTCCAGGCGGGCGGCCCGGGTTCAAATCCGACCTGTGGCTCGTCATTCCTTACTCTCTTTCTCCCTGATTTCCGACTCTATCCACTGTCCTATCTCTCCAATAAAGGCACAAAATGCCCCCAAAAAATAAAAAATAAAAATAATAACTTTGTGATGAAAATCATATCTGGAGTAACACAAATTAGAGGACAAATGTGCTTTATCCTGTAGAAATACTTCATGTTATTTAGTAAACATTTTCATGAGTGGAGTATCTAATAACTAGAATATTTCCTCCTGACGTGAAGCAGGACCAAAAAAGTGGTAAAACTTGAAGTTTGACTTTTCTCAGCTTCGTCCATGAGTTTAGAAAGATGAATATAAATCTTGTGTCTGTACTCTTTTTTTGAATGTAAAGTTAGCTTAGCTTAGCACAAAGATTGGAAACGAGGGCGGCTGCAACACTGGATATCAACCTGACTCCCTTAAAACACAGATTTTCACCCAGCTGGACCTTTTGTTAGCAGGCTGCTCAGGACGTTTCTGGGCGGAGCTAGTGTGTTTCCTTCAGCCAATGAAAGCACACAAGTGAGTTTAGGAGTGGATACGATTGGACACAATTCAAACCAGCAAATATGACAAATGTGGATTCCTAAACGAGGGTGAACCTTAAGTCGGCTTTGTACCCGCAGATGTGGAGTTTGACTCCTTTCTGTTGGACAGGCAGGTGACAAACACCGGCATTAGCTTGTGCTAGCGTGCGGTAGCTTGCAGTGTAGGTAGGAGCAGTAAACGTTCACACAATATGAGTGCAGTGGAGGTGATGAGCCCAGGAGCAGGGACCCAGTTTGAATGCTCTGTTTACAAACTGCAACAAACATTTCTACTGACTCCACCTTTAAATACTACTTTATGAAAGGTCACTTTGACCAACTGATCAATAATCAGAAGAAAATAATTTGAAAATCTTTAGGTGCTCTTTTCCCCCGTGCAGCTCTGCCAGCAGATAAGGAGTAAAATTGCATGTTTCATATACAAGAAATACAAAATCCTCTTCCATTGAAGTTACAACATGAGGTTGCCTCTCGAGGTTTAGGTCTATCTTTAGATTGAGAGATTACGCTAATAAACAACTTCTTAGGTTTCAGTTTTGGCCTCTAATTTAGAATATGTCGAGAAGATTCAACGCAGTGATTAGAATGAATATCAGACACGCAGGACTTCAAACACCGCCCCGAGCCCAATACTGTGTTTTAAGGGAGTTCCAAAAAGGAAGAGCCATGAGAGAGTTTCTCATGGATGAACTCAAACAGGTGTTGTGATTATGTTGATAAACCAGATGACTTCAAAACGGAATAGAAAAGAGTATAGCAGAAGGGGCATGGATGATTTACACGGGACAGCCACATCATGTTACTGAGTGTTGGCTTGTATTAAAGAGCGCAGCGACGGTCTCTGAGTGAGCCTCGGTGTTGACACTACGCCGGCTCAGTGTGTGGCCGGAGTGGAAGAGGACGAACGTTCAAACAGCTTGACTCACCCCACGTTTGTTCCTGGCTCTTAGCAGACCAGGTGCAGAGCGCTCAGTGCAGTTCTAGACAGTGAAAAGATAAACACACACACACACGCGCACACGCTCACATGCACACACACGCGCAGACGCACACGCATGCACATGCACGCACACACACACACACACACGCACACTCACGCGCACAGTCACGCACACGCTCTCACACACACACACACACACACACACACACACACACACACACACACACACACGCACACTCACGCGCACACTCATGCACACGCTCTCACACACACACACACACACACACACACACACACACACACACCCTCTGGGCAACAATAAAAACAATAAAACCTTAAAAAACAAAGAACAATCTGACATCAGGCAGTAACAGTCTCAAAAAGCATATAAGAGGGGGGGGCGTACTGTTAGCTGCCCTGTACGTTTATGCGCACGCTCGTGTTCAGAAACCTTGAAAGTCTTGAAGGGTCCCCGATAAGACGGGTATCAGAGCAAAGAGTCCTGGACAGAAAACAGTCCACAGGAGGAAAACAAAGCTCTGCGGTGGAAATGTTTCTTATCTCTAAAAGGTAAGCTTAGTGATTCAGAATAAATGTCAAAAGACTTTTCTTACTTCCCAAACCCCAGACGAGAGAAAGGTGTCTAAATGTAGAAACCCTACGATAAGAAGATTACATCAAATTGCACATGAAATATTTCCCTGCATCCGCGTCAGCTGAGGAGCCGACTCGTGTCCTTGTAGAAATATGCGAGTGGAGGGGGGGGGTCAGCTCAGACGTTTCTTCTGATTCTTCTGAAGGTGATTTCACTCTAAGCGGTTGGCGGTAAAGGGCTCTTCTACTCCGGGCTTCTCATTTTGTCCCATCGCCTCCGTATGTTACAGTATTTACAATGACATCAATTAACTTGAAAACTCGAACGAATAAGTGAGAGCGATCAAAGGAAATAGAAAAAAAGGTGCTTTGTAATGTACATATATGAACATATGAAGCGTTTTTGTAAGTGCCACAGTCCGGAGTCTGTGTGAGTGACGCCTTCATCGCCGTCTATCTTACAATATTTTCAGTCGTTCCCCCCGCCCGACGAGGCGCAACTCCTTGTTAGATTTTGTCTTCTTTTTGGTTCCTATGTTTGTTTGCCTTCATGTTCCAGTGCTGGTGGTGAAGGCGGGGGGGGGGGGGGGGGGGGGTCCAGAGGTGAGCGAGAGGTGAAGGGGAGGGATGATGAGATGTTACACTCAGAGGGGGGGGGGGGGGGGGGAGGGGTCAGAGCAGAGCGGAGTGGGAGCGATGGCGCCTGCCGAGGGAGGAGGAGGAGGAGGAGTTTGACTCCTCTGCTGGTTCAGGATTGAGCTGGAGCCTCAGTAACGGTGGGTCTGGTGGGAGTACTGGGAGCTCTGCTGGGAGGACGACGTGTATCCCATGGTGCTCTGGGGCTGAGTGGAACCTTGGACGTTGCTTTGGTAACCAAGGCGGGTGCCGGAGTGCTGATGGAAAAACAGAGAGAGAAGGATGGGGGAGACAAAACAAATCATCAGAGGCTTATTGACACAGTGTTGCTCAAGTCAAGGATCTGAACGGCTCTTCCACCTTTGTTTCTATCTTAAAATAAAAAGATTCTCTTGGTTACATGATGGGGATAAATCGGATTTGAAGCTTGACCTGCACTAGAGTCCCAGCCCCGGCCCTTTTGATACATGTCTTCCCACCTTCTCCTCCCCATATATCATGTCGCTCTTCAACAGTCCGATCAATAAAAGCAAAAAGGTCCAAAAAATAATAATACATCATAAAACTTTCATTTGGTTGTGTCTCCTACTGTAGGTTATACCCCACTCTGTCTCTGTTCATTCAACCTTCACAGTTCTAGTTAAACACCAAATTTTCCCCACCACAACATGATTTAAACGGCTCATATAGTCGTTTACAGGGGCAATTTGTAAGACATCTACCGTATTTTCCGCACTATAAGGCGCACCGGATTATAAGGCGCACCTTCAATGAATGGCCTATTTTAGAACTGTTTTCATATATAGGGCGCACCGGATTATAAGGCGCATAGAATAGAACGTGTTTACAACTGAACAAGGCTGGGAGATATTGTGAATATATAAATATAAATACGTATAAAACGTAGCATTCACAATAACTCAACGTTGTTCAAACGTTAATGTGCATATTCACAATATCTCCCAGCCTAGTTCAGTTGTAAACACGTAAAAGAAACACAGTCTGATACCGCTAATTCAAACGTTAGTGCATAACTCAACATTGTTCAGTTACATATAACACGTAAAGCTCACTTTTTCAGTTCATTCCCCGTCCACGAATCCCTCGAATTCTTCTTCTTCAGTGTCCGAATTGAACAGTTTTGCGAGTACGGCATCCAACATGCCCGGCTCCCTCTCGTCATTATCCGAGTCAGTGTCGCTGAGCGCCGTGTACAACCAGTATGGATCAACCAATTAACCAATTGATCCATATATAAGGCGCTCCGGATTATAAGGCGCACTGTCGTTTTTAAAATTAAAGGCTTTTAAGTGCGCCTTATAGTGCAGAAAATACGGTACATGGTGAAATAATTAAGGTATCTTATTATATGATCAGTCATTAAGGAAACATGCTATGTTGAAGTGCTGGCTTCTCTGACAACAATGCAGCAGCCAGTATGTCCTCCTTCTAACTTTAGATTCTGCTCCTGAATGCTCTGGATTTGTTTGGACCAGAGAAGGTAGGCAGTTTTAAGACAACCCCACACGGCCGTTTTGGACGCCCCTCAGTTTACCAGATATGAGAGCAGTTATCAGGTCAACAGGTGTTGCAGTGATGGAAGCGGGCAAGAGAAGTGGTTCAGATAGAAGTGATTGTACCCGACCTAAAAAGCCTCTGCATGTTTCTAAGAAGCTCCACGAGCAGAAACGTGCTCAAACTAGGATCAATATTGGAGATGATTTTGAAAAATGGAGAGAGGTTAGAACACAGAAAGGTTTACAGACCCATGCAGAGCTGGATAAACACTGAAGATACAGTGTCCACCACATGGCAACCTGTGTGAGCATCCACTCTAGAGATGAGGGGGCGGGGGGAGACAGCTCTCTACAATGTTTAGAATTTGGACTGCTGTAACCATTTTAAACACTAGGGGTCAGAGTTACATATTGCTCCTTTGAAGAATTTAAAAATGTCTGCGAGGAAAGAGGAAGATCATGAAAATCTAAAGGAGACTCTGAGCCTCAGCGGAGTAACCGTGTGAAAAGTAGCTGGCTGTGAGGACCTCAGCTGAACTGACTCATGTTTACTCTACTCGGGACAGGTCACATGTGCAACACTGTGTCTGGTTAGGAGAGTGATTGGAGAGTGGTGCATTGTGGGAAAGGCTGCTATGTTGGGATCAATGAGAGGAAAAGTGGGATGCTGACAGTGACAGCTCAGTCAGACAGCGAGCCACACTCCTGGTTGTGTCAGTGCACGCCGCTGGTTTATTTATACATGAGCTGAGGCCTGACAGCGACCAGCTGTCTCACATGCAGTCTCAGCCAACGCTAAATATATCTTTACCTGACATGTGAGCCGGACAGTGTCGCCCCCATGTGGCCCGGCCATCACAGCACACTCACATAGAGGTAGGAGAGGTCAGGAGGAGTCACCTCTATCACACTGGGCTCTGTGCGGCGCACTCAGTGACACATGCTCCGCCTATCAACACACTCGCTCCAACACTCGCACATCTCGCCCTCTGTGGCCCTGCGATAAACGCCTCCAGCAAAAGATACGACAGATGCCAGAGAAGGAGCCAAACACTGGCTGGTGTGCTATCAGCTCCGTCTGCAGGGACGTGTGGTATGTACAGACTTTATCAGTGGGCCAACACACTGTTGTTGTCTGCTGTGTTATGACCCTGGCCGTACATTAAACAACCTCTTGCTGTCACAGACTGTGAGACTTTTCCAACATTGAAATACAATCATGAGAGTTTATCTGGAGTTACATCCCGCTTCCATCGACTTGATGGTTTGGTGTGAAGCGGTCATAAAAAGCCAGTCAGTCTTCAGTGTTTTTCTCTTCTCAACTTTCTCACAAAATCAAACATTCTTTATAGAACGGAGATTTTTTTAGTGTTTTAGGCTTATTAAAAAAGCCACAATCAACATTGTGAACACTTTCCGACTCAGCAGGTGTGAAGTATCAAACCAGAGAGGGGCCAAACTGAATGTTACACAATAATTCATAGAAACAGGAAAGTCACATATTATGAAAATTCAATATGATGTTTTTCTAACACTAATATGTGTCCCTAGTCTGTCTACAATTCCCCCAAATATAAGAAAAGTCCATCCTCTCTGTCTTCTGCCTGCTCCACTTTTCAGAAAATGTGTGCTCAAACAGGCCGTTTGGAGATTTTCCCTTCATGACATCACAAAGGGCAGTAGCCCCTCCCCCAGGTGGGTGACACTCCCACAGCTAGGTGTTTGTTCTGCCCTCTGAGTCTGACTTCTCACCGTAAACAATAGGGCATGGAGCAAGAAAGCCAGAGACACCCAAGCCCTTCCAGAGAGGGGGCGTGGTCATACACAGCTCATTTACATATTTAAAGGTACAGACACAGAAACAGCCTGTTCTGAGCAGGGCTGAAATAGAGGGGTTTATAGACATGATCAAATACAGGATCAGAGTGGATTTAGAACAAGAAACTTCACACACATGTTTTGAGGAGCTCTGAGAATTATTTAAACTGGTTGAAGAGGAGGAGGATATGTGACCTTTAATATACAGCCCATGATATCATCCTAGCTGATAAGATAAGTTTGATGACGTCACAAAGTGTGTTTTCATTGAGATAAACACACAGGATATCAGCGGCCAAAACGTTTCCTCTGTCTTGAGTTCACCAGTATGTAAAGCCCCGCTGACCTGGTACTCTGACTGAAGCACCCCAGTGCCTGAGGAGGCTCCAGAGGGCCCGATCCGAGGTTTCTTGTTAGGGGGGCCCTGGTCCTGGCCATGTTGTAAACCCCCGCCGGCAGCCCCCCCTGTAGCTCCGCTAGTGCCGTTGGTCTGGGCCGAGCTCTGCTGGGATGGTGCCTGCTGGGCCGCGGCCTGCTGCTGGTTCTGTGCCTGAGTCTGGCCGGTGGTCTGCTGGTGCTGCTGGGTCTGGTTCTGCTGATGGACAAGTGGGGCAACAAAACAAAAGCTTAGCAGAGCTGATTAAGAGTCCGGCTGTGGGAGAATAAATCTGATTAGGGTGACCCAGAGATGAAGTCTGTGTGAAACAGTTTGTGTTGGTTGCTTGAGAAAGACGTTTTGTTCCGGACTGCTTGATCCAGTTTCATCTGCAGGCTTTTGTTCTCTTCTCCAGTGACCCACTTTCACTTTCAAATGAGGGAGATGAACTCTAACGATGGCACAAAACATGACGGCGTTCTACTGGCTGACCTTGTTGGTGTGTAAACAGAGTAGTTACGGTTTCTGTTTCTGTGATATTCACATGCAGCTGAAGCGGTCACGCTTGCAAAATGTGTTGCCCAGAGATGTTTTCAGGAATTTACTAACTCAGAGCCTGAAGGTTTCCATGTGACCGAGCCATCGGAGGACAACAACATAGTCTCACTACGACTGGCTGGGATAACAAATCCAGAAGCCTTTTTTTAAGGTTTACTAGGAAGCTCAAAGAAGAAACGTGATGAGAGCAGGTGGGTTACGTAGTTTAATAAACCTGATGATTCTTTGGTCAAAAAATATGATATTGGTCTGAATAAGTGTTCTAGTTTTAGCTCCTAGGGGAACGGGTAGCCTGGTGGTTATGACGAGTGACCTGTGTACAGAGGCTTTGGTCCTCATCCCAGCGGCCGTGGGTTGGAATCCGACCTCAGCCCTTCGCTGCATGTCACCCCCCCCCCTCCTCACAACATTTCCTGTCTCTCTTTAGCTCTCCTTTCAAATAAAGGCAATAAGGCCAACAAAAAAAAACTTGAGTATTAGCTCCAAAAACACGACTGAAAGGAGCATTTCAAAACGGTTTTACACAGCTCGGTAAAAAGATGGTAATAGTGTGATAGTAAAGAGGTCAAACCATAGACTGTAAATATTAATGGACGACGTCTGAGTGACTTCAGCCATTTTCTACGGCAGGGGGCTAGATGAGACTGTTGCAGTTGTAGAGTGCAGGAGAAATGATGGAGGAAGATATGCCCCCACACTTGTTTAAATACTTTGACCTGAAGAAGACCTCTGGTACAAATGTTGTGATTTCACATTATTTGCATCTGAGCGAAGTGCGCAAGCTTTGCTTCTTCCTCAGTCTTATGTTTTTGCACCGCCCTGCACGTATAACTACCTCCTTTATTGGGGGTCGCTGGTTCAAGTCCCGGTGTGGACCAAGTCTGACAATTGGTCTGGTAGTTAGTGTAGCACGTCTCAATAACAGAGTGTAAAATAAATAAAGAGGATAATTACCTTTTCTGTTTTCTCCTCCGGTTCGTCTTCATTTAAGAACTCTCGTTTGGGGTACGGGATCAGACACCCAGCGAACACACTAGAGGACATCACAAAGAAGCAGTGATTAAAATCTGTCATCATGAAGAACAACATGTGATCCAACCAAAACTCAGAACTTTGACAACAGAAACACAGAAAAACAAAGCAGGGAAGGAAGGTTAGAGCATAAAGAGCACATTCCTCATGGAGAGGAGTGAGCCACTGACGGCCTGTTTTTTTATTGCTCAATCAAGACAAAGGAAAACCTCCTGCGATAGTATAGAGCTTCTATACCTGCAGAAAACTCCTGAAAGCTCCTGCAGAAGGAGCTTTAGACTCACTCAGTGGTTGGTAGAGGATCCTCCAGGAAGTAGGGGTCCTGCAGCGCCTGCTCTGATGTGATTCTTTTGGTGGGGTCCATGGTGAGGAGTTTCTGCAGCTGAGGGTAAAAGTACAACATGCTGTTACAAAGATAACGTTGTGTATTTATACATTAAGCCTTACCTACTGTCAACATGCATTAAAGGATCTGTGATGAACACGTTCAGCTGAAATGACCTAACTGTTCAAAAATGTGAATGAAAACTAACACGAGGTAACACACGGTCAACTGTTGAGAAGCCTGTTTTTGCAGATTTCATTTTATTTAAAATGCGTCTCTATCTGTGCTCAACACTTAGTTATTTGATTTATTGATTTGTTTTTATTTAAATTAAAAGTGTTCAAATGGATTTTGGTACGATATCATCAGTGTCACTTTCTAGAAAGAAATTTATAGATTGTAAAATGTTGATAAAATCATATCATATGACCAGTGTCCGAAGAGAAATTACACTTTATGTAATTGAGCAAAGGACTTCTTTACAGGAAGAGTGCAAAAGCCGTTGGGGGGGTTTGGTGGGTTGCTCAAAGGCAACAACTTTCATACTTTAGTCTAACCGGGACTTGAACCAGCAGCCCTCTGGTTCTCTACAGACTGAGCTACTGCAGCCTAAAGTAACGTATTGTGAGTTGAGTGTTTCACTTGAGTCCTTCATAAAAGACTGAATAAAAGAGTTGTTAGATTGTGTTTGACTCTTAATATTCTCAGGCTATTAATTCAGGGTTTAGCGTCTTGCCAAAGGACAAATCGGATATGTGGCTGCAGGAGCTGGGGATCGAACCCCCAACCTTCAGGATGAGAGACGACCGACTCTACCACTGAGCCACATGATTTTAACATGATTCAGGACTTTTTACTGAAAAAAACCCAGACACAACTCATCACACTCATTGATGGTGTGTCATCATTTCTGGATATTTACACAAACTATCAGAAAACGTTTCTGTTTACATGTTTACTCAGCAAACTGTGACACATCCCTCCCACAATCCTCAAGGCTGCTGGCGTACACAACGTGAAAATTACATAGAAGCAAACAAGTGTGTGTGTGTACGCACCAACAGGAAGACTTTGCTGTCTGGTTTGACTTTATGCTTCTCCATGTATTTGATTAAGCTGCTGTTTGCGTACCTGAAAGATGACGAAACACAACGACACGCTTAGAACAAAAAAGAACATGAAGACCGTGTTTATTGTTTTGTTTTTTGTTTCTGTCTGTGAGATTGCGATCAGGCTCAGATCATCACGGCGTTGACTCACGTTGTTCGTCTGAAGTCTTTCTGCAGTGTCGGGTACTCGGGCATCTTCCTGATGTCTTCCCAGTCTTTATCTGTGGGATATGAAAAAACACAGAACAGACCCCATAGTTTCATGAACACAAAACTCTGCTTGAACCCTGAGCTGGATTCACTGACAGTGCAGGACGGCCGATGATTTCTGACACCGAGACACTGCACAGAGAAATAATCTTAAAAAACTCAAGATGTATCATTCTCGATCAGGCCAGGTGATCGAAGATGAGTTAAACCAGGGTTTGTGTCTGTAAGTATGAACCATAGACTGTAAATATGGAATGGACGAAGCCTGAATGACGTCACCCGTCTATTACAGCATCGATGGTGGTCTCCATGTTGGAAATGCTGTCTCAGTCTAACTTTTAGTCAACCTAATGACAGACTGAGAGCTGGAGCTGAGGCGGGTTTTAAACCTCTTGATGAACTGTTACACCGCGCCCACCTGTCAATCAGGTCAGCTACACGCCTTATTATGAATAACTCTTATCCTTCATCAAATCAAAACGGATGAGCCGATCAAGACATGAGCTAATCAGACCTGTTTTCTATTTTTTTTACCAGGCTATCTGCTGTATAAAACAGGCTTTTGAACGGGTGTGTATTAGGAATATCCGGCGCAGTTCTCCTGAAATGATCTAGATATTTTCATGTGAAAACGGCATATATGACTTCCAGTACTTCTGCAGCCAGCCTCTAGTGGACACTAGATGAACTGCAGGATTTTGCACTTGAGCATTGGCTTCATTTTTCAACACCTGAGGTCGCTGCTTTGTTTTCACCTAGTCTTAGACTAAAAAATAAATGCCATTAAATGTGCAGCTGAAAGGCAGCAATGTGCACACAAAGGCAGGGAGGGAATGACTGATGGAAAGTGAAGAGATGTAAAACAGAGCAAATCATGTAAAACTGTTTTGTAAATGTTTACCGTGTTTGATAATGTACTCAGCGTGTTTATTCGACCTGTAGGATACACACCTCTGTACACACACTGAAGGGAAACATAACTCTGTTTGTTGATAACAAACTCCACCGGACACCTTGGAGGAACAGAGAGCCAACACAAGTCACTTTACACTTCCACTTGTTCTGCACTCGACACTCACTGTGTCATTCAGTCATTCTGTTGTCAGCACCCTGGCCTAGTGGGTGATACA
This sequence comes from Labrus bergylta, assembly GCF_963930695.1. Lineage (NCBI taxonomy): Eukaryota > Metazoa > Chordata > Actinopteri > Labriformes > Labridae > Labrus > Labrus bergylta. The sequence continues at coordinate 25,788,676 of NC_089209.1, read as the reverse complement.
CAAGCCCCATGTACAGAGGCTTAGACCTCCGGGTTTGAGTCCGACCTGTGGCTCCTTTGCTGCATGTCGTTCCCTACTCTCTCTCTATCTCTCTCACTCTTCTGATTTCTCACTCTGTCCTATCTCTAAAAATAAAAGAAGGTGAGCCTGATGACGAATGATGACAGACTAATCAGAATCAAAACAGAAGTCTTACGCAGGCTGTGACCGTGTGTGTGTGTGTGTGTGTGTGTGTGTGTGTGTGTGTGTGTGTGTGTGTGTGTACAGACCTGCAGGGAAACCCATGACGCTGAATATCCTGTCCAGTTGGTCGTGATGGAAGGGGTTACTGGTCTTGATGTCTTCTTGGCGACAGTGAAATATGGGCTCCGACGTTAACAGCTCCGCAAAGATGCAACCAATAGCCCAAATATCTAGATCGTGGACACACACACACACACACACACACACACACACACACACACACACACACACACACACACACACACACACACACACACACACACACACACACACACACACACACACACACACACACACACACACACAGTTTAGTTTTGTACTCGTATCTCCTGCATTCATGATGACAGTTAGGAGAGGTTTCGATGGAAGTAAATTCATCCTACAATGCTGCATCAAGTCTTAGTAGAAATAGAGAAGACGTCAGATGAGTTTTAAAGGTATACTTCACCCATTTGCATTAAGCTTTGTATCATTAGAAACCTGGTAGTATTTTTGAATGGTCGTGCATCCCGTCCTCATTTTCCCTTGAGATGGGAAATCTTTGTCTTAAGTCTGAAAAGGAGCTTGTCATTTTGCGTCATCTGCGTCTGCTGTGGTTAGTGGGGTTTCTAAGATACCAATTCCTTCTGGAAGAAATCTTGTAATCCATTGAGGAAACGGGCATATGTGTTGTAGTAAATGTCTGTAAATAGAGGACATTAGTGGGAGTAGCCTGCCGTGCATTGTGGGATTTGTTGTCTTTCATCAACATGAGCCAAAAAGACACTTTCTGCCTTTTCTCAGCCGAGAAGGCACCAACTTCAAAATGTATTTCACATTTCTACTACATATATGACCCAATGTCAATACTGATTCATGTTTCAACGGGTGAAGTATACCTTTAAGTTGGACCATCCTCTATACGTAGGCTGGGAACCAAAAGAAAGCCTCAGCTGGCAACAAAACAGCCTTTTATGGCTGTGAAAAGAGCCAGCCAGAGACTGTTCTCTGTGAGAAAGCTCAGGAGTTTTAATGTCGACAAATCATTGTAATAATCTTTTATTGAGTCCATTTTTACTTTTCTGATGATCTGTTGGTTTGGAGTCGGAGAAATATAGTTAAAGATCGCTGGCGTTGACTTGAATCATCTCGGCCATGTTTTTCAAATAAGAGCCAATCAGAAGGCAAAGGCCGTCCTGGAGGACCCTCAGCACCGTCTGCATGAAGAGTTCAGACTTCTGCCGACAGGGAGGAGGTTCACTTTGTCGTCTGTCCCATCAGCAGTTTGGTTTCTTAATAAGATGTAGGCGTTGTTGCCCGTATACTTTAACCATGAACTGTTTGTCTTAGTATCTCTCCTCTCCCCTCATGTCCATTGTGATGATATCTATGGGAGTTATATTTTATACATGTCTATTCATGTCTATGTGCCTGGGTGGACCCTCTTTCACAAACCAAATGACCCCTTGGGGACAATAAACATTTTCCAATCCAAAAGCTAAGCTAACTGAGTGGCTTATATCAACACAATGACATGACAGTGTTTGTTGTTATTCTTCTAAGCTAACTCTTAAAATCCATAAAAATGTCCCCCTCCCCAGAACATTTTATTGAATCACGTCTTTAAAGCGTCCCTCAAAGTGAGCGAGCCAACCTGAGGTGTTGATGATATGAAGCACCATGTGGACACACTGACAGAGTTCACTCGTGTTCCAGGAATGATAAATATAGACACGTAGACACACCTGCTTAGTCATGACCTGTCACCCAGCAATGTACATTCTTGTTCACATTGAGGGACTGACACCTTCTGATTTATAATGAAGCTTCACTTCAGATCTGGTCTGCAGACACACACACACACACACACACACACACACACACACACACACACACACACACACACACACACACACACACACACACACACACACACACACACACACACACACACACACACACACACACACACACACACACACACCTGTACACGTGACTTCACACTCACCGATAGCTTTGGTGTAGTGCCGGGCCCCCAGTAGCAGTTCGGGGGCCCTGTACCAGAAGGTCACCACCACGGGGTCGAGGTCCGCCAGCGGTTTGAGCGGAGAGTTGAAAAGTCTGGCGAAACCCATGTCAGCTACAGGAAGTGTGCAGAGAAGACACATGAGGTCAGCAAACACAGACATTATCAGAGAGCAATACTGAACCTGAGAGGAGAGGAGAGGATTCAGAATCCTGAAAATCCCCTAATTTGACCCCTAACAAGCTACCTAAGACAGAGGTTAACATTTTCAATTTTTCCCCAATAAGGTTCTGGGTACCCGAACTTTGAGCAGCTCTCACAGGTTTCCTACAGGAGTTTAATTTAAAGAGGACATATTATTCCCCTTCTCCACCTTTTCAAACAGTCCCCCTGTGGTCTAAATGAAACATCTATGCTGTGCTTTGGTCAAAATATAACATGAATCAAGCACCAGAGGAGGTTTGTGACCCTGTATAAACCAGCTCTCTCAGAACGCTCCGTTTTGGTGTGTGTGTCTCTTTAAATGCAATCAGCCCCCTGAGTTTTCTCTGTAGACATCACTGCTCCGCTAGTGAGAAGGAAAATAGCTGACCTGCTCTAGACTGGGGGTGGAGTCCCTATCAGGGGAGGGGAGGGGATTTTTTTAAACCAAAATCCCACTGTGACATCACAAGTTGAGCACATTTGAAACAGAGCATTTTTCTCTGTGTTGAAAGACTTATGCAGACCACATACAAAGGACTGGATGGATTTATTTCACATTGTGTGGGTCAGTAGACACTCAGGATACCCAAATATATGTTCAGAAACACTGTAGAAGTGGATGTCCCCTTTAAGTCTTTTTATAGGTGTTATAAGACACCGTTATGAACACATTAGGTATGCAATATCCCTTACTATTACATTGTGGGATACAATTTGTGGACTATAAAGTTTGATTATGCTCACTCAATTTTCGGACACCTCTTAAAAATGGCCTGTTCACTACATAGCAAACAGTGTGTGATTCTGGACTCTGTGAAAAGTCCCACTGGGGATGTTCTCCTATATCGTCAGTTTGCTTGGTGGGAACTAGCTGTTGTATAAATATAAGATAAAACACACCTTAATGGTTTTGTTTGTAAAGTAAGTTCAGGCTCTCTCTCAGAGTGCTCTCCTGTTGGAGCAGCCAGGTGCATTAACACTGAGTGCAGGGAAACACTCAGCAGCAGCAGTTGTAGAGGATCTGGTTGCACTGACACAATAACTAGGTACTATTAGTGCACTCACAGGGTTTAAAAATAGACCGCAGCACTGCAGCGTTACCCTTCAGCAGTCCCCTGACCAGCTGCTTTATGTAACAGCTCTGATCTGTCGACCTCGCCCACAGAGGTTAAACACTGCAGCTACAGGACACTCCAACAAGTCAACAGCCTCAATGATCCATACTCATGGGGTCTATTAGGCTCGTTGTTTACAAAGCTGAATCGGTCAAACATAACAGACATATTCTCTGAGTCAGCCTTACCGATTTTAACCCTTCCTCGTTCGGGACCTTCCCCCATCACCAGGATGTTAGCCGGTTTCTGAAAGCAGACAGAGACAGAGATGAGGATTACATACGGTGTATAAACCATTTAAACACTGCTTCATAAGTGACACTGCTTCTGAACTAACATGTTGAGCATGTACATTGGGCTGTGTCGTCTTCCCTGTTGGTTACTGAACCCCACCAGCATGTCGTTCAGACATTTTGTAGAAATGCACTCACATATCGCTCAGAGGATTCCTGCCCACTCAGGAATGAGGTCAAACACACTCTGGCATGTCGCTGTGCAGGTCCGGTGTTGGTTGACAGATTTTAACAGCGACAAAAAACAGCTTCCAGAGGTAAACGTAAGTCTTAGGAGGAAAAGTGTTTAGACTGAAATGTGAGGACTCAAACTATCAAAGGGTTGGGGCGCCGGTAGCTTAGTGGTTAGCGAGCACGCCCCATGTACAGAGGCTGTGGTCCCCCAGGTGAACAACCCGGGTTTGAATCCAACCTCTGGCTCCTTTCCTGCACGTCATTCCCCACTCGCTCTGTCCCCTATCTCTGACTCTGTCCTATCTAAATAAATAAAGGCAGAAAAAGCCCCAAAACACACCTTTAAAAAAACAACATACAATTCATAGTGCTCCAGCTTGTCTGTGAGAAAAATCCTATTTTATTCATATATCAGCACTTACAGCAGCTCTCACTGTGTGCATCTCTTAGACTGTAAATATTAATGAATGAAGCCTGAGTGTTGTCACCCATCTGTTCCTGCAGGGGGCGATGGTGGTCTCCATGTTGGAAATCTTTTCTCAGCCTAACTTTCAGTCAACCTAACGACAGGCTGAGAGGCTTACACCGCGCCCGCCTGTCACTCAGGTCATCTACGTGTCTTATTGTGAATAACTCTTATCCTTCATCAAATCAAAACTGATGAGTTACTAAAAAAAAATCCTCCTCCGTAAAATGTGTGTCGATCAGACATGAACTAATCAGACCTATTTGGCTTTTTGAACCAGGATGTAAACATGTTAATCTCTGCTGTAAAAACAGTTTTTTTGAATGGGTGTGTATGTGTCTTCCTGTGCTTCTGCAGGCAGCCTCTAGTGGACACTCGAAGGAACTGCAGGATTTTGCACTTCAGCATCGGCTTCATTGGGAGGTTGACTGTTGTTTGTTGCATTTACTCTAGATGGCTCGTTAGCTTAACTCTTAACTAAGCAACAAATGAATGAACCTGGGCATGAAGTGTTTAAGAGTTTAAGTTTAATAACTTCACATTTCCTACTGTTTCACTCCTTTCCAGATCAACCCTCTGTTCAAGTATGGCGACCTTTGAGTGGAGGAAAAATCACAATGCTCACAGAATACTCTGAATTCTTGGCTTCAAAAATGTAGTCCTCAACACAACTTGTGCCTGAAACACAGTTGTTGAGAGACATTCATATCAATGAAAACATATTGCAGGCAGTTATACCTAAAAGAGAAAAAAGTGTCAGGGAAAGTGTGAGAGCACCCTAAAGCACATACTAAAGTTAAAGGGTTTCAGCAGAGGTGTCAAAAGTATTCACATTCATTACTCAGGTAGAAGTATAGATACTAGGGTTTAAAAACACGTCTGTAGAAGTTGAAGTATCAACTCAAGTTTTTTACTCAAGTAAAAGTGTAAAAGTACTGGTTTCAAAACTACTTCAAGTATAAAAGTAAAAGTAATGTAAGGGGACAAAAGCTTAGGCCGCGCCACAGGGGCCTATAGTGCACTACCCCACCTCCTCAAAAAAACATTTTTCTAAAGGCCTAAATGACTATAATGTTATATTAAAATGTAATGTTGAAAAATTGGGATGCACTTGTTTCAGCCACATTTATGCCCATTGAAAATGAACGCATTTTAGTATAATGCAAATACATTAAAGAACCAGATATGTGTTTTAGCATTAACATGTGTTTCATGGAGCGGAAGATATGATGACTAGTTGCATATTGTAGTATTGTAGTGGTGCAAAAAGTCAAACTTCAGAAGCATGTTATTATTGGAATGTAAATGTACATCCAAGCTTAGCTGCAGGAATCTGTGAGGGCAACGGATGTAAGATAACAAAACTGGACAAGGAAATTGGTGTACCCAGGGCAGGCTTAGTAACAATTACCCTTGTATGGTCAAATTCATTCTATCCGGATGGCTCAATTTATCTGGATAGGTTTTTGTGTTTTTGTGTGTGTTTTTGAACGATGAGAAGCCGGAATGAAAACAAGCCGAAATGAAATAGGAGTAACGAGGCTATTTTTAAAATGTAAGGAGTAGAAGTAAAAAGTCGGCTGAAAAATAATTACTCCAGTAAAGTATAGATACCCAAAATTTCTACTTAAGTAAGGTAACAAAGTATTTGTACTTAGTTACTTGACACCTCTGGGTTTCAGATATCCACATATGTATAATCATGCCTTTCTGTGGGTTTCCCACTTCACATTAGACGGTCACATTATTCTAAAAACCATGCTTTATTCTGTTCCTGTCCATTTAGAGGCCGTACACACCCGTCTATAAACACCACATGGACATATGAGCATACATTAAAGTTGTATTTGCAGACCTGTCAGCTGAGCTTTGCCTTTCACACATTCAATATTAGCACTCGTATGGAGTTCTGCTTTTGGCTACTTGACTAATACAATTCCAATATTTAGCTTTGTTTCCGTTCCAGTTTGCTCCTCTCCACCTCCTCGGGGAGATGTGTTCAGTCAGTCGCTGGTGGCTAACTTTGTCTCTATGCCAGTCGGTTATTATCACAGCGTTGAAGCAGAAAACAGCTGCATGCATCTGCAGGAAAATGAGGGTTGATGAGAGCAGAATGAGTGGGCCGTAAAACGATGAGAGGAAGAGATAATAAGACTGTGCTGGAGGCAGCAGCAGAGTAACAGTGATCATGTTGTAATAACAGTGACCGAGTTTGACACCTTGTACAGGACATGTTGTCATTTACTACATCATCACAAAGAAATGTAGAGAGTAACTAATTAACACAACATTAGTAAATGTTAAATCACTGGATTCACAAGTAATATCAAATAAACAATATCATCAAAGGCAAAATGTCACGTGTTTTAAGTCTACAGTGGCCTTCTCATACGATTTGATACAATATGATGGTATGGGATGTGATACCATGTGATCTTGGGGTCAAAGTGCTGCCTCCTGAGTACATTACAAGACATAAAAACAACAGAAAAAACTCAAACCACATGTAAACAGTAAAGCACAACATTTTCAAGCTTGATCCAGAGGCAGCTGGACTCGTTCCTTGGACGACTGAGAACCTGCACAGACAGTAAATCATGAACCAGTACAAAACCATAAAACACCATGTACTGCATGTGCAGCAGGATGCATTCTCTGCCTGCTATCAAACAGTCTGTGGATCCTCTCTGGGTGTCCAAGCGAATGTGAACCCTCTGGCAGACTCAGATCTGCCTGGCAAACACATCTTGTTGCTATAGAAACAAGTGCTAATAATGAGGTCTATTATTCACGCCTACAACACGACACGCTGTGGTTGGAAAAAACAAAGACAAACGTCTCTCAGAAAAAAAGGGCCAGAGGACTCCAGGCTTCAGCAGCTGAAATGAATGAAGAGATTCAGTCTGATCATGTTCACTCTGTATGATTTGAAAAAACACACACTCTCATTGCCTCTCAGTGAAAAGACCCCGGGTGAGTGTCAGAGCCTCTTCAAAATGCTAAATGAGCATGCAGCAGCCGAGCTAATGTGATGAAACAAAGAGATGAAAAGAAGGACTCGAGTGGAGCTAAGCACGGAGGAGAGGAGTGACCCCTGTGCTCCTCTGAAACATGGATCAGATTGTGTTTCACACTTCTTCAGACTTCTTCTTAAAATCATCCAGAGAAATGAATCAGTTACAGTTGGGTCATTTCATAAATGGATCAGCTGAGGGGATAAATTACACCCCCCCATCCCGCTGAGGACCAGTAAACTTCCTCCTCAGGGACATGGCCTCCTTCCACAAAACCTCTTACATCTTTGTCTTGAAAAGTGGGCCAGTTCACGAGCCAGAGGCACTCTTATACAACAGAGCGGGCAGGTTGAGAAACACCCTGTCCTAAAAACACAAAAAGGTCAAAAGAAAGAGCCATTTACAACCTGGAGTCGAGTCCAAGTGTCATGACGAGGAATCCCAACCTGTGGGGTGTTAGGGCCAAGTCTGAAAAGCGACATTTGGATTTGTCAGTGTGAATTACAATAAGGGGAAAAAGTTTGAAAAGTGCGGATGAACAGACCTCCAGTTCAGCGGTTTTTACAGAGCGCCAGCGTCTTTTTAAAATTGATTTCAATGCGAAGAGAGCGTTCTCAGAACAAAGCGACCATCTGGAGAAAAAGCGCAGCACCCTGCGTCTTTTTTCCGAGCTCTCCGCCTTTTACTGTGCAGTTTAAGCGTTAAGATGAAAGTCTTTCAACTTTTCAGAAAAGCGCTGTTGATGTCACCAGTACTCTTTTCAATTTTTTTTTAGCTTTACCTCCTACAGATCGTCAGCGGCCAGCAGCGGCCCCGGCGGCCAGCGGCGGCCGCTATATTTTTTCGCCATTTTCAGCTTTCTCCATAGAGCCAGCATAGCTTCCAAGCAATATGGTGGACGTTAAGTTTCAATTCTGGGAGTTCCCACCCACTGATCTGTGATTGGTCTGTAGCTTTAGTGGTGGAAAATATGAGGAACTAGCAGCTTCCAGTGACGCAAAAATCGTCATTTTGCATCATTGGAAGCTACTTTTCAGACTCAGAAATACAAAGAGTTCCCATCTCAGGGCAAAATGAAGGCGGGATGCACGACCATTCAAACATCTTTGATGTGACTGGAAAAAAAAGTGTCAAAAAGTTTATAAAGCGCTGTTAAAACATTTTGGTTTTGTTCCTTCTCTTTGTTCTGTCACATGTTTCGTACTATCTGAGCTACAAACTGCATTTTAATTCATTCAATAAATCTGATTAGTTGAAATCAGAAATGTGGGTCATGGTTTTCATGAAGGAGTTGGTGGTGGGTCTTTAGGCCAGTTGAGAACCACAGCACTAGACGACTCGGCCAGACCGCCAGACCAAACACACACCTGCTGGTTGTTTTAAGGTTTAGCAGACACAAGATCTCACAGAAACGCGCGGGATAAAACAAGATTTTAGAAGATAAACAAATATGGAGAGGGATCGACCTGGTCAGCTGACTGTCCTGGCGTGCGTTCGGATTTGCAGCGTCAAACAGGAACCGAGGAATCAAGGCAGATCGAACGGGAGGTGAGTTGTTAAAGTATCAACATTTCCCGCTCTGCTCACTCTCGTCGGGGGAAGCCTGATCTGGAAATGTTAATAACAAACATGTTTGACAAGCCTCAATGGAATGGGTCATGGAGTGTAGCTGACTTCTTTGCACACCAGCATCTGAACTTGTGAATCCAGTGTAGACAAACAGAGTCACATGTGGTGTCTTTCCAGGCCAGTAAATTCTGTTTAAAGAATCCTAAAAAACTCGACATGATCCCAGCTCAATGTTTCTGCCTCTTAAAGTTTTTCCTTGCTGCTGTCACTTTACTAAATATTGCTCAGTGCTCATGATGGATTCATATTAATTATATAACAACGAGTAAGGTCTTTAACCTGTTTGTAAAGGGTCTGCATAATATTAAATGCAATGTTATTTTGAAATGATACATTTTTTTATGAATTGGTGCAGATCAAATACAGATTGATTGATTGAATGATTAAAAACACTTCAAATAGTGCGCTTCCTTACAAACAAGGTGCAGAGTAACGTGGTCAAAAGGTACCGGTGGCATAGCCCGGGGCCGATCCCGGGGCCGATCCTGACGACTGAGTCATTGTTTGCACATTCCTGTTTAAACAAAACTAAAGCAGAAAAAAAATAAAACAGACAGAGCAAATATTACATAACCTTCATGCTGAAGGCATTCTAGAAACTTAGTTTAAGGGAGGAAATCACAGTGAGAAAAAAGATCCCAAATAAACTCAGGAAGCGGTCAGATTTATAACAAGTTCTCTATTCAGGATTGCATCTTTATGATCTGCTGTTAGTTCTTTTTCTTTATTAATCACACTTTTATCCATCTGTAGGGACTTGGGTCGGGAACCCACTCTGACATCTCTCCTCTAATGCATGCCCACAGCTCCTGATTGTTCATGTGTGTATTTCAACCGTTGCTGTGTGAGCAGCATGTCTCTCTATGACAGAGAGTAAAACCAGAATTTCCCTCAGGGATTATTTAGTATGTAAAAAAAAAAACAGATATCTTATCATTGTGGAAAACTGATACAGACTATAGAGTGAAGACAACAACACGTCACATCCTTAAAATAATATTTCTTACAGAGCTGAGGCTCATAAAGGCAGATATAATTGGATCAGGTGGAGACGAGTAGGCGTCACACTGAGCTTTATGTGAAGGTCAAATGTGAAGAGGAGTGATAATTTACAGCCATGATATCAGCAGCATCAGCATCTCCCCTGTGGTTCTGCAGCACAGTTCAATATCTGCTGATAAGTCTGTATTTACTGCAACAACTAATCACTTACAGCACTGTCCCGCGCCGGCAGAGACCGTTGGTTTGGTCCGCTGAAAGGTGCCTTTTGCTTTTGCCTGCAGAGCTGCTCAGTCAGCATCTTGACTCAGCTGGCCGTGCATGCTGCCGGGCTTGGCTAATAGCTTGAGGCTGTTACATAACCTTTGTGGGGGTTGGGACCAGGAGAAAATATGTGGAGGGGGGGGGATGGGAACCATCATGCAGTGGTGCAATGCAAGGCACATGCCTGATACCTATGGTGCAGAGACGCAGAGCATGCTACACATTGTTATGTAAGAGCAGGAGAAGAGGAGGCATGGAGGACGAGCTCCTCTCCCCCTCAGCTCAACACACAACACAACAGATCAGTCCTCTCTCATGCACACACACAACATGGCCAGACTTGTAGCTCTCTTATGAATTATGAGCGAAATAAGACGGCTCGAGGGCATTTTCAATAAGGTGGGATCACTCATCTCATTTATCACTCCTCACTGAAACACAGCACCTCAACAGAAAGCAATAACCACAACAACACGAGCTGTGGGGCGGGAGAAGTCAGGCGGCGCATCGCCATAATGGCAGGAAGCCCTGGCAATGAAACAGCAGGAAAAAAAAACGTAACGGCTAACTAAGAGCAGTGCATCAGTATGAAGGAGGTTGACAATGGAGAATTCCATCCGGCTGTAATGAAAATAGTTCTGAAGGGGCAGGAAGGCTTGGTGCTCAGATAAGAGGAGCTGTGACCTTCAGGGAGCAAAACAAGCACGCAGCTCCTGTGGGAGAGTGGATGTTGTTGTACAGGAGACGGGATTCCCCCTCCCCCTCCTCCTCCTCCTCCTCCTCCTCCTGAGCACTGTCTGACTGTGAAGGCTCACAGGGTTAAGTGTTAAGTGTGATGTATTAATATGACGTACACATTCAAAGTTTGACATGTTATAGAAGTGTTTTATGTTTTTGAAGTACTGGGTGCTGGACAGAAATACAAAAAGCAAAAGGAGGACTGAGTGTGCACACCAGAAGCTGCTTTGGAGCCCACTGAAGGTCTCTGAGTGCAACTGCACTGCTGTAAGACACACAGTGCTGTAACCGCCCCCCCCCCCATCACAGACAACGTGCAAAGAGGAAGACTGACAATACAGCCCAACATAACATCTGTTCTGAATGATATATGCAGAGAATAAAGTAAAGTGTTCAGTCACTTCGATCTCTTTTTCCTTCTTAGATTCACCCGTCAGCGTCCTCTTCCTCTGAGCCTCGGCCACCTGTATCAAACAGTACAGAGACGGGCTGACCGGCTGGTTCTGAACAGAACCGCGGCCCGCTGCAAAACTTACAGCCCGTCCTAACAGCCTGCCAGGCGAGCGAGCGACTACAACAAAATCAGCTTTATTCTTTTGTTTCATATTGGAGTGTCCTGACTGCGAGCAGGCGGCGCTTTTAACCAGACGCCCCGTATAAGTAGAACGAGGAGCGCGTTCCTTCTGTCTGCAAAAAGAAACACTGAGGCTGTCATATGTCACTGTCACAGCGTCATAATGTCGCAGCTCGGTCGATGACTCACTCGTTACTTACAAAACGCTCTTGATGGAGGACATTTTAGCATACTCCCGTTAAACGGGTGTAAAATAAAAAAAACAACAGATTGAACATCATGAAGCATTTAAAGACATTTGAATAACTCTCACTCTGCTCATCAAGATGATCATATATCTACAAAACAAACTATTGTTTACGTGTTTGATTCGACAGACAGCGAACATTTTAAACCACATCTCAAACATTTCTCCTTCCTTTGTATTATTCTGGTTTCCTACATATCTCCATTGTAAATGATAAATGAGTTTGTATATTTCTGTTCTAGTCTTCTGACTACTCAAAGCTCTTTTACACCACAGGTCACACCTACATATTCAAGAGTCCATCAGTATTAACTCATCCATTCATACAGATGCATACACCGCAGCCGACTGGATTAGTTTATACTTAATCCATCAGTGTGAATTAATCCAGCAGCAGGAGCAGCTTGTGGTTAAGTGTATTGCCCAAGGACATATCGGACATGTTGCTGCATAAGCTGGAAGTCTAACCCTCGACCTTCTGGTTGAGAGACGACCGACTCTACAAACTGAGTCACAGCCACCCTGTGTGTAATACTCTGAGTAATATCTTCACAGTTCAACACTGCAGGTGTACATTTGTAAAAATATTAATATAGTAATTTCCCTGTGCTTGTACATGGCTTATTATTTGTCCAGATATACTCTGTGCTTTGGTTCTTATTTCTGCTTATTACCGTACTAATATTTACATTTTATTCTATATTTCTATCTTTCCTACTTCTATATCGTGTTTGAGAGCTACTGTATTTGTTGTATTTGTTCTTGTCTGTTTGTATCTGCAGTCTTTGTGCTTGTTTTCATTGATTCTGTTTATGTTTTTTCATCTCTTTTTTAAAATACAGTTTTATTATTATAATCCTGTAAATAAGGTAAAGTTACAGTTTCAGCGGCTCCAGCTGCACAGAGCAGAATATTCTCTCCATGAATATCTTTACATTTTGACTTTTGTTGGATAAAACAGGCATAGTTAACTTCTGAAACACATAAATAAGCATCCACCTTACAATCATGAGAGGACACATATATATGTGACACTGTTCAGCGACAGAGAGCTGCTGCATGAGCGTAAAGGTTAAAGGTTCAAATAATGACTGGCTTCAGTACAAGTGTCAAACATTAGTCTGGAGACTTTTGCAAGATATTAACTTCTGTGTCTTTAGCTTTACATTTAGCGGGTGTACCCTGTAAAGGAAAACATTTACACAACCTGCATGACACTCCTGAAATATACTCCTGAAGTTTTCATGTTGAGCTTCATGTGTGGAAATCTTTCACTCTGACTTCACCCGGAGTTTCTCCTGCCAGCCTCCTAGTGAGATTCCTGCAGAGCCTTCTCGAGCGAGAGGGAGGGGGTGGTGACGTCTATTCCCTGTGCCCCCGCTACGATCTCTGTGCACATACTTAAATAGCAGCATTATGTTTTCTGTTCAGCAGTATGTTCTTCTCCACGTTTTTGTTGATAGAGTGATTCCGTTGTGCTACATATAAAATTGATGTAAAGACAAATATTCTCATTATAGCATCGTAAATCGAACTCTGTTGCTTTATGTGCCACTTCTGTGTTGTCATGTCTTACTTCAGGAGACCCCCCCCGCCCCCCCTCTTGTCTGACAGAGATAGTCTCCCGCTCCTCCTGAAATTATCTGGATATTTACAGGAGTGCATGTGTGAAAACGAAGTATTGTTAAAATTAATAGTACCTGCTTGTGAAAATCATTTAAACTTCCAGTTGCCAAGATGTCAGATATGCACTATGTAGTTTTGGTAGAGAAATGTAAAAGTTGGAGAAATGTACAGATTCTCTAATATATGTCCATAACTCTATACATAAAATGTGGTCACTGTAACACTGTTTGAAGATAAGGTGGTGGGCCATGGTTTATTGCCAAGTACATTTACACATACAAGGAATTTGACTTGGTGTATTGGTGCTAAACAACTAACAAGGAAATAAAGCAGAACTAACAACAACTTAAATAAAACAGAATAAGAAGCTATTACAATGTATAAAATAGAATTTAAAAATGTAAAATATTAAATATAAAAAATAAAAAAATAATAAAAACAGTAACTCTCCTGGTTGCTTTTTAGCTCCAAACAGTGTCCAGGGAGCCATTTTTTCTTTGAATAAAGTTTGTGTATTCAGTTCAGAAATCATAGCATGGATAGAATTGTTCCACTTCTCCAACTTTCAAATTTCACTACCAAATCTAGAGTGCACCTTTAACTTTGTATTTGACAGTAAGATGTTATGATCAGTTTATGTATGGCATTAAGATTGTTGCTCAAATTTAATTTGTAAAATGACCGTTGCTGTCCATGAAGAGCGACCTGGGTTACTTTCACAATAAAGTTTAAAAATCCCAGACATTTGGTTGTAGCATCTAATCTGTTTTCACTTCAAGTTTGTGCACACTGGTTCATGAACTGAGATGACGAATGCAGAGATAATATAAACATCAGACTTTGGGAATGAGGAGCTGAAATCAGTATCCAACCCTGCCACCTCAGCTCTTCGCTGCCGCTTTGCAGCGACTGCAGAGCACATCTAAGAATCTCAGAGGTCACTGATTGATGGCTGAAAGTGGCAAAGAGACGGTCAGACTTAAAGCCTGCAGATTAAATCACCACAGAGGAGAGAGTGTGAAGGGCCGAGTGCGCTCCCTGATCCCTGCAGGTTTACATAATGTAATGTCCAGCCACCACATGACCTTCGAGGATTGTCGGGGGATTACATAAGAGGGCAAGGCGAGATCCAAAGACGATAAAAGCCTGTAGATGGGTAGTTAGATGGCTCTCTGATCTGTGCGACTGCTCTGACTTGTGAACTAATTCACCATGAGAAGTCAACCAGCGGCTGAGCTACGTTTCCGCCCATCCGACCGTGTAATCTCTGTCATTCATTCTCTCATGAGCGTTAACTGGAAATAGCCTCCTTCCTGCCAGATCTCCTGACGTCAATGAGCAGTGATAGTGCTAATCAAATTAAACTTCTGTGTTTCACTGTTTGGGTAATTATACTTTTTCTTCCATAAGCACAGACAAAAATGTTGCAGATGCAGCGAGAGATAAGAGGAGTTACACACACACACACACACACACACACACACACACACACACACACACACACACACACACACACACACACACAGATGGGCAGTGGGAGTTTACAGAACAGCCTGAGAGAATGATAACTGTTCCAGTTATGTTTCTTTTTTCAAATCTCACATGTGAAAGCTCTGATGTTTTCTAAGAAGCCGCATGAAATCCAACCGATCCAGGGCCGACCATAAGGGGGGGAAAATAAAAGGGAAGACTTTCTGTCACCATTATTAACACAACAAAAACACACATTCTCATCATAGCCTGTATCAAAATGTTTTACCCTCTTCTTAAAATTGCACAAGTCTGAGCTTTTTTTGACGTGTGACTTTTTGATCCAGTAGATGTCGCCCTTGGGCCTCAGCAAGAAACCAAAACAAACTGCTGTTTGGTGACACCTCTGCTTTTCTGAAGCCTCCGCTCTCCTCCAGAGACACACCTCCAACCCCTCTCCACTCTTGTTTGCACAAACGAGTTATCAAATTGGAACACACCGTAACTAGGCACAAGCAGCGGACAAAATTGTCTTTGTCTTGAACTGCATTGTTGTGTTAGCGCTCTGTGGTTAGCGCTCTGTGGTTAGCCCTGTGGTTAGCGCTCTGTGGTTAGCGCGCTGTGGTTAGCGCTCTGTGGTTAGCTCGTAGCTTCACATTGCATGTAAATTTACCAGTAGTAAATACTAGTTTAAGGTTGGGATGGGTTGGAGGACTTGTTTATTGTTGTTTATTCCAGAAACATTTCACTCCTTGCACACCCTGCACACGCCTTGTTACAGGCTACAGTAGTTCAGCTTAGTTATGTCAGATACGGTAACTCTCTAAAGATAGATCACTCCAAAGGCGAGAGCACAATTGAAAAGCAAAACAAAAGACGACGATAACATGCAGAGCAAAATATGTGTTGTTAAACTAATCATAGAACATATCATCGAAAAACTAGGTTGCTGTTTAACCAAATGAGCTTAAAGCACAGGGACCCTAACCCTGTTAGCTAACGTCACTGTGATGACACCAGAGCAAAGAAAATAAGCCTTATGTTCTGATGAGCTAATAATGATATAAAGGTGTTTGAAAATATTTCCATATTAAGTTTTGTGGTAGACTAAAGCTCCGGCTCCTGTGCTTGTTCCGCTCTGACTTCATGGTAAATATGGTAAAATGGACTTGAGCTTATATAGCGCTTTTCTAGTCTTCCGACTACTCAAAGCGCTTTTACACCACATGTCACACCTACACATTCACACACAAGTGTTTGATATCCGCATTTGAGGGATCAAGCAGACAGTGGCGGTGACTCGAGGTCAAAGGAGTGGCTGTGAATACTGGTACTACCTACGGCAGGGATGGGAAACTTTGGTCACAGCAAGGGCCACATTTATTTAATTCTCACTGCCAGAGGACCAAATTGTAATATACAAAAACGATTACAATCAATTATGTCTCAAATTTAACTCAACATATACCAGTGATCAAATATTATTATGGACATATTTCATGTTTCCAATTAATTGATATGTCAAAATTTAACTAAGGGCCACGTTGAGGGTTGATGGGGGCTGCCAGTTGCCCACCCCTGTCATATTTTCCATAAAGAAACGCCTCTATGTTAGCATAAATAGAGCAATAGCTCACAGAAACAGTGCAGAGGCATGTTTTTATCAATGATGACCAGAGAAGAACTGATTACTACCAAGGCCAAACCGTGCTAAATCAATCACTGAATTAATTAAGAAAAGGGAAATTTGTTACTGCGGCTCAATGGATGAGAAACACAGAGTTCCTGTAACAGCATTAATTTTATGCTAGGGAGAATACAATCTCCCTGCAGCCAGTGCACTGTGGGAAAACTGGGTAGAGGAGAATCTCACAGGAACTCTCCGAGTGTTGCAGCCAGTTTAAAGGGCAGATGAGAGTCAGACAACATTGAGAGTGCAGGACGTTCAGCTCTAAAAGCATTACAATCAAACACGTCCAGACCAGTCATAATAATACAGTACAGCAGGACATAACAACACCTGCACTGAAACAACACCGCTCTGCTCCTCGAATTGTAGGTTCAGAGGGACAGATGTAGCAGAGGAGGACGACAAGGTGCTACTGTACAGAATAAAATGTCTTCACTTTTCTATTTCTGATTTATTTTGTAAGACAATGTAGAGTCAATCTTTTTTAATTCACCTTACCATCACTGGTTTTCTAACACTAATATGTGTCCCACCCTAGTCTGTCTACAAACCCCCCAATGATGAGAAAAGTTCATCCTCTCCGTCTTCTGTCTGCTCCACTTTTCAGAAAATGTGTGCTCAAACAGGCCGTTTGGGATTTTCCCTTCATGACATCACAAAGGGCAGTAGCCCCTCCCCCAGGTGGGTGACACTCCTACAGCTAGGTGTTTGTTCTGCCCTCTGAGTCTGCCTTCTCACCGTAAACAATAGGACATGGAGCTAGAAAGCACCGAGTACACCCAAGCCCTTCCAGAGAGGGGGCTTGGTTAGACACAGCTCATTTACATATTTAAAGGTACAGACACAGAAACAGCCTGTTCTGAGCAGGGCTGAAATAGAGGGGTTTATAGGCATGATCAAATACGGTGAACATTACAACCAAAAGCACATCAGCAAGGTTGAAGAATATAAATGAAGAAAAGTAGGCTTTATGCATATCTGTATACTTTTAAATAAGCGCCAAGCCAGTTTCTGCTAATCCAAATTAATTATAATAAATATTGTCTGATTAGTTTTTTATTTATTCACATCAATTGTTTTAGGAGATTAAAAAGAAGCTAACATTAGCTTAATTAGCAGCGAAGAGAAGGCTTTGAGGTAAAACACCCTTTTATCTTGCCCCCAGGAAGTGCACTGAAGTCACTTTTACATGGTGGCCGAAGCTGGTACTGCAGTGTCATGTGATGCCATTGGACCCAAAAAGAGTTTCCCCCGCAAGCTTACATTGGGAAAGAGAAGTCTATAAATCAGTGGATATCAATCTTGTGAAAACTTGAAGCGGATACTTCACAGAGTTTATCTTTAAAGCTGTATTGTTATTTTTCTAACGCTTCCCCTTTGTGGCCTGGGTTTGATATTTTTAGTACTTGTTTATCTGTCTTTTGCCTGGACACCAAACTTGGCTGCTACAAAGAACTCCTGGGTCCCGGTGTTTCTGTGACGTTAACAGTGTTGCTTCTGGAAACAGCTCCATGATGGATGGTGTGTGTGCTGGAGCTGGTGTGTGTGTGTGTGTGTGTGTGTGTGTGTGTGTGTGTGTGTGTGTGTGTGTGTGTGTGTGTGTGTGTGTGTGTGTGTGTGTGTGTGTGTGTGTGTGGGGAAACTGGAGCAGTGAAGCTAATATAGCTACTCACCAGATCCCTGTGGAGAACCCAGTTGGCATGGAGGTAATGGATCCCATCCAGAATCTGATACAGGAGAGACTTCACCATCCCTCGGGGCAGCTGCATGGGCTTCTTGTTGGCCTTAGAGGCGCGGTGGAACTTGATGATGTGCTGTGAGGCGGAGAAAGGTTTCAGCTCATTGCTGCTTGTCAGTTCTTACAGAGAAACTATGAACAAGATAACAGATTTGTGTGCCTGGTGAACGAAGCTAACCTTTATTATTTGTGATTTTTGAATATTGTAATTTTACATTATGGGCAGATGATAGTTAAGAAGAGGTTTCATGAGTTCACAGTACACTACAGTGGATGTAATTTACCACATTCTTTGGCAGGTAGCCACGTTTTGTGCATAGAAAAGCTTTACAAGGTCTTGGCTAGCTTAGAGGCCTTTCACACTTGCAGAAAACGCCTGAAAAACTCCTGATATTTACTGGAGGAGCTGCATGTTTGAACGCAAACAGACACATTTTTCACTCTGACATTAGCCGAATTTCTCCTCCAGACCACTCGTATTTTTTCAACAGCAACTTTGAGTGAGCTAATGTGAGAACGCAGCAGGATATAATCAGGAGAATTCACCTCGAGCTAACGGGAGGGGGTGGTGACGTTTATATTCTATGATCGATGCACGGTGCTCAGACTCTACAATTTCCTGATGAGCTGACAAGTCCAAAGTAATATCTACCTTATGACATCGCACATTAACCTTTGTTACCGTTCCTTTGAGCTGTTTGACTTCAGTTTGTGATCCCTAACCACTTCCTGTTTCTGTGCTTAATTTCATGTCTTAACCTTCACTCTACCAGAAGGGCCTTACTCTATTTCAAAATAAAAGCACAAAGCAAGAAAAGTACTCTCAGTTTCAGCCAGTACAGAACTTCAAAATAAAAGCCTAACAAATTTAAATTTTTAAATGTGAAATAATGGAGTGTCAAAGATATGATGAATCGCGATCAACTATTACAATTTTAATCATTTGACAGTTTAATTTTTAGGTCAACATAAGCTGTGTATACCGGTAAATTAAGCTTAATGTGGCTAACAAAGTGAATAGGGAGTTTATATATTGTTTTGTTCTCATCATGCTTTGATTGCATAATTTATCATGTCTACAGCTTGATAATTACAATAAACATCAGTAAACCTTTACTGTGAAAGGGCTGCCATGTGTTTGTTGCTAGTTGTAGTTAGCGGTAGCACAGGGAGACTCACCCAGAGGTCGTGCTCAGCGTAGTCAAAGAGGAGCCAAACCTTCCTGTCACTGTGGGACAGAAACACCTTCTGCAGGGCGATGACATTTGGGTGTTTCAGTTCTCGTAACAGCTGGAAGACACAACAAAGATGTGAGAACAATTAGGAGGTTTCCAAACAAGACGAGACATGCACACATTGAACCGGATACCAGTTTAATCTGTGGGCACAGAAACCTGTTGTCTTGACTTTTCTTCTCATGTGGTCTTTCAGTAGAAGTAAAACGGGCTTCCAGGAGCACAAAATGAACGAGAACTATTTAACGATTGCATCAGTCAGACATAACACTGATTCGTTTTGCATGTCTGCAAATTCCCTCCCTACAGAGTGTCGCCACAGTTAGTGGTTTTATCAAATATAAAAAATACTATAATAACAAAAACAACCCATTGTTTGGCCTGAACTCAGCCTAAAAAGCTCAATGAAGCCCTACAATCAACACTGAGCTCTTTCTTCTTCTGAATACAACCACATACAAGCTCTGCACAGATGATCTACCAGGGGACAACAAGCACAGCCAATAGATCTTCAGGACCTGTTTCCACAGACAGAAGTTTGAGCACTGTCAACCCAAGTTTTCAATACAAAACTATAAAATAAATGTAGTTCAGAGTTTTCAGGGCTCTCCCTCAGCTGTTTTTTAATTGTTCCTGCGCTTTCAGAGTTCTAATTTAAAAGAAGTTCAACTTTTAGAACAGCGCCACGCTCGTTAATGTCACTTCTCCCTCACTGACCAATCAAAATAAAGAAAGGGCGGGACTTTTGATATCAGCTTTGTCAACAAAATATGGAGGAGATGCTTGTCTGAATTGTCTTTTCGAGGGAACAGTTTCCAGGCCTAGAGCTGCTGCTTATGTCAGGACATAAATCCTTTACATCCGAATTGTCTTGCCTGAACATGCAATGTTCAGTTTTGTAGATTCGTGTGTCATAGCCTGCAACTTTTGCATCTTTCAACCTCCTTTCTCTGCTGTTGGTGTCCACTTTCTACTTTTCTCACAGTACAGTAAATTAACCGGACTTCTTTCCAGGGTTAGTCCTTTAGGTTCTGTGATTAGAGACCCGTCTACCAACTGTCTGCTTTTGCTTAGCAACAGTTTGTTCTTCTTGACAACAGTGATCTATCGCGGGATGGCAGACAACTGTATGTGTTATCAGCCAATCAGAATCAAGTAGTTAACACAGCTGTGTAATAATGTTTTCAACCTTACAGTGTTAAGAGCACTAAGTCTTAACTTAAATAATGTTTTTCCATTGGGTAAAGGAAACTATCCCAGTCATAGAAATGCAGCAATTAGGAGTGGAGATGTTAAACTGGTTTATTTGTAGAAGCTGCAAAGTATTGTACTGTATTGTAGCTCCAAAGGATTAAAACTTCACATGTTGTCTTTTATTTGTCAGTGTGCTTCTCACTGTAGAAGCCGCTAATGGAAGCGAGCGGTGAGACAGCTGCATAATGGAGGACTCCCATCCTGACTAATGCTGCACTCTGAGCTGCATCATCCAGGCAGCCCCTCTTCTTTTCTGTCTTTGTAACTGGATCATTGGCTTCACCCACTCCTGCTCACACGGTGCCATTTTGCTGATCCATCCCAGACTCCACATGATCAATCAGGCCCTTTGACAGGCCTCCATGTCTGCAGGGTGCATCGAGAGACAGGGAAACCAAGCTGAAACACATCTACAGTGAATCCCACCCACTGCATGAATTATTCATTTGCAAAGGCTGTTATGACCCATACTGTATCTGAGCTACAGTAAGACACAGAGACAAACAGAGCAGAAGCTCCGATCCTGGGCTTTGGCGTCTCTCACACTTTCAAAGTTAGTTATTTAAGCCCTTTATTTGTAATATTTAGATATTCTGCTTGAAGAAAATCTGCCTTTTAGTCATCTTATCGAGTGTCTATCAAAAACACTGAGGCTGAACGTGTGTTTGTTCTACAGAAACAAGAGATGTTTTTCTTCTGTTGCTAGGAAGGAACTCATCCAAGCAACACTTCTATCAGTGATTGACTTCAGAGATATTCTTTATAAGCACTATGCCTCATCCTCATTAAAAACTTTAGACTCAGTGTACCACACTGCGATCTATCTACGGTGTGGGTCTTCCTACACATCATTGTGTTTTTTACAAGACAGTAGGTTTGTCTTCCTCGTACAACCAAAGGATGGAGGATTGAAACATGTTTCTTCATAAGGCCGTACTAGATGTATGTACTCTGATGATGATTTCTAAAGCTCTCAGCAGTTGTAGCCTTCGATTTCAAGGACTCGTCATGTTTGTCACTTCCCACACTCAGAGTCACCTTAAGCTAGAGCATTTAGTCGGCTTGGAAGATTTTAAAACCAGGATAAAGGATCATCAAAGGCTCAGTTGGTAGGGCCTGTGGCTCAGTTGGTAGAGTCTGTGTCTCAGTTGGGAGAGTCTGTGGCTCAGTTGGTAGAGTCCGTGCCTCAGTTGGTAGAGTCCGTGCCTCAGTTGGTAGAGTCCATGCCTCAGTTGGTAGAGTCTGTGTCTCAGTTGGGAGAGTCTGTGGCTCAGTTGGTAGAGTCCGTGCCTCAGTTGGTAGAGTCCGTGCCTCAGTTGGTAGAGTCCGTGCCTCAGTTGGTAGAGTCTGTAGCTCAGTTGGTAGAGTCTGTGGTCGACGTTAGAGTCTGTGCCTCAGTTGGTAGAGTCTGTGCCTCAGTTGGTAGAGACTGTGGCTCAGTTGGTAGAGTCTGTGTCTCAGTTGGTAGAGTCTATGGCTCAGTTGGTAGAGTCTGTGGCTCAGTTGGTAGTCTGTGTCTCAGTTGGTAGAGTCTATGGCTCAGTTGGTAGAGTCCGTGCCTCAGTTGGTAGAGTCTGTGTCTCAGTTGGTAGAGTCTGTGGCTCAGTTGGTAGAGTCTGTGGCTCAGTTGGTAGAGTCCGTGGCTCAGTTGGTAGAGTCTGTGTCTCAGTTGGTAGAGTCTGTGGCTCAGTTGGTAGTGTCTGTGGCTCAGTGGCTCAGTTGGTAGAGTCTGTGTCTCAGTTAGAGACTGTGTCTCAGTTGGTAGAGACTGTGGCTCAGTTGGTAGAGTCTGTGTCTCAGTTGGTAGAGTCTATGGCTCAGTTGGTAGAGTCTGTGTCTCAGTTGGTAGAGTCTGTGGCTCAGTTGGTAGAGTCTGTGGCTCAGTGGCTCAGTTGGTAGAGTCCGTGTCTCAGTTAGAGACTGTGTCTCAGTTGGTAGAGACTGTGGCTCAGTTGGTAGAGTCTGTGTCTCAGTTGGTAGAGTCTATGGCTCAGTTGGTAGAGACTGTGTCTCAGTTGGTAGAGTCTGTGGCTCAGTTGGTAGAGTCCGTGTCTCAGTTAGAGACTGTGGCTCAGTTGGTAGAGTCTGTGTCTCAGTTGGTAGAGTCTATGGCTCAGTTGGTAGAGTCTATGGCTCAGTTGGTAGAGTCTGTGTCTCAGTTGGTAGAGTCTGTGGCTCAGTTGGTAGTGTCCGTGGCTCAGTGGCTCAGTTGGTAGAGTCTGTGGCTCAGTTGGTAGTGTCCGTGGCTCAGTGGCTCAGTTGGTAGAGTTTGTCTGTGTTCGGTGCTGAGCTCCTGTAGAGTTGATGTGTCCTTTGGCAAGACACAAGACACTCCAAATTGCTCACTCTACTTTTTGGCGGCCTATGAATGGATAGATTAATACTGATGGACACTTCACAAAGCACCATCATTGTGTGAATGGGTGTGAATGTGTATGTGTGACCTGCAGTGCAAAAATGATTTCAGCAGAAGACTATAAAAGAACTATACAAGCTCAAGTCCATTTACCATTTGCTTATTAAATGAGTAACACAGATTGAACAATCGAGAAACATGCAAACCAAAGAGGGTAAAGGCTGAGTTGAGCAAGACTGTCACTGAAACAAAGAGAAAGACAGCTTGCACAATGCAGATCATTTCATTCAGCAGGTTAGTGACGTTTAGAGCAGCTCTTCATCAGTCCAGAGAGTAAAGACAGATAAAAAGCGTCTTTAAAAAAAAAAAAAAAAATCAAAGATCACATTCCTGTTATACGTGGCACCAGAAATCAAAAAGCAGTGTGAACCTGCAGTTTGATGACTCCTTTGCACTCAAGTGTAACTAAAGCTGCGTGAATACCATGGGGTTCTGAAACCAGGTCAGCAGCTCTCAGGAAAAGGCTCTAATTTCAGAGAATCCATTGACACAAATCCTGAGTTACATGTTAGAGCTGCTCTCCTGCAGACTCACAAACTGGACCGCACCGGTATTACTTACCTCATTTATCATCTTAAGCATCTTAAAGTGTCTAAAACAGGCTTTATAAACTATTGTTTTGTTCTGGACTACAGTCTAATCAACTCAAATAGACAAGGTTAAGTAACTTACCTACACTTTAGTTAAGGTGGAAATAAATGACACCCAGGGACAACACTAATACAAAGCTGTTTAGCAGGTATTGTGATGGACATGTTTGGCTATTTAGTGTAGCATTTTATCAAGTTACCACTTAGAACAAACTACAGCTGAGGCTGATGGGAATGTCACTATAACAAAGCTACAATTTAAATTGTGACCAGATGTTTTTGAAATATGAAATCAGCTTTCAGACTCAGTTCAACGATTTAACAAAGACTTTGACTTGAAAATCAAATGGCTGAGGTGAAAACACATCAGACAAACCCAAAGTCAACTTCTCACTTAGAAGCCAAGCCTCACTGTCAGTGTCATGCTTTGTAGAGCTGGAAAGAGTTGAAGAAGAACTAAGATACATTCAACCAGATACGAATGTCCTGCCAGATCACCTTTAGAGAAAAACTGCACAACCACAGACAGCTTTCAGGGTTGCTGCATACTTTTTAATATGAAATGTATGACTGTTAAAGACAATTCTAAGACCCAAACAAAGAAAAATTCACTTTGTCATTGCACCATGTAGCCTTGGAGCTTTTTGGATATCATGTGGTACTTAGCTTTGACCCTATTGTTCAAAGTTTAAGTTTTCTTAGCACATCTTTCAAGTCACCATCATCATTGTTTGTCCCTGCCAGCCATCCATCCATTATCTATACCACTTTAACCGTTAGGGCAAGTGGGGGTGCAGGAGCCGATCCCAGCTGTCCTTGGGCAAGAGGTGGGGTACACCCTGGAGTGGTCGACAGTCAATCACATGGCTGACATAGAGACAGAAAACCAGCCACACTCACATTCACACCTACGGACAATTTAGAGTCATCAAATAAACTAACGAGCATGTCTTTGGACTGTGGGAGGACGCCGGAGTAACAGGAGACAACCCACGTCTCATCCCACCTCCCGTGCAAACATGCAAACTCCACAGAGAGGTTCCTCTCCGATGGGGATTCGAACCAGGCATCGTTCTTAGGCAACAGCAGTAACTAATCCCCCCTTCCTGCCAGCCATTCCCTTCCAAATCATTTTCTTCCCCTTCTCTAGTCTGTTTGCAGGTTGTGAATCTGTCATACATTGCCGTACAGCAGTGGTCCCTAACATTTTTAGCTTGGAGCCTCCTTCCCTAATTTTGTATCTAGGAAAAGCTGAGCCCCCCTCTGAGGCCCATCTGTAAAATAAAAGTGACAGATTTCTATCATAAATTATCATCCTTTTTTAATCATTGTCATTGATAAAATCCCAACAGAAAAGACCTACACACACCTTTCCTTACCACAAAGATATAAATACAATCCATGAAGTTTTTTATGATTTTAGTTTTCATATGCAAATCTTATTCTGACAGTCTCAGAGCAGACAAAGCCTCGGTGGTGTTAGTGATGCTACCGTTGGCCACACATGGCACACAGAATAACACTGTTTACTGTTCAACCGACTAGGAAATTAGTCAGCTGGGAACATCCCTAGTAACAACAGCTGCAAACTAAGCTACATCTGTTTGGTATACCAGTGAAAAAAAGTTGGATAGGTGAGCTATAGCCTCCCAGTCCAGGAAACATTGAAGAGGTTGGGGGTCCAGGAGTCCTCCCCCAGGAAATATTGTACATAAAAACTTTATTTCCTGCATTTTGGTGAATTCTCATGCACACATTTATGGCTATTCTTGAGTTGAGCTACTACAGTAGTAGGCAGCGGACATCAAAAAACTCAACACAATTATGCAAAGCTAGCTATTGTCAATGACCCTTCAAGTTGTTGCTTTAAACTGTTAACTTTAAAGTATTTCCTAAGGGACGGAATAAATATTGAGATTTCTACTGATTTTCAAAGTGGAAAAACTCTTTGGTTTGGATTGTAAAAACAGACCAAAATAAAAGCGCCCAGAGTCAATCCTTTAGATTAGATTTGATATACTTCATCTAATCTAATCTGAGTGATGATCTAAAACTGATCATCTAAAATAGCTCAGATTATATGAACTGTGATAACCGATCAACTGTGAAGCAAAGATGCTTAATTTCTCACTGCGTTGTAGCCACGGGGCAGCTGAGGCCAGAGACAGATGGAGGGGAATAATGCAGGAATTGTGTGCAGGCTTGTTTGATTTGGCCTCTGAATGTGGAAATGAGGTTTGTGTTTAATCACAACCTTGATCCACAGGAAACAATGGGGCATTGTGGGAATGAGCCCCTGGCTTAGGGCTTGTACACCCCAAGCTCTATGGCACCACTTCCAACATATCAGGGCCGTGTGCTGGACGAGACAGACCCCAAGAGACAATGTGACACCTTGTTTAAGCACCATGTATAAGCACCTTGTCCCACAAAGCGGGCTCATGGACGAGTTCAACCTGTTTCACTTTGTCTTATAGTAATACTCAGGGTTAACTCCTTCTGTTTGCTTTACACACAACATTCACAAAATGCTTTTAATCCACATTCAATATGTGTAAACACTAATTATACCAAATGTACCAAGATGTATTTGTTAAAGTGAGCAAGGAGAGGCAAAGCTGTCTTATTCAAACATCTCATTTAAAGCATAGAGCGATGCAGAGTGTTTTACATCTGCAAACTAATGAGAAATTAAAAGGAGAGTCGAATCAGTACAATACAGAATTTGTATCTAAAAAAGTTGAAATGAATGAAAATATACAGAAAACAGTAACAGGGTGGTTATGAACTGCTCCATGTAAAAACAATCAATCACAGGCACATGAGGACCAACATGTAAGAACTGGTAAATGGACTTGAGCTTGTACAGCGCTTTAGTCTTCCGACTACTCAAAGCACTTTTACATCGCAGGTCACACCTACACATTCACACACTGATGGTAGAGACTGCTGAGTAAAGAGACCATCAGAAGTAATTAATCCATTCATACGCCACCAACGAAAAAGCGGGAACAACTTGGGGTTAAGTGTCTTGCCCAAGGACATTGGACATGTGGCTGCAGGAGTTTGGGATTGAACCCCTGACATTCCAGTTGAGAGAGAACAGACTCGACCACTGAGCCACAGCCGCCCTGATATCTACTTATTAAATGATGAACTGACTGAAAAAATCGAATGTAGAAAAACAAAAGAAAGGATACGTTTTGATGACACGCCATGTCAAAACTTTGGAAACTTCAAATGTTTTTTCTGTTGTACCAACATCCTCAACCCATAGATGTATAGTTTGGAATCATGTAAGTAAGGGAGTGAATCATTGGTCGGGATGTGCGATACATTATCTGGCATTCTTTTCAGTGTACTCAAGAACAAAAAAAAATCATGCTGTGTGACAACAAGTCATCCAACACACTGACAAGGTTCACTGCTTCCTGCCCCACTCATTCTACCACTTTAACCAGTCCTACCAGTCCTACCAGTCTCACAGCTTGTTATGAACAAATGAATGTATAGAAAGAACACAGGAGCTTGAACCTGTCGTGTTGTGGTGGCAAGAAACATAGAATCAGAAACTTTTTGATAATCACGCTGATGACAAACAATCTCAGGTTATAGATTCTTCTATGTGAGGGTTTGCTTTTCTGCTTCTTTTTTTTCCTTTCTGCCCTACTGCTGGTCCATGTTAGAAACACAGGCAGGCCAGAGGTGGGGGGGCTCAGAACCCCTGAAACAGATCATCTCAGTACAATAATAGTTGGAGCTGGTGGGGGGTTAGGGGTCACTTTACAAAAAATATTCACTAACCATTGTATTTTTACAGTGGCCGATATACAGTGCGTTTACATGCGCAGTTATGTCGAGCTACTGTTACAGCTCGATTAGGCTTTTTAACTGGAATACTGTGTTCGTCCTGCTTTACAAGCCCCAGAGGACAATTGATTTATTGACCCTAGTTTGTACAACTCTACAAATGTAGGTGGGGATATGACCCCTTTAAGCCAGTCACTATTGGACCATCTTCCAGTTGACCTTGCTAACAAGTTAGCAAGCGGCAAACTGGTTGTACATTCAACATTGAAGACAACGCAGTCCATTCAGTATGCTATACTTCTGGTGCTAATGTGACGCATGCTGTCCCTTTATCTTAGTGTTGTAGTCAAGACCACACAAACTGAGACCAAGACATATCCGAGTGCTCCAAGAACGAGACAAGACCAAGATATTTAGGGATCGAGACCAAGAGAAGACCAATGTAGGGCGAGGCCTAGACAAGACCAAGACCATAAATATCACTGAAAAATTATAACATTTGTGCAGCAGGAGTGTCACTCACTTAACATAACACTGGGAAGGTTGCGACCGTCAAACTACAAATGAATTGAAGTCATTTGTTCTTTTAGAAAGAGGTGTTTTCCTTTTATACACAGTAATGACATGGAAAGATATCCCATCAGTGGTGGTCTTGACCCGTCTTGATCTAAAATCCAAAGTCCACCCAGTCTGAGACCAAGACAGGGTAGAGTAAATGCTTTCAATTCTGAGAGCAAAATGTCCAAAATGTAACACTGAGCCACAGCAGCCCAAATAGTTAGAAGAGATGAATCAATGTGCTGTGGGGGGGGGGGATGAGTCTGCTGATGATGTTTGCAAAGAAAGCAGACAAGCAAACAATGCAAGAAATGCACATATGCAAACAAAATAATCAGAGTAAATGTTTGAGAGACACTCTGCATATTTGTTAGGCCACGAGGTTGCAAACAATGCTGTTTGGTGATCAACACTGACTGTACACAGAAATGTTTGTTAACGTAAAAAAAAGACCACAGGGACACCCCAGGGCTGCATGATTCCTTAAAGTCCACACGTGGAAAAATGAGATGAGTAGACTCCAAGAAACCTCTCATTTAGTTCATCCCATCCCTGCATTTAGATTTGACTGCATCATTGAACACACAGCGATGATAGGACAACATCACGGCCAGCTGGAAAAATAATAAACACGTTCTGAAACTCTTCAATGGTCATGGCACAACATTTGACCAACCAAAATAGAAGTAATTCATTTAACCAACGAGTAAGAACAGATACCATGGCGGTGTTTCACTGATCTGTAACATAGGCAACACAAATTAGAAAAAAAATGTTCCCTGTTGTAAATGGTGACACTGTTCTGATCTCACATGAACGACAGCCAAACTGCAGCGTCTGGACACTTGCTGAATGCAAAACATGTACTTATCTCAGCTGTGGCTAAATATAGTTATACAAGGCCTCACATTGTTCATGTTTAATGCTGCTGGTATAATAACTTAAAACAATAAAACCAAGCCCTGGGAAAATGCCACTTCAAGCCATAATCACACGTCTGTAATCTGGGAAGCATTTCCATGTGCAGAAAATCTTGTGACTCGCTTTTCTGCACTAATGGGCAGAGGTCATTGGTATAAACTGTAAACTGTATCACTTACTACAGCGTACAAAAATCTATATGTTTTATTGGTTTAATAAGACAGTGTAGGCCCAAACATGGCAGGAATAAAATAACAGACTGTCCGTCTGCATGGTAAAATAGGTCATGTTTTTGTAAAGGCCTTTCAGAGAAAGCGCTCACTGGACGAGCTCCAAATCTCCTCAGCTAAGCCCGATACCAGCCAGCGCTGCCAGTCCACCTTTAAAGAGGCTACTCAAGAACTAATGTGTTCAGTTTCAGGTCAGTGATCAGCGCACAACACGCCGAGGCAGATCCTGGAATTTTAATTTGTCAAAAACTCGAACAAAGATGGTTTTCAGTCATGTGCTAGAGTTGACGGAAAACATCTTGTTATCTTTTCAAGGAACGAGCAGCTTGAACTTTTCTGAGAACTGTAACCTTAGTTACCACATCGCCCTAATTGGTTTCTTTAAGCTGTTTTAGCTCACTTCTACATGTTTTTAATGCTAAAGCAAAATGTCAGCATAGGACTTTGACTTTTTGATTTTTGACTTGCATATAGCGTTATAAATTAAGAAATTAAATCTTTAAAGCAGCATTAACTTCATCAACATATTTCTCATCAGCAAAAATTTTCCAGAGAGTGCATACTGTGCTATATACTATAAGTTGTTGAGACAGCTTCTTACAGCTGATTAATGTTTATAGCTACACAGCAGCCTCTAGTTGCCATGATAACTGTAACGGAAGAAAAGGTGGAAGTAACGTGACCCAGTAGAAGTAGCAGTAAAGTTTAAGTGGCTTTAACAAAGACAGTTCTTTACACAAGGCATTGGAGTTTGTGTCCAGTGTGGAACCAAAGTTCAAATCCATGTGTAACATCACAACAATGTACTCCAACCCTGCATATGCTTTTTCTTTAATAAAAGTGAAACTGATAAGTGCTACAGCTTCAGCTATTGATGTTGAACCAACATCAGCAACCTCCAGTGTTGAAAAATGAAGCTAATTCAGAAGTGAAAAATCTCCCCTCGAGGCTGGCTTCAGAAGTCACATACACACCTATTCAAAAAACAGGAGACATTAACATGTTTACAGCCTGGTTCAAAAAACAAATAGGTCTGATTAGTTCATGTCTGGTCCTGAATGGTCTGGATTTGTTTGGACCAGAGAAGGTAGGCGCTTTTAAGGCAGCCCCACACGGCCGTTTTGGACGCCCCTCGGTTTGCCAGATATGAGAGCAGTTATCAGGTCAAACCAAGAGGTGTTGCAGAGATGGAAGTGGCGGACAAGAGAAGTGGTTCAGATAGAAGTGATTGTACCCGACCTAAAAAGCCTCTGCATGTTTCTAATAAGCTCCACGAGCAGAAACGTGCTCAAACTAGGATCAATATTGGAGATGATTTTAAAAAATGGAGAGAGGTTAGAACACAGAAAAGTTTACAGACCCATGCAGAGCTGGATAAACACTGAAGCTACAGTGTCCATGAAATGGCAACCTGCATGAGCATCGACTTAGAGAGGAGGGGGCAGACAGCTCTCTACAATGTTTTTTAATTTGGACTGCAGTACCCATTTTAAACACTAGGTGTCAGAGTAACATACTGCTCCTTTAACGCCTGGTGTAAAACGTATTTGTCTGATATAAAAATGTAGGCATGTGGCCACTTAGCAGGAAGAGTTTTTATCAGATATTATTGTATGTTGTATTAGAAGGCAGGAACAAACAATCTATGAGTTTTCATTTGCTTTAGTTATTGTTGGATAAATTTTGACTTAAACTAACAGTAATGAAAAGAGCTTAATTCTACTGGGACTAATATCAAACTGAATCAAAACCACAAGTTTTTAAAAACACAATGAGTAACCTGTGTCGTTTACGTCTTAACGCTCGGAATGGTTTCGTATTTTTACAGCCCGTCAGACTGGCAGGAGGAAGTGGTTACACAGGACTGAAAAGCGCTGCCCGGATCATCCTACTCCTGAGGACTGATTAATGGCGTCTCACATGCAGCGGGAGAGGAGCGGGTCGATAAATCCTCTGCAGGCTGCTCGCTGCCTGCCACTGGTTAGAGACAAACACTGCAGCTATGTCTGCAGGGAGAACATGCACGCCAAGCCTTATCCCTGCAGAATGCACAAAGTGACCACAACGGGCACAGCGGGAATACAGTACAGCCGCCGCAGCAGCAGCCATTTGATGTTACTTATAGACAAATACTGCTGACTATAGGATGCATCTTTGATGGCTTGCAGGCTGCAGCTTCAGGACTTCAGATTTATAAGGCACACTGTCTGTAGCTGTTCTTTATTCTCTGTAACAGCTGTAGCAGATTTATAAGCGTGTATACAGTAAATTTGATTTGGTTCACCAGATAAGATTTCATAAGATCTCAAACAATGGCTGAAAAAACTGAACTCTTCCATTTAGCTGACAGCATTATTTGATCCTTAGCAACCATGTCTCTCCGCTCTTCATCCAACACACTCTACAAATACAACTCAAACATGTTCCTGTTTGCACAGTGATTAGCAGCAGTGGAGAAAACACACCTTGCCTCATGCAGACTGTGGCATTAAGCATGAAACCACATCTCCCAGCAGGAGTTTCATTTTATGTTTCCGGATTGATCTGCCAATCTTTTACTGCAATAGAGCTCGACAGTGACTGCCCCACTTTTAACGTAAAAGAAGTAAAATTCCCAGTGTGAATTCTCCGTTGACATTTCACAAAATCCTTATATCAAGATATTAAAGCCTATAACCAAGACAACCAGCTACAAGACTGTGTACATTTATTTTTCAGAGTCAATTAACTACCCATCCCATAATCCATCCAACCTCTTCTAAAATGTAACTTTAGTCGTGGTTATATTGTACTATGTTGTATTTTGCATTAGAATATATACATTACATTCACTGCATCATAACAAGGTTATTGGTACTTTTTGTGTTAGCTAACTAACTAGCTAGCCTGCTAACTATCGTTTCCCATCGGTGTGTAGAGGGTCACATTGGGAAACATTGCCATGGTAACAGCATGACGTCGCTGTGACACTCTATGATCGTGGATAGTGTAGTTCTTTTCCCCGATCTCAAGAATAAAACACATTTTTCCTAATCAAGGTTGATATCATACAAACTTATTTCTTCTAGAAGAGCATAAACCATCATTTCACACTCAGGGAGCTCGTGGTCAGTCTACCTGTGTAGATGGTTATCACAGAGGAAGGGGGTTACTCACTTATCTTCACATGGAAAGTGGCTACCATGAAAAATAACAGCTATTTGAGACGTGTTCAAACTTTATCTGCCCTCATGTGCAGCTCCGGCAGAAAGAGAAAAAAGGGGGAGGAGGGGGGGGATTTATGAGGTCGGGACGTTTAGCCGAACAAAAGGCATTGTGGGAAGCAGGGAAAAAGAGACTCGTTTCATGGGAATAACGAAATTCATGAACAATGTTTCAGTTCACGAAGGTCAAACTCAACGCAGTAACCAGATGTGAAAACAGGAGCAGGTGGGTGAATAGATTTTAACAGGGATAATTAAATCCACTGGAGAGTTTTATTGGCCTCATGATGAAAGCACCTGAATTAAGACGGCGACTTAATGTTTGAATCTTTCAACAGACTTTTATTGTGGTGTAACAATGATGTCATGTATTTCAAGGCTAAGTGCGTCCTTACATGTTGGCATCATTGTAAGTGTTAATATAGGAACACGATGACGTTGTTTAAAGGACATCAGAGCAACAAGTTTCAAACACACCCCTGAGGTCAATGACTGAAATGATCATCTAAACAGTTTGTTGACTTCAAAGAGGCCCTCTGCGGTACGTGTTACATGATGTAGGCAGCTTTGCCGCGAGCTAGGGGCTTAAAAGTCACAAAGCTACAAAGATCAACATTCTAATAAAGCATTTTACTGATGAGAGTCACTTAATATTAAGAACGTGACATTAGAGCTCAACAGTGAGCGCCCACTTTTTGGCGGCTCTGGATCCGTTAGTCAAATTTTTTTCAAACTTCATTGACATTTCACAAAATCCTTATATCACGAGATAGAAGCCCGTAACCAAGGCAACCAGCTACCACAATACTTGTGACTATGAAACAATTGATTTGGTGCCTGGACAACATTAAAAACAGAGAAAAGGCAAAGTTCTGAGACTGTGTACCTAATTTTCCGATTGAGTCAATGAACTACACATCCCACAATCCATTGCAAATGATACCTCTACTTCTTAAATGTAGCTTTAGTCGTTGTTATAGTGTTTATACTGTCAATACAAGTGTTGTTACATCTTGTAATTTGTCATGTTGAATATATAAATTACATTCACTGCATCATACCAACGTTATTAGGACATTTCCTGTTAGCTTACTAACTAGCTAGCTAAACTACAGCTCTGTTGGACGTCCTCCATTGTTGTGCTTTGTTTACTGTGTCGTGTTCTGCTTCTATTTAGGATGTATTTGCGGGCATATATTGTTTAACACTGCTAAGATGTCATGCTAATACATAGTTGACCAGGCTAGCCCCATCCAGCTTACGCTCCGCTAACCAAGTAAGGGTATGATTGGCTGTGAGAAACGACACAGGATCAGGTTTTACTGTACCAAACTGTACTGAACCAAACCACCTGGTGGAAACTGGGCTTTAGAGCGCAATGTACGCTGATGAAAAGTCAGAAAAAATTAATCTGCTCTTCTTTGTAGGCTGTGAAGCAGTTCTTTTTATTAACTTTCCATCAGTAGTGCTTGCTAATCTTCCTACGTGTCAAAACTGAGGCTGTGGATCTTCCATCTTGGCACGAGTACGGTGATAAGTTATGCATCACACAATTTGATAAATCAGCAATCAGACCCTGCGGCGTCCAATATCATAGCTCTCCTTTTTGAGCAGCCATGTACATTGCCAATAGAAAATAAAAACTATATAAAGATATAGAACGAAAACAGACCTCCAATGGGTCTCTGGTGGCAGCTCAATCAAAAGCCTCCATAGTTGTTCAGTTAAAACAAAGAGTGGGCTGCCCGAGCTTCCTGCAGAAGATCTTTTTTACCATAATCCTGTTTAAAACCCATAATAGCAACAGCATATCTTACATAGCATTTACGAGTAGCTTTCAAGGATATGGAACATTTTCAGAAGCAGTTTGTGTTGCACATGAAACCACTAAAATGAACTTGCTCTCTGCTCTTTAACATGAGCAACAGGTGCCTGTTCTTCACTCTACCTGGACTCCCTCCATCTCTATGCTCCACCCTGATGACCAACACAGGTCAGCTCGCCTCCTACAGCCGGCTACCAGAGGATTTACACAAGTTGATTTACCCAATCTCCTGAAAATTTCAGGCCGAGCTGCATGTGTGAACGTCCAGACCCTCGAGAATTTTTTCTGCATGGAGTTTGAGTGAGCTGATGTGAGAACGCAGCAGGATTTAATCAAAAGCATTGATATGAAGGTAAATATTCTCATTATAGCGGAGTCTGATGCTTCGTCCGCCACCTCCAAATCCCTTTTCATGTAATGTCTTGCCTCAGCATACCCCATCCAACAGGTTGTGTCTCCCGCTGTGAGGTGCATGTGTGAACAACTAACTCTCAAGAGAATTCAAGGAGTGGGAACATGACATGTCCACATTTTGACAAGTGTACTAGCAGCCGCCTCACCGCACACACATCCTCTGTGAGTTATTGTGAGCAGCAGCTCGGCTCACAGCCCCCATGGACATGCTGTGTCCACCAAAGAGTGTCGGGGAAGTCACAGACCAGTAAAAAAAAACTGCTTAGTTAAGTGTTTTTGGCAGTTTTGATCGCCACGTGTGCTCAGAAGGAGGCCTCTGTGATTCACACTGCTCATGTTAAAAGCCTTGAGAACAATAAACAATGGAGGAATAAGCTGAAAGCTGAGCACCTTTCTGAGCAAATGTTATTGGCAGCTCTACTGGCAGACCCCCTGACATCCCGTTTCCAGTACTGTACTGAGTGTAAATGGGGGGGTTGTGATGTCTTTTTAGCCTTCATTTGATAGGACAGAGTGAACAGAACAGGAACAGGATGGCATGCAGGAAAGGAGCAGGTCAAACTTCAATCAAGATAAGGTGCCCATGTGTGACCTCCATGTGCCGGAGGATGAGGAAATATGAATATCTGCTGTATCAGTCCTCCTGATCTCACCCTCACTCCTTCCTACAGACTATGATTTCCTTTATTTCTGAGCTGTTGAGTCTTGATCTTCATCTTCTTACTTTCAAATCAAACCCTCTAATCCAAAAATAGAAAGTCATCTTTTCCCCTCGTCTCTCAGGAGCTGGAGGCGTCTGAATGTGAACCAGCCAATGAGGAAGGCTTGTTCAAACAGGACAGAAAAATGAAACCATTCGAGCTTCAAACAGCTGTCATGTTATCACTTCCTGGTTTGTTCATTCTGCCTGACGCTGCTCTCACTCAGCCTGCATCTTGTGTCCCTTGAAAAGCATGCTTTACTGGGTACAAACTTTCATATGTCTCATTGACTCAATCAGAGGAACTGTCCTCATCTAGAAAGATGACCTGCATTTAGATCAGGCCTTATAATTCTCTGTTTAAGGCTACATCAGCATGGATGTGGAAAAAAATCATAAGAGACCGGGTCTGTTTTATGTTGCAGATCCAAAAACACATTTCAGCCAAACCACCCTCCCTCCCTCCCTCCCTCCCTCGCCGCAACAGCTCCACTGCTTGTGGCACGCCAGTTGCTGAACTGCACAGTTTGCTAAACGAAGCGAGTTGGTGGTTTGAGAGGCACAAAGACTTCTTTGTTCTGCCGGGGCAAGTCTAGAAGATTTTTTTTTTCTCTGAAGCAAACCAATTTCTGGTGCTTGTAATGTTGAGGGGACGAGCTGCGTGAGGCTGGCTCTGCCGGGGGAATAATGGAGAGGGACGCGTTGGTATTTTCTCAGCTCAACGTGGGGAGGAATACACAAGATGTATGTCACGGTTTTCACATTCCTGATCAGTGGTTCCCACTCTTTTCTTCATTTTGCAGCCATTATACCATCAACCCTTTGTATCCAGACACCGATATGTTCCTTCATGTGG
Source organism: Labrus bergylta (assembly GCF_963930695.1). Lineage (NCBI taxonomy): Eukaryota > Metazoa > Chordata > Actinopteri > Labriformes > Labridae > Labrus > Labrus bergylta. Next base: position 25,752,175 of record NC_089209.1, on the reverse strand, counting down.
AAGTCTGATCCAAGAAATAGCAGTCTTTAGCCGTTTTTACACTCCTGAAAGTATCCAGATAACTTCAGGAGGACTGCTCCTGATATTCACCTGATCTGGTAGTTCACATATGAACCTCACAACATAATACAGTAGTTTAATTACAACCTAGTCGTTGCTTGAATCCAGTCTATGCACTGACTCCAGTCACAGGACGAAGGAGACAAACAGAGCAACAACAACAATACATGAGATATATTCATAGCTATATTGTCAGTATGTGTAGCATTAGCAGTAATAGCTAAGTACTGAAGTCACCTAAGCCGTCACCCTTCTCCCCTTCCATCACAGTTCATTTTGTGGTCTTTGTTTTTTTTTAGGGCGTTTACACTTGCTGAAAACTCCTGAAAAACTCTGGATATTTCCAGAAGGAGCTGCATGTGTGAACGCAAACAGCCACATTTTTCAGTCTGATTTCACCCGGAGTTTCTCCTGTCAGACTCAAAGTATTTTTTCTGCATTAAGTCCGAGTAATAGATAGAGACAACAGATAGTGTAGAAAGTGTATGTAAAACCAGGCTTAAAGGGGAAGTGGGATCTGCAACAGATAGCATTGATATAAAGGCAAATATTCTCATTATAGCGTTGTATAGCGGACTCTGTTGCGTCGTCAGCTACTTCTGTGTCCTTTTTTTTTACGTCACATCTTACCTCAGGAGCCACCCCTCCTGTCTGACAGGGATAGTCTCCAGCTGTGAGGAGCATATGTAGACAGTCAGGTCAGGAGAATATCCGGAGCATTCCTCCTGAAATGATCTAGATATTTTCAGGAGTATATGTGAAATAGCTTTTGAGACTCTGTTTTGGGTTCAAAAGTGGATTGTTTTGGTCTGATTATATTTCATTATCTCACCACGGACTTGTTTGTTATGTGTCAGCTCACGTCTGAGTCTGTCATGTCTGGGTTTCCCTCGAGTTTGGCTGAGAACACGACTGACCTTGAACCGAGTCAGAGTTTAAAAAAAACACTGACAGAAAAAGAAAAAAGAAAGAATGAAGACAACAGGAAACATTTTCAGATAAGTGTTTGTCTCAAAACACAAAGAACACAAGCCAGTGCTCAAATAGCCTCACACAGTTACTACACCATGTTGCTCATACCCATCTCTCTAAGAAGCTGAATCAAAACACTGCAGCTCTTTGTCTGAATCGAGTCGATAGCAGCAGATAGTGATTGTTTCTCAGCATTCCCTTTTTCAGAAAGCAAAAAAGGAGATGTTTTTGTGTCTGTTGGCCCCAGGAGACGCTGTCATGGTGCGATTTTATTATTCTGGAAAAGAATGCAGCTAACAACACCATGACAAAACACATCTTATTTGAGTTCCCCTGCAGGGCGGACATCTAAAACAGGGCCTACTGTGCCATCATCAGAGCATCAAGAAGGAGACACTTGTTCCTTCGTAGGGAATCAGACCGTCTCGCTCCAACAATCCGAGCTCTTCAGTTGGTGAAAGAGACACAATACCAAATTAAGAGGTCTGGAATGCAACCAGGTCGTTCTTTAATTGAATAAAAGACGCAAAAAACCACGACAACACCTGCACTGACTCAGTGTACACAGGAAGGTATGACTCATCAACGGACAGGTTATGACTCAAGTGTGAGTCTCTGAGGGCCTGGACTCTGTCCTCCACCCTCTTCAATAGAGAAGCTGCTCTGAGTTTCAAAGGGAGAGTTTGGTGAACAGGACGGCGATCTGACGCTCGCTGAGACATAACTAGACGGTGGGAAAATACCTTTTCATAAAGTGATTACTCAACACCGTCGCACTCTAATGACGCTCCGCTGTCACCACACCTTAAGACATTTATAGTGATTCCTCAGGGGCGTAATATGAGTGTCTCAGGGCGCACTCACACCAGGCAATCCATACCATGCCTAATCGGGTTTTAGTGTAGGTGCTTGTTTGACTAGTTGTAAGTGCTCCGTTGAACTACAGGTAGCATTGATATGAAGGCAAATATTCAGGAAAATTAAATGATATTTTCATGTGTCTCACCACACACACATCCTTTGTGTCATTCTTATTACGTCATGTCTTGCCATAGGATACCCCCCTTCCGTCCGACAGGCATAGTCGCCTGCTGAGAGCTGCATTTGTGAAAAACCAGATCAGGTGGACTTCAGGGACAGTCCTCCTGAAATGATCTAGATATTTTCAGGAGTGCATGTTTGAAAAGGGCTCATGCCGACATTTTGGCAGCTCGGCTCACAGCCCCCATGGACATGCTGCGTCCACCAAAAAGGCCAAAATCACCTCAAAAGTAAATCAAGCCCAAAACATAAACTTCTAGCTACTTCATTACAACCATACCTGTAGAGTAATTGATACCTTTAAAGAGGAGATGTATTAATAAAGAGTGCTGCAACAAGCTATAACATGAGAACTTCCTCCATGTTGGCCTCTTTAGGCTCCCTTAAAGGTCAACACGATCAAACAGTTTCCAATGAATTTTACACACCAAGTTAACTGATTTTCACCACAAACTTGAGCTTTTCTAATAAATGTGTGACCAGGAGGTTGAGGCCACATCAAGACACAACAACAACAAGAAAAGAAAAAGGAGTTTACTGAGAGGTGAAAGGACTCTTAGATTCGGTTAATTCTTCCTCATCTTTGCTCCTGCTGTCCTACAAACACTGCCTTGAGTTATGAAAACTGCTGTTCTTTGATTTTACTGGTTCATCTTCATTCTCAGACTGTACTTAGTCGATCCCATCTCTCTTTGTTACCAGGACCTGAAACAGGAGTCCCTCAACAACAATGCACCCTGTTTTGTTCCTACAGGTTTTTTTGTCTTGAGCCAAATAGCTGGGAAGCTGAGGCTCAGTGAAAGGGTCAGCCGTCTCTCAACCAGAAGGGGTTAAATTCATGCAGCCACATGTAGATGTGGACACTAATGCCTCGTTTCTGTTCTGATGCAAGTTAAGCAGAACTTCAGGATTTTGCACTTCCGCATTGTTTTTTTTACAGTTTTATTTTTGTCAATGAAATGTTAAGTCGGTACACCTGAAGTGTCTTCATTTGTACTATGATTCATTTTAATGTGAAGCTAGTCGATCACATCAACAAAATGTGACAGGTGGTTTCTGTGTGAGAGGGGTCGGGCTCTAACTCTCTCCTGTCTGTAAGCTGTGGACTTCAAAACCTGTCGGATTTCTTCTGTGGTCACATTACAGCTCAGAACGTGACCACAGAACACGGTCTAAACAAATATGTTTTCTGTTTGCTTTATGTCGACGGACATTTTTACTAGTCTTGTTTTTCATTGCAGAAAAAAGACTGAATGTCAGTATTCAGGTTCTTCTGGAGGTGAAGAAATGATTGATGAATACATGAAATGATCCTCGGGCATGGTTCTTCTGTGGATAATACGTCTATGCAAACACAGCCACAACAAACACAGAGGTTCAGTCCGCAGGCGGAGCATTGTTGGCCCTCTTCCTCACATCAATCCCTCCGTCTCTGAGTGCTGAAACGAGGAAACGGTTGTGTCTGCTATGAATGCAGGGAAGTGAAATTACACACAGTGAAGCCTGCAGACATGCACCAACATGACAGCCGTCACAGAGCTCAGTCAGTGAGATAAATCATAAAAACATCAAAAGACTTTGAAGTGGTATTTAAGTGTTTAAAATTAATTCTCTAATACAGAACATCTTGATTCTCCAAAAACATTTTACGTACGATGACATCATGTGAAAACTTCTAAAAGGCGGTTCTTCTGCTCAGGGTTGCCAAAACAAGCCAAATGGCCGATCAAAACCAGCCCAAAAACCAGCCCAACGCTGGAAATCAAAATAAGCCCATAAAACCTCAGTCAAGGCTGAAAACGTCCGTGTGAGTGCATGTGTATTTGGTTGTGGGACATGTTCCATGTGTACCTGTTTGTCAATTTACATCCAAAAACTTGAAAAATGAATATAAAAAATTAGTCCACTCAACCCATGGACAAAATAAACTAACAGTGGCACCAAATCTCAGACCTGGCAACCCTGCATCTGCTGCTGGTAAATTGTCATTAAATGGGATTAACCTGAGTTTGCATGAGTTTCTCAACAAGCTACAGCTTCAGGCAGACATTTACGCACGTTTTTTGAGTTTGAAGTCACGTTGTTTTTGTTTTCAACGACATTAATTAGCAGGAGTAAAGATTTTGGACAGCTAAAGATATAATATGCAGCTCGGACTGCAGCCCCCCGCAGCTCAACACAGATGACGAGTGTCTCAGAAACACAGAAATCTGTCTGTATCACCAGATGTTGGGTTGAGGGTAAGGCCACTCTTACATGCTGAACAAAGACAATCCTGCCTTTAATCAGCAGAGCACAGACCTGTTGATTACACTGACTGTTGTCAGGCATCACAGAGAAGTGAATTATATCTAATGTGTAACGCTGAGATGTGTGATCAGATACTCAGTGGAGCTCGGCAGTAGCTGTGCTCTGTCTCTGACCTTTGTCCCCTTTCCTGCCGGCTGCCTTTGATGTTGGTGATACAGGAATGTGGAGGAGTGCATGAGTTTTTTTGCATGAACTTTGTGTATACTTTACATTACTGCCCCTCCTCTCAGAGGCAAATTGTTTGGTTTTGTTTCCTCAGACAGACACTGTTTTATCATCTTTACTCTTCAAAGAGGAAACACATACCACAGAATCTGTTCTTGGATTGAAAATGGTCTTGAGATGAAGCTTTAGGCTCATTGCAGTGTTCAATACAAGGTCTCAACATTTCAAATCTTTCTGTCAGTGGAGTGCCGTGTCAAGTCCCTTCGTCCTAAGACGTGTTTATCAGAAAATATCATTAGTGCCGATTGTCAGCCAAATAAATATAACATTTTTAGCTGAATATTTTTGTAATATTTAAATTTTTCAATTTCATTAAAGGTGCAATTTGTAAACACAACATTCAAACTCAGCCCCTCCTCCAGGGGCTCATCGCCACCAGACACACCGATCAATGCAGGACGTAGTGTGTACGTTTACTGTTTGTACCTTAACAGCAAGCTAGCACAAGCTAACCGACGGTGGTTGTTACCTGCGTGTCCAACAGAAAGCAGACCAACTCCTCGTCCTCAGGTGAAAGCCAACCGAAGGTTCAGCCTCGTTTTGGAACGAGCTTTATCTGCTTGGCGCTTCTTACTATGATTATATATTTCTCTATTGTCATATTCGACGGACTGAATGCTGAATTGCATCTACTCCAAAATCACCTGCACACTGTCATTAGCTGAAGGAAACACACCAGCTCCTCGCCAGTTAGAGGACAGAGTCTCTGCAGACACAGTCACCAGCACACATGTATGGAGGAACATAAGTGAGGCTTTAGCAGCATTACTTCAGTATAAGCCTTTATTTTATTTTTAGGAAAAAGTTGCTGACTGTTTCTTCAAATGAAATCAATAGTTTTAATCAGCTATAGTCTAATAAAACAAATTAAGCTGCAGCCCTGTTGACGACCCTTTTGATCATTTGTTTGTTTCTCACACATTTTATAACTTTCAGACTTGGTTTAAGAAGTTCTCAGGCTGCTACATCTCTCTGTGTGCAGTGATGCTGTTTATAAATAGGTGATATAAGACTGGATGAACATGACCTGTAAGTCAGAGGCATGTAGCTCAAGTCCAGGATCATTAGGCCATATAGTTTAGCGGCTTGTGCAGTGGCCGCATGCCAGTCGGGGGTCGACACCGCCAGTACCAGTACCACCCATCTTCCACCATTATGATGCATTATGCAAATTAAAACAAGTGGTATGGCTTCATCACATATAAATTGGACTGCCTCTTTACTGAGTGCATCATACTGATCTTAAAGGACTTCATACGTTTCTCTCTTCTGTTTTTCATATTCATTAAAACAATGTTTGTCTGGTATCTCCGTGATGACGGCCATGAAAACCAGTAACCTCTCAGCTGACAAGCTGAACCAAGCCAGTCAGAATAATCAATAATAAGAGTGTGATCCCACTTTGCAGCATAAGCCGATTTCAGAAATGGAACTCCAGACTCCTGAAAATATCTAGAGCAGAATTTTAGGAGGACTGCTACTGAAATTCTGCTCTAGATATTTTCAGGAGATCTGATCTGGTTGTTCACATATGAACCTCACAGCTGGAGACTACCCCTGACAGGAGGGGGGGGGGGCTCCTGACTCAGACTGTCAGTCTAAATAATCCATAGAAAGAGTTTGCATCAGAGAAATCCCTTCATTGAGGAAATACTTTGAACCCTTATCTTTTGCCGCTGAACCCAGAGGCTCATGCAGATGACTTTCAGAACATGTCACTTTTGTGAACCCGCTGAACCATCACTCCAACTGAGCCTCTTCTTAACCTATAACTTGAATCATGGACTTTTTGTTTAGCTTTGTTAAAAAGCAACAGCATCTTAAGCGTTCAATCTGTCCATCTGCACACATGGTGGTTAAAGGCTGACTCATTTCACAGGAGAATAAGTTGTGTGAATACCAGACATTTAGTCATTCATTGAATGTACGACTACAAAGATGAAATTTTAACGTGCAGCAGCTCGGGGGTCATGACAGTATTCCTCTGAGGTAAAACACAGAAAGTTTGCTCAGCGTTAATGCGAGTGTTTGCACAGTGTCACTGACAGTGTTTGCACCATATGGCCCATAGCCACCCTCCAGGTGACCACGTTAGACTAAGAAACCAGAGAAGCCTTACATAACAGCCCAGCAGCCTGTCAGAGGGGCCGCATTCTTTCTGTCTCTGCACAGGCTGAGTGGCACGCTGACTCGCCCTCTGGCTGCACCAACCCCCCACCTCAAAAACTGTAAAGACCCAAATGGAGCGCTGAGTCGAGACCAGTCTTACAAATGGTTCATGAAAACAGATAATATGAAGTTCAATTAGCTTAGCGTTTAGTTTGACACCATGTTTTTATCATTTTAGTTTAAATTATAGACATGAAGTGGGATTGATTTTACAGCTCTCCTTTTTTTACATCCAAAACAATCAGAAACATCAGCTTTTGGTGACTTAACAAATGCTAAGTTTTACCAGAGCAATCTTCCCTTAAACACTTCCTCTAAAGCCATGTTAAGATTTTAGACTTTACTAGATAGTACAGCTGAAGAGAGACAGGAAATGTTGGGAGGGGACCAGGGGCGTGTCCAGACCTTTTTTGACCCGGGCGGCCCAACTAGGGGACGTACTTATGCAGGGGTGGAAGAAGTGCAATGTCAGCCCGAACTCACACAATCAAATATCAATAACTTCACCTCACTTTAAAGACACAAAAAGAAGATTTATGTTCAAAGTCAAAATTTAAAGTACTTCAAATGTCCATACAAACTCCTGCACATTCTCACTTGCCAGTTAATTCATTGCAAGTAAGACAGAGTGCATAAATCTGTCTTATTAAATAAATGTGCAAATTTATTTACAATTTAAAAACAAACAAACATAAATATGCTACACTGATATGAAAGGAAAACCTGTAACAGCCTTGGCAAAAAAAAAGACCAAATAATTGTTTTTTAAAGTCCCTCCTCTGACAGGGCAAATAGCCAATCACAGTTTGAGATTTTGTGCATGGTACCTGGGGTGGCCAATCACATTTAAAGGAGGGGCCCATGCCACTCTTTGCCACCCCTCTGGACACGCCCCTGGAGGAGAGAGTGGGGGATGACATGCAGCAAAGGGCCAGGGTCGGATACGAACCTGCGGCAGCTGCGAGGTAGACTTCAGAGAGAGATTTGTTTTATGTATCTGATGTATAACATGTGTTAAGTTTGGTCAATAAATGAAATAAACTCCACACTCTTCCAAAAAGGGAAGTAAGAAACAGGAAGTGAGACTATCTTTTTTTCAGAAGTCTAAAATAAGAAAGTGGTTAGAGAAGACTGTGTGTGGATCAAACAAACATACAACATATTGATCTTCAGGCCTCGCACAGCGTTAGGTACCGTCCTACTTTTTGCTAACCCTTCTGTTGGGGCGCCAACAGATCCGACCCAAACTGCTGGAGCTAGACACAGCGCAGTCTGTTGATTGATTAAAAGAATCGTCAAAATGTGCCATGTTTAAATTCAGTAGATTTCAACAGAGTAATTTCAAGGTTGTTTTGGACTTTCCGGGACTAAAGTCAGCTCTCGGCACCGCTACATGGACGACCCCTGAGGTGTCCATTGTTGTTGTCCTTGTTGTCCTTTCTTCTTCTTCATTGAATTCATTGGCGGGCTACATTGTGTTGCGCTGCTCTCATGTCACACTAATACCTAGCTGACGTGGCTTTCTCCATCCGGCTTAAACACCGCCTACCAAGTAAGGGTTTGTTTGGCTGTGGAAACGCAATCAAGATCAGAGTTTACCATGCCAAACCGTACTGAACCGTACTGAACCAAACAAGACTGCTTGGTGCTGGAGTTCCTTATGCTAAGCTAGGCGAAACAAATCCCCTTGCTAACACACTTGACAAAAACATATGTGTGTTAAAACAAAGAGCAATAAAATAATAAAACTTACAGCAATTTCCCTGCAGGCAGACATCGATATTCCAGTGCCTTCAATTTGTTTCAGTGCGTACTCTTTCTCATCATTCCTGTGGAGACAAACAGAGAAAATGGAACCAACATTACTGGATGGTATAAGGTTTCTAAACCAGCTGCTTTTAGAGCATCAACCTGAAGAACTCGGACTCCTGCAGGGGGCCTTTACGTAATCCAATCAGGACGTGTTTTTTTAACAGGAAGTAGAGGACATGAGGAAGCCTCGGAGAGTTTGACTGCACAGGAGGGAATCCCAGCCATTAGAGATATCCATATTGCACCCCAGAGCCCATCCATTCCCTGCAGGAGTGCTCTGTTGTTGCCTCCCTCACAGCTCTGCACAGCTTTGCTTTTTACCGTCTGGCATTAGGGGGAAAGTCACTTGCCCTTGTGTGTTACATTTGTTCATGAAACAGCTAATAAGTAAAATGTGAGCCTGCAGGGGAGAACACATTCAGCATCCAAATATTGATAATTAAGATAAGCAATGTTCCCGGGCGTGTGAAACACAACGTAAGAGGGAGCAGTGGAGAAAATGAGACACAAAAAGAAAAACACATCCTGCTTTAAAACAGTCCTAAGAGGCATGATTAAGATATAAACAACACAATCTGTGGACGGCATCCAATAACAACTTCATTCAGCGAGCAGCCCACACACGTCGGGCAGGTCCTCGTGGTGCTTAGATCAAACCCACTTGAGCCTGATTTGCATTGGAGATGGCCGTGGATTAACCGGGGGCTCTCGGGCACTCATCATCTCTGAGACTAATTGAGCTGCACAGATGATCAAAACAGCTCATAACGTTTAATCTTCTGTGAGCTACACTTCCTCGTCTGAATCCAGTCACATTCACATAATGAAATGTTTATCACCTTATCTGCTGTCGTAAAATAAACCAACAGGACAAGCTGTTACCCATTAGCCTGTCTCCGTAATGTCATTCATCACTTACTCTGTTCATGTAATTAACAGCTCCACCAGACGACCTCCAGGATTTAGCATTTTAGGATAGAGATACAGGAGTCATACTTTACACAATAAATAAACTAACTAACCAGCTCAGGCAGCTGTAGGCCCACAAAGAGCTACTCTGCAGCAGGAAATTATTGTTTTTTGTCAATGAAGTCTTTTGGTTTTGAAGAGCTGAGTCTGAAAAGTTCTTAGCTTCACTAAAAGGTCTGTCTGTTTTATAAAACTGTTGTTCTGTAAAAATAAATTAAAATCTAAAACTGGCAGGGACAATAACAAGCAGCAACCTCCAGTGATAAAAAATGAAGTGGATGCTGAAGTGAAAAAGTCCTGCAGTTCCTCGAGTGTCCACTAGAGGCTGGCTGCAGAAGCACAGTAAGTCACATACACACCAATTCAAAAGAGCCTGTTTTTACAGCAGACAATTTTACAGCCTGGTTCAAAAAACCAAACAGGTGTGATTAGCTTATGTCTCGATGGAGACACACTGTACAGGGGGTGAATGTTTTGATGACTCATCAGTTTTGATTTGATGAAGGATAAGAGTTATTCACAATAAGGCGTGTAGCTGACCTGATTGACAGGTGGGCGCGGTGTAACTGTTTATCAGGAGGCTTAAAACCCGCCTCAGCTCCAGCTCTCAGTCTGTCGTTAGGTTGACTGAAAGTTAGACTGAAACAGCATTTCCAACATGAAGACCGCCAACTATGGGACCTCAAAGCCCTCTGCAGGAACAGGGCCTTTGTGTGTACTTTCAGCAGATGTATTGCATTTTAATTGAATCTGCCGATCAATATCTCCAATAATCAATGTATTAATGGACTTTTAATATGTTTGAAATATGCATTGTCTTTGAGTCTAACTATAATCTGTTTGTAAGAAGAGAGTGATGTTGTTGTTTTTTCATCTGACAGTGTGAAGTAATAAAGGTTTTGGGCTGAACAGCCAATCAGAGAACTCTCCAACTCTCCCACCTCTGGAACAGCTCGATCAGCTGCTGATAGATCCATGACAGATGGACTCACCAGCAAACATAGAGCTGATGGTCACAAACAACACCCGGCAGACGACTGTTGGCTTGGTTTCTCAGGCCCATTGAATACCACTCTCTCTTTGGATGGCGAGTGCCAGGAATGCCAGCGCCGACCTCTGCTATTACATCACAGTGGTTTCTACACAGTCCCGTCATGTCGCTCTCAAATATAGGACACTGTGGTCTGAGGATGCATAGGGGACTGTCCCTCTGAAATACCACCGCCATAAACCTATGCTTAAAACTTCCCAGAGACACTTTGGTTAGCACGGAGTCTGAACGAAGTTTACTTTGGTGCTGAAGCCAAGATGAAGGACAGATTGAGGCTGTGGAGGAACAGCAACTCCTGCTTTCTACAAAGTTAAATTCATGTTTTTGTGAATGGAGTCTGGTTTGATTTCACCTAAACACAAAGCTACGTTTTGTAGGGATCTGTCCTGTAATGTTGTCAGACACTTGAGCCGTTTTCACACATGCATTCCAAGATATTTCTAGAGAATTTTAGGAGGACTACCCCTGAAATCCTCCTGATCTGGTTGTTCACACATGAACCTCACAGCAGACGACACAACAGGTAGAATATAAAACTATAAAAACACAAAATGTACAAAAGGAGGAGTTATGCGGTGAAAATGACATCCAGAATAAATCTCCCCACAGTGTGCAGTGAAAACTGAAATGATGAAGTCCAGTGTGCGTTAATGTAACGCATAAAATCAGTTTCAGCCTTCACATTACTCTGACTGTGGGGCTGGATGGGAGTCTGTGTTATGAGGGGGGTGGGGGAGGGTAGGGACATTATTAATGAACTAAAGAAGACAAAACAACATGCATCCACCTAAACTAGGCAACCATCTGCGGCGAAAATGATGCACATAGAGTTAGCTGACTCAGGCTTCATATGGAAAAAATACTCAGAGGTCTGGCAGGAAAAACGAAGGAAAAAGGAAGTCAGAGTGAAAAATTCTGCTGTTTGCGTTCACACATGAAGTTCATACCAAAAACTCCAGGTGTCTTTCAGGAGTTTTGTGCGAGTGTGAAAACAATCTGAGTCTGTCAGCAGTCATTACAGCCTATTCTGTGGCTGTCAGTTTACTGGAACACTATCAAAACAATTGTGACCTGTTGGTCATTTACACCACAAATATGTTTTAAAAAAAGGGGGTGTGGTGTCAAAGAATATTTTTCCAATGACAGAAACAACCCTCATGTTACAAACCTCAGTAATGCATCACAGTATTAAGGTGACAACAAACTGTCTGGGTAACCCTACACCGTCTGGTTCATTTAAAAGCATTTTTCTAAGCATGACAATCACAGGTGTAATCAACCTTAGCCAGGACTTCCCTCCATTTGTTGTAGTCAGAGTCCTCGTTAACGTCATTAGCTGCCTCTGTGCTTTACCTTCTTTAATCACGTCGGCATCAGAGCGTACATGAGTTCCTTCACTGTATTCAAAGGAAACTGACAAAATCTATGTGACACTTTGAGGATGATGTAGGCCTGCAGTGTTGGACAAGCTCTCAGGTATTACTGCTGTAGCTTGAGTCCCCGTGACCTGCCCGTGTTCACCTTTTGACCTGACATCACACCTCTATTATCCTGTGTTGTCGAGTTCTAAACGTCTAAACGATAAGACACCGGCCGGCAGTCTTGATTCAGCTTTTACAAGTCAGCGAGTCAACGAGGAATGGAGGAAAGGTTCAAACGAGACAGTATCATGCAGGGCCAAAGGTTCCTAGCCTTTTTTCCTTGGAGCCCCAACACTCACACACCCACCCACTTTAATCCAAGAAAATTTGGAAAATTAGGACCAAAATGAAAAAAAGAATGCATTAACACAAATTTTAATCGTTTTCATTGATTTGACTTATTAAAACATAATTGGTCATTGTTAAAAACATGATTTTATTTTATATGTGCAAAATGTATTTTGACAACCTCAGACAGAGCCTCATGCCCCCCCCCCCCCCCCCCCCATTAAATCTCAGGCTCCCCCCTAGAGGGGCCCTGACCCCAAATTGGAACTATAATTATGTGTATAGCAAGATGAAGCTGTAATAACCACTTTATTCACAGCTGGATGTCAGAAACATCTGGCTCCATCCCTCCAACACATCAATAGACGTGTGCAAATTTTCATTAAATTATTCTTTAAGCTCATTTTAGCACAAAAGCACTAAATGAATAAATCATGGAGGGTGGGGGGGTTATCAGATTTGGCAAATACACAGTGCTAGTGATAAACTCATTATAGGCACAAACACTGATCCAGGATGAGGATTACACACACTAATATCTATAACATTAACCAACAGCCAAAAAGGCTGGATGTAAACACATTTACATGAAAGGAAGAAAATAAATAAAAGCAACTCTTCATGCTCTAGACTCACATGAGGGCACTTCTTGTTAGATAGAAAGGTAGATCATTTATTACGATTTAAAGACAGCCCAAAAGAGGTCAACAATTAACCCGTAGAATTTAAAATTAGACCTTTACCTGGAACATTGACATAACCCGTGCAGGACTACGAATAGAAACCTATGTATGATTTATAACACAGTGAAAATTAAACCTGTATAAATAAGAGTAGACATGCAGCTGGACATTTTGCACAAAATGTGCCACTCTTTCGGTGACTTTCAGCGAATCCTCGGCTGCTACAGGAGAGCAGATGATGCACACATGCCATACTCTGTCACATGCCTGACAGCTGCAGTGTTCAGAGCAAACAAATTACACTGAACGGTGAGTATTTAAAAAAGTTTTGCAGAGCATAGTGTTAAAGATGGGGGGGGGGGGGCAGCTTGTCCGCGAAAAAAGGCGCTGAAATGTCACCATCGCGTTGAATGACGACACGTGTCCTCCATTCAAATACAGTTAGAGAAAGCTAAAGTCAGAAATTAAACATTAGCCCCGCTACTTTACTGTTGTTTTGGGGGGGCTAGGGGGTGAGACAGAGGGGGGGGGGGGGAGGAAAGAGAGGAGGAGGAGGAGGAGTGGGGAGACCATGGTGAGTGAGTGAGTGCGTTACATGAAAACAAAAACACAGAGACACACGGGTTATCGCTTCAGGGAGATTCAAATCTAACGCCCCGGTCAACACACACACTGAGGTGTGTGATCGGAATCCTGCAGCCAGTTTCATGTCAGCAGCAACAATAAGGTTCACGGTGATCTTACCCGTCTTTGCGCTTAGCTTTATAAACGTGCCCGTAGGTGCCTCGACCCACTTTGCAACCTTCATATTCGAACAGATCTTCTACTCTCTCTCTCTCGGCCGCCAGCTTTGTTTTGAAGTCGTAATCCATTTCAACCCATAAATACGCCTTAATTTACAATAAAATAAAATATTAATTATTACATGCATTAATTAAATAATCTGCTCGTTTTATTCCCCCACCATTTCCTTGTTTGGGATTTTGGTCTGCTCCGCTTAATGTTCACTGGCTCGTTGACGTTTCTAATTGGCGCGTAAGGGCCGCTGGGTAATGTAGTTCTCTCGCGATTGGCGCCGCGGTTCGCCAGCCCGCAAGTGCAGACGTATGGGACTACAACCCGCGTTTGTCTCTGCGGTTTGTTGCTCTTTGCGTACTTATGAACGCTCTTCAAACATGCAGCCATCGGTGGTTGTGATTGTTATGGTGTACAAGAAGGGTTATTCCTTCAAAAACACACTTTAGAGTCTTTATAGAAATATTTAATTTTATTTATTTCCTGTCTGTTAAAGTTTCAAGTTTTAAAGCACAAATACCAAATAGTATCGATGTAAAACAATAAATACATTAAGTCCTTGTAAAATATGTACGTTTTAAAACATAAATGTACATCTTAAATATTCGGAAACATTTTTGTCTTTTATTTCAACCTAATGTTTATAATAATAATAATAATAATAAATCAATAGACTTTTAAAGCGCTTTTCTGAAAACTTAATCATACGACAGATATTATTATTTATTATTATTACTCATTATATCATTATTTATTATTATTTATAACCATTAATATTCTCTTATTGAAATATTATTTTCAGTATAATTTTTTTGTTAATGAATGTTTACTGTTATTATTATTGTTTCTTGGGCTGCTGCCTTTTGGCCAGGACCATAGACTTTGAATAATATTATATACATTGTTGAGGAATTATTGCTGGAAAAAAAAAAAGAATATACTTTGAATAGCAAAGAGCACATCCTTTGGTAAATAACCTTAAGCACTATTATTGCATTTCTGTTGTTTTAAGGTTTTCCCATAGACTAATATACAATACTTATATACAGTCTATGGCCAGGACACTTGTCGATGTCGATTTTTAGATTTGTTTTAACGAGTTTGTTTCCGGGTTGATAAAGGCTAAATACATTTTAAATAAAATACTTGTATTAGTAGTATTGTATTAGTAATGAAAAAAGTATTTACATAAGTATTAGTAGTAATAGTGATAATTGTTGTATTGTTGAAACTATCTAAAAGCGGATGCAACACCCATGGAATTATTTTCTTTTCTTTGCTATTTGAAAGTTCTTATGGGCTTGTTTAGTAACTATACAACTTTATAATGAGTAGAAATGCAGTCTGTCAGGCATCATTAATTGCATAAATTTATGCTGTATGTTGTCCCCCTTTACATACTACAATTCAAATAAGTAGTGTGTGTTAGGGTGGAGCGCAAACATAAAATAATGCATCAAATAATGCAACAGTTATGTGTGAATTAATTAAAAACACAATTGTGTGAACAGGAGAAAAACATACGTCCAAAAAATTTAGTTTACTCACAAATAGATAAAATAGTCCTACATTTAAAAAAAAAAAGGATATAAGTCCCGTGATGTTGTTTAACTGTAAGGTCTCCCTGTGCTGGTTAATGTTTTTTTTTAATCAGAGCGACGGTACGCAGTGACAGGGCTGTGGCAAAATGAAACGTCACGTGTTCAACCCTCTGTTTTTACAATGACTGACAGATGAATGAGCCAATGACGTGTTACAAGCCACAGCCCTACCGTCTGATTGGCTACGGGAATTAGTGACGTAGCGTGCTGCTGACTATAAATTCACCGCGCCATCTCCATTCAGTGGTCTACACAGTATGGCCGGCGATATTAGCTAGCACTCGCTAACTGTATTCTCTGCAAAAGGGAAGACGGCAACTAAAGAAAATCAACACCAGGATTGCTTAAAGGACTGTACCTCAATAAATTATAACCCGATCGAGGAAGGATTAATTAAGCTGTAACACGTTACGACCGACGTTTGATACTTTTTTTGTTTGGGTGTCTGTTGTCTCATGATGGAAGATAACGGTGCACATTTCTTCGAGGGGACCGAGAAGCTGTTGGAGGTGTGGTTCTCCCGGCAGGATGAGACCAAAGGAACCGGGGACCTCCGTACCATCCCGAGGTGTGTGTCCTTTCAGTGTGTCAGGGTGTCGTGTCAGGGAGAGAGGGGCTTAAACTGACTCGACCCCCACAGTTAATGTGTGTAATGTAACTGGCCAAACGAGATTAAAAACCTGGTTGTCATGGCGACTTTTTTCCCTCTCCGTAGTTACGAGTTTATATTCAGTGAGCTAGCCACATTCTACCACTGGAGCTAGCTCACACCGTAACACCTCCCCCCTTTAAGAGTGGCACTTCCACGCTGAGTCATTCATTCTTAACCGAGGAAATTTATCACTATTAACCATGTGGCTTTTACAATTTGATTATCGATTTGATACGTCGTGTGACAGACCAATTTAAATGCTGTTCTGAAGCTGTCTTGACAGTACATTCGCAATTCCGGTGTTATGTCGATATTTGCTGCCTTGTCGTAAAATTCTACCATTGCGCAAAACGATAGCAAGAGGCTAACTATGCCCCCCTATGAAATAATGCCACCAGATAAAAGTAACTTGAATTCACTTATCATCACATGTATGGGCATAAGGCTCTGAAAGGGGGAGCAAGTTTTGGCGGTTTTGTTATGTAAGATTTCAGGGGAAGACATTAATCTCTTACCAAATAATGCTCCCAGTACAGAATCACTTTCAAAACACCATCGTTTGCCCCTTAAGGAAACAGACAGCCTGTTTATTTACTCTAACATTAGAGGGTTTAGATGAAGTGTTTATAATAAGATCATATTATAATAGCCCCCCCCCCCACCCCCTGTTCCGCATGGCAGCACCTCTCAAATGGGTAGCACTTTTAGACAGAACACCCCCTGTCATAGCGTGCTAACTGTAGCTATTTTCCTGGGGGTGAAACTATGCACATGTTTGGCTGACTCTCCCTGTTTTCTTCCTCGTTATACGACCGACCATGTCTACTGTGTGATATGAACGAGTCTCCTTCCACAGGGGTGATGTGTCACTTTATTTAATGCTAATATTAGGCGGGCTTGGTGTGGTCGCTGCGCACGCGTTATTGCCACCACCGCATTGCTGCTTGATTACTTGACATTAAAGTGTTACAAATATCTGGGCTTCTGGTTTGTGATAGTAAACGGTGTCTAAAAGTCACGCCTGTGTGTGTTTGTGCGGCTGTAAGATGAATTTTCTTTGCTTTCTGCGTCATTCAGAGACGAGGGCCCTCACTGGAGGTGAACAGCATGCGGTGGCCATGTTGCCTCAGTCACACCGAAACAACACTTGGACCACTTAGATTTATAATACAACAAATTGGGGGGGGGGAAAGGGTTAAAAGTTCTTGTGGCTTATATGTCAGAGGAGACGGGAGTGCTCCCATTAGAAATACACAAGGCCATCATCATGGAGTGTTTTTAAGACATGATCCTTGTTATGATACTTTCATGTGCTACAAACTCTGACCCACTGCATGGCAGCCTTGCGAGCTAATGTGGGTTTCTACTAAAAATCTATGCAAGGTTCTTGTTCCGGTCACGTTTCCACCCTTGAGGGTAACACCCCTCCCATTTCCTCTGATTGGTTAGGAGGTCTCCCTGCTGAAGGGCACTCAAAGCACAGTGTCTGGGTGATGGGACATTCAGAAAAAAAAAAGCTGATGTGAATGGTCTCAAAGCCTGTTGACCTTTGCCTCTATTTAACACAAAAAATCCATTTGATGCCGTGTTCTGCTCTGCACGAGCTGAGCACTGGCTTGAGGCAAAGTCAGCCGTAAACGGAGAGGTTTAAACGGAAAAGCTAATCCCTTTTTGAATTCAAGTGTAACCCAGTAACTGCTGTATGAAGTGTCACAAGAAGCATCCACGCTCCAGTTTGTGTGCAGAGGATGCTCGGATATCAGATGAAAGTAGGATATTCAGGAGATCGATTTGAGCTTGACATTTTGCAGCAATTCAGCCGAAAACCGAGCCTACCAAATACCTTAAGAGCTTGTTTCAAATGTTTTCAAACAATCTTTGAACTGAGACATTGATGATGTAAGCGCTGTGATCTATCTGCGTTGACTTTTTAAAAATAACTTGAATAACTAGTGCTCGTTTGAAAGCCCTCTGTCTAATAGACTGCCCGGTGAGGTAGTTTAGCTGGTCTTGTGTTGACTCTTCAGTGTGAGAGTAAAGTGGACGTGTGTCCACACAGTGAAGATTTATGATGACAACAGTTGGTTAGAAATCATCATCCCCGCAGCACAACCACTGTTTCAGTTCAGTCCCACTCGTCTTTTATAACTACCCGACACCACCTGTCCTTGTAGTGCTTTACTCGACCGGCCTGCAGCGAAGTTCAAGGCTAAATCTGCCTCGCACTGAGTGACTTTCAGGCCATTAACCAGATCACAGACGGTTTAAGAAAAGTGTGTGGCCGGTCGGGTGAATGAGGACTGGCATTACTTTACAGCCAGAGGGCAGATTAACGGCTCAGAGGGCGATGTCAGTGGATCAGGCTCGCTTGGACGTCAGCCAATGTCCAAATAAGTCCACAAGGGCATCTGATTCACAAATGTGGCGCTCGGCTCGCTCGCATTACGTCCACCGTCCTTCCTCAGGGCTCGACAGCAGCTTGCCAACTTGTCTTGAAGGCCAGAAACTGTTATCACATCTTCACACCTTGAGTCCTGAAGGCTCTGGAGCCAAACAGTGACCACATCTTGTGTATTTGGCTTTTTAAGTTGCTAAGATGCTGCACTGCTCCTTGTATTCAATTATTCTCGATGTGTCACTGAAATAGTCTTTAACTGTCTAATAATAAATCTATTCATTCTGATTAGTCGTGTGTCTCTTCGTGGAAATGGAAATCCGACCTGTGGTAGTTTTCTGCAGACTGATCTGGTTCTTTCCTGGTCACCAACACTGAGCAGCCAAAAATAGCCTCTGGTGCACATTTCACTGTGAAACGAGAGCTCAATGAGGTCTGCAGTAATGTTAGCTAGCCGGGCATGTTGCAACAGCTCTGATGTCATCAGTGTGGGGCGAAAAAGAAACTCTTAGTTATACATGAGGTACTTACTAGACCAGCACAAGTAGCGGGTTCCGTTATCATCTCCCGTTCACACAGAACAGATAAAAAGTTTGATGGCTCTGTTTTAATCTTTTAACAGCCTTGAGCTCAATGATACTTAAGCTGTGTGTAAGAGAAAAAGGAGAGACTGCTGCTTTGTTTACTGTAGTCTCAAACGAGACCAGGAGGATAGATTTATTTAATTGATCAGCAGGAATGTATTATGTTGCAGCAGCAGTTTATTCAGCATCGCACAGTGACAATAAATCTGTCTTTTGCCTGAGCTTTTTTACCCCTCCCCCAGGTGGGTGACACTCCCACAGCTAGGTGTTTGTTCTGCCCTCTGAGGGCACAGTCGCACTGGCCATCCAAACCGTGCCCAAACATGCTTCAACCCTAACTTCGGAGAGGTGTGCTTCGGCATGGTACACTTCATGCATGAGCACGCAGGTAAACAGCGCTGATAGCCTCCATTATGGAGAAATCCAGAGTTTCATGTCTGTATCTGACTAACATGACACAATATAAGACATAAAGTAGCTGTCATGTTCTCTGTGTTCTCCGATGTGCGGACTCGACTGCGCGTCTATTTTATTTTTTCTCTCTCTCGTCCGCCTTTTTGTAAACATGCTTCATAATAACATAAAGCGTGCATGTGTTGTATTACGATGTTATGTACAAGAGGTAATCGTGCTCAGGCCCGGTTAGTCCTGTGCAGTGTGACCGTGGGCCGTGCCGGCCAGTGGGGGAATAGCGCAGCGGGGGGGGGGGGGGCAATCATGCTTGAGTACGGCACAGTACGGGTGGCCAGTGTCACCACGCCCTGAGTCTGCCTTCTCAATGTAAACGATAGGACATGGAGGAAGAATCCCAGGTCACATCCCCTTCCAGAGAGGGGGTGTGGTCAGACACAGCTCATTTACATATTTAAAGGTAAAGACACAGAAACAGCCTGTTCTGAGCAGGGCTGAAATAGAGGGGTTTATAGACATGATCAAATACAGGATCAGAGTGGATTTAGAACAAGAAACTTCACACACATGTTTTGAGGAGCTCTGAGAATTATTTAAACTGGTTGAAGAGGAGGAGAATATGAGACCTTTAAATTGCGATATCTTGTAACAGAAAATCAAACCTGATTTAAAAAAAAAAAAAAAAACATTTTATAGTGCTGTGTGTTTACATGTTTCAATATTTTAATAACAAAATAAATTGCAGTAATTAAACAAATACTGAAGTTTGCATATTACCTGTAACTCAGATGTGTCTATCTTTACCTGTGTTTATGACATGTCACCCTGAAAGCCTTAGCATTTTTATAAACCACTGAACTAGCACCAATTATACAGCAGGTAGCAGCTATAGTTAGCTTCCTCTAAACGGTGTAACAACAAGGTTATTATATCCTCCATGTCTCTTTCCAACATGCAGAGTGAGAAATAAATATAATTCCTTTTTTTGAAATTTCAGTATCAGACTTTTATGCTCGTGTTGATAGGGGATACCATTGGGACCTAAAGCTTAGCATGCAAACCAAACACACATTGGTTCTTGATTCTCTCTGCTCAAACCTCTGGATGTGTTTAGTAAAAGAGTAAGGTGTTGCACAGGCGTACAGAGCAAACAGATCCCGCTGCATTGGTTAAATTAAGCCTCAGTGATCACATGGTGATGATAAAAAGGCCCTAACCCTTTTCCAGAAGCTGGTCAATATTAATGACTGATGTCGTTTGACTCTGGTTACATGTCACAGAGTAGATGAGGAGAATGGCTAGCTGCTGTTTAGAGTTACTGTGGAAAAAGTCTGAGTAAGCGGTCAGTCATCGTGGCGCCATCTGCACTTTAGACATACTCAACCCCAAATGACCCCCCATGGTGATGATGAGGAGGAGGACGACGACGACTTGAGTCATTTTAAGCACATGTCTCAAGGCTGAAGAAGCGACTTTGAGTTCCTCTGGATCCTCATATCTTAAAAAGGGCACAACTGTTAGTATTTTATCGCATTAAACACAACAAGGTTGAAATCCCTTGTGGATCTGCAGAGTTTTGATTACTTATGATTGGGTTATTACAGCAGTTAGCATCGTGTGATAACCTATTCGCGTTGTCATGACACCAGAACTTAAAGATGTGAAATGATTCCAGGTCGAATGAGACAATATTGATAGCTGTTTTGATACAATGGCAACATAAATAATGCTGTCTGTAACAAAACATAGCCAGCGTACTTGCGCGATTTCGCTGCAAGAGTTTGATCGGAAATATCACAGGAATAAAAGCATTATTTTGTTTGAAATCCAATTTTGTCGACCTTACTGCAGAGGTTATATCTCTTTTGATTGTCTGGGTTACGGCCACAGCAGTCAGGATTTTATTATCATTATTTGATACCTGTATCATGCTGGATATGAAGCCTATAGAGGTGAGAGGTTAAGTGTGAAATTACAGGTGGATGTAAAGCTTCTTCAGGACAGAGTGAGCCAGTGGGTGACGGATGTCCACACCTGTCACAGTGGGTTACACAGGTGGCGCTGACAGTGTAGTTCATCACTGAGGCACCTTTTCTCGTTCAGAGAATCATACGGCCCTGTTCCATCTCTCAGACGGGGTGAACTGTGTCACATCAGACTGCTGGTAAATTCCCCTTTTGAGCGATGCTTGTACTCCTCGCGCTCTTTCTCTACTCGCCCAGGCTGTGCCGGGCTTCCTGCTGGCAGCTCTGAATGGGCCCAGGCTGTTCCTGTGAGGTCGTAGTGAGAACGTGACGCAGCTGCTTTTTGCACTGCGGCTGTCTTTGAGAGGTGGGAGGGGGATAGGAGGAGGAGGAGGAGGGGGAGGAGGAGGGGGAGGAGACAGCAGCAGCAGCCTTCCTGTTGTTGAGGAGAGCGCTGCCTGTGCTTGTTTTTTTTTTAAAGTTTTTACTCGGCAGCGATATTCAAGCAGGTTTTCAGCACAAAATACCTTTTTTTTTTTTAAAAAATTTTTTAAATCCTCTCAGTCCGACCCAATACTTACTCAGTTCTGCCAAAGGTTTCCTTTCATTGTAGTAACCCCTCCCCCCTCCTGTAGGACAGGAAATATCCACTCAGAAGGTCGCAAACATCGTTGTAGTTTGATAAACAACTTAGATACCCGTTTTAGACTAACGCTTGTTTCTATGATAATCCCTCGTGCATCTCACACCTCCCTCTCGGTTCTGCAAAAAGAAAACAAGTCCACGTTACACTCGAGGTTGGGAATGTTTTCATTTTCAAACTGTGAAGCTGGATTCACTGAATGTCATTTAAAAGAATGCTAAATGTTGCTTCTTCTTTTTTTTTCGTTTCTCTCCTGCAGGTTTGAGTGGGACAAACTTTTGGAGAATGTGCATTGTTTGATCATAAGTGTGACAAAGTCTGACAAGCAGGAAGCTTATATACTCAGGTGAGTACTGAGTCTTTGCTCTCAGTGTGTGTGTCCTCTTGTTTTCCTACTGATTTAGAAAGTGGGCGGGCAGGATTAGACAGCAGCGACCGGTAAGCTGCTTGTCATTGACCGAACAGTCCCGGGTTATGAGACAGACAGAGCTGTGGGCCGTTACTCTACATGCTGCACACCTCATTCATTGGAGAAGTGATAACCACAAATCCTCCTGAGGAACAGGGCTCCTCAACAGCTTGTTAAGCACTGTCCAAATCTCCTCTTCTAATCAATAGCTGACTGACCATGTCTGCACTCGAAGTCATTTTCAACAAGTCTGAATCAGTGCTCTGTCACAATAGACAACTGAGAAGGACGGGTAGAAAATATGGATGTAGTGTCGCCCATTGGTTCCCTATTGGCCTCGTTTTCCAGACCCTGACGTTGCCGCTCGAGTGAGACCCACTGGTCAGGCCAGGGGTTTAAATCTGTATTTTAAAAGACTTCAATTAAAACACATCTAACCTAAATGTAATACAGTAGACCCTATAATATAGCTTTGAATCCATCAAAAGGAACGTCATTTTCTTCATTAATCATCACCTATACTTAATTTTCGTGCCACCTTTAAACTTGCTTATACCAATTCTTATGGTTAAAAAAAACATGGCCGACATGACCCCCATTTGTGTTGCGTGCATAGAAAGCCGAGGACATGCATTACATATAAGTAAATAAAAATAGTGCCGGGTGATTGAAATGATGCTCGTCTCTCATTGGACAACAATGAGTTTATGTCGAGCATAATGGTGCATTCATGTGGTGCCCGACCTGCTGACTTGACGTCATATTCGTCATCACATGGACACTGAAGAACGACTTCCCAACTCAGAAACTTGAACCATCAGAGGAGCTCATCAATGCAGCATCGCTCTTAGAGGTTGTCCGTCTCCTTATAGTCATAATAAAAAGTCACCCGTTACTAGTCAAACTCGTCAGTGATGTGAAGCTGTGACCACAGGTAACCTCAGTAATATTAGAACCTTTGTTTGTTGTTTTTCTCTCCGAGACTTGAGGTTAAACATCAAACACCTGATTATCATTTGTGATTCCAACTCTGACTAAGTTGTGAAGTATTTCTTCCTCTAACTGCAAGTCAAAACAAATTAGCCAAAGTATTTGGTTGGCGTCCATATTCTCGACTATTATGTCATTTTAATGATGTTTGATTCTCTGCCTGAAGGGAAATTCGGGTATTTTTACACCTCAGCCGCATTTGAACATCTGAAGCAATCTACTGAGAGAATAAAACTCTAACGGGCTCACAGTGTTTTATATTTATATATTTATATGTATATGTGTGTGTATGAGAGAGTAACCGAGACAAAGAAATACACAAGACCAGCTACGAGACCAGGACCTTTAGGGATCGAGACTGAGTCAAGACCAGAGTCATCGTCTTGTGTGCAGGGGGTGTATAACTTAGAACCTAACACCGGGAAGGATTAACCAGGGGATTAAAATCAAACTATAAATGAATTGAAGTTGGTTCTTTTAGAAAGAGGCGTTTTCTTTCTAATCACACTAATGACATGATAAAAAGCCAATCAGTGGTGGTTTTGATATAAAATCCGGAGTCTGAGACCAGGACGAGACCGAGACCTTTAGAAAGTGGTCTCAAGATTTTGAGTACTACATCACCAGAGTTTGAAAACAGGACCGATTCTGTTACAGGACTAGACCTCATCTCTTCTACAGCCACCAGACTCCACGGACAAAATAATAATGATTACACCTGAAAGAGCATGTTGTTCATCTGCCGCCTGTATCAGTAGATTTGTTTGTGCCACTTTTGGTTTTAAGATATGTTTATTCACAGAGTAAACATTTGTGTAAATCCAAAGCTCAACTATCCAGGTAGACACGTGGAGACTCGGGTCTTCTGCAAGCTCAGATGTTTTTGTCAATGGAGTCTGATAGCTTTAGAAACAATGGTGCCTCAACAAAAAGCTTTAATTCTTTTGGGATCTACTTTGTCATGATGTCAGACTCTTGGAACAACGGCCTGAACTTGTAAGCGGCTCTACATCTTGACACATTTGAAGTATTATGTTGCAGCTATAACTATGTTGCTGTTGCAATCTACTGGAGCAACTCCAAAATGTGTTCCTACCACTCATCACAAAAATGAGTTTAATTAGGATAATACCTTAAATGTTGAGGGGGTTTGATTGGGACTGGACTCCAAATCTAGGTATTGGCAAAGTGACAAATTTAGCAACAGATTAACGGGGAAAAAAACCTAAAACTGAAATTTAAGCTTCCTGTTAAGCTGCAAATGTTTCCCTGACTTAAAGGTGTTTTCACACCTCTAGATAATTTGCTCTGGTCTGAATCATGGATCAGTTTGTTTCATAATGTGTTCACGCGGGGACATTTACAAGAGGACCTTAATGTGAGATGCCCGAGGGACAATCCCTGACGTAAACAAAGACTAGTTGATTCCTGATTGGCTGTGGCTGCTCCAGAGACACTTCACAATTCATTAACAGACAGACGATGTGATTTCGGCTCTGCTCATTGGTTCTTATGTTGTTTACATTTTCAGGTAAACGATACTGTTTGAAAATGAGGTGTGACTTCAGCTTTTAAAATAATATGTTGACGTAGTGGAGTCATCCACCCAAACTGTTTCTGAAGATTCATCAGGTCCGCCTGGTTGTTGATTCCTGCAGTTGGGTCTGATCGAGGCCTCGTACAGTTCATTGGTGCGCACCAGGGATCACTCAACATCTTTCACACAAGTGCAAACGAGCCGCACTAACAGACTCGGGTGTGGTGATGATAACCTGTATGTTAGTTCAGTGGACCTGCAGTAATTGAGGCGTGTTCTTACACTTCTCTTGTACTTGTGTTCCTCCACAGTGAGAGTAGCATGTTTGTCTCCAAGAGACGTTTCATTTTGAAGACATGCGGAACCACCCTCTTACTGCAAGCACTGGTGCCTCTGCTGGAACTCGCCAGGGAGTACTGCGGTTTTGATGCCATCGAGGTGAGACTGCAGATGTGTGAAAACAGGAACAAAGAGCATGATCCTATTTGTACGTCAGATCTCTAAATCCATCACAGTATGCTGTTATTCACTCGCGTTTTGATGGTCGTCTTCTTTTTTGCAGAATTTCTTCTACTCCCGCAAGAACTTTATGAAACCATCCCATCAAGAGTTCCCTCATCGAAACTTCCAGGAGGAAGTGGACTTTCTAAGCCAGATATTCCCAAGTGAGTACTATGATGATGTCATCGGGGTGCCCTCCTTTGTGTTGTGCTTAGTCCTGGAAATGGTGCACTGTCTCTTTAAGGTTGCTCCAGCATATATGTCTGTATGATGGATAATTCAGCATGCAAAGCCAACAGTAACCTTACGGTCTCCTTCTTCCAGATGGCGCCGCCTACTGCATGGGCCGTTTGAACTCTGACTGCTGGTGAGCACAACATGATTTCATTCAACAGTAGAAACGTTCTGCATTGTCCTGCTAACATGACGGGATGTTAGTGGAGTAGAAATTACCACTCTGTTGTCCTCTCCTGTGGTTTTAACCTTCACATGTTGCAGTGATTTGTCTTGTTTCGCACACCACATAAGTCACATGAAACAAAACTGATGTATGTAAATGAATTCAATGGAGCTGAACATTTTAAAAATCTCTCTCCTGATCTTTGCAACTTACGACGGTCTAACCTTTGACCCCCTGTCCTCCACAGGTACCTGTTTACCCTGGACTTACCAGAGTACTGGGAGAACAAGCATGCGGATCAGACGCTGGAAGTTCTGATGAGTGACCTCGATCCAGCCATTATGGACCAGTTCTATATGAAAGATGGTGTTTCTGCAAGTGATGTCACTCGTGTAAGTGAAAGCTAAGCGTCCACACGTGGGAAAGTGTCTCATCACTGTAATGTTTTCAGAGCTGATGTTGACCCTGTTCTTGTTCTCGGTTTTGCAGATGAGTGGAATTTGTGACCTGATACCAGGTTCTGTGATCGATGCCACAATGTTCAACCCTTGTGGATACTCAATGAATGGAATGAAGACTGACGTGAGTATTTTATCACTTCGTTTGTTTTGCCGCAACCAAAACAGATGAGACACTTTTATTTTCAAACCAGACACAGATATGAGCTTCTTCTTCATCCAATCACAAATGAACCTTAAGCACATGGGAGTGGTCGACTAATGCCTCACTGATTGTTTCAGGACTGACACTGAAATCCTCCTGACCTGTTCACACATGCAACTCACAGCTGGAAACTATCTCTGTCAGACAGGAGGTGGGGCGGGGGGGGGGGCGGGGGAGGCGAGGGGGGGGGGGTCTCCTGATGTAAGACATGCAAAAAAAGAAGAACCCCGGAAGTTGCAGACGTGCAATAGAGTCTGCTACACGACACTATAACGAGAATATTTGTCTTTATATCAATGCTATGTGTAGTCCAATGGAATGACAACATCCACAAAAGAGAGGAGAACAGAAAACTTAACTCAGCAGTTTAATTACAGTGGGTGGGGAAAGTATTCAGACCCCTTTACATTTTTCACTCTTTGTTTAATTGCAGCCATTTGCTAAAATCAAAAGTTCATTTTATTTCTCATTAATGTACACTCAGCACCCCATCTTGACAGGAAAAAAAAACAGAAATGTAGAAATTTTTGCAAATTTATTAAAAAAGAAAAACTGAAATATCACATGGTCATAAGTATTCAGACCCTTTGCTGTGACACTCATATTTAACTCGCATGCTGTCCATTTCTTCTGATCCTCCTTGAGATGGTTCTGCTCCTTCATTGGAGTCCAGCTGTGTTTAATTAAACTGATTGGACTTGATTAGGAAAGGCACACACCTGTCTATATAAGACCTTACAGCTCACAGTGCATGTCAGAGCAAATGAGAATCATGAGGTCGAAGGAACTGCCCAAGGAGCTCAGAGACAGAATTGTGGCAAGGCACAGATCTGGCCAATGTTACAAAATAATTTCTGCAGCACTCAAGGTTCCTAAGAGCACAGTGGCCTCCATAATCCTTAAATGGAAAAAGTTTGGGACGACTAGAACTCTTCCTAGACCTGGCCGTCCAGCCAAACTGAGCAATCGTGGGAGAAGAGCCTTGGTGAGAGAGGTAAAGAAGAACCCAAAGATCACTGTGGCTGAGCTCCAGAGATGCAGTAGGGAGATGGGAGAAAGTTCCACAAAGTCAACTATCACTGCAGCCCTCCACCAGTCGGGGCTTTATGGCAGAGTGGCCCGACGGAAGCCTCTCCTCAGTGCAAGACATATGAAAGCCTGCATAGAGTTTGCCAAAAAACACATGAAGGATTCCCAGACTATGAGAACGAAGATTCTCTGGTCTGATGAGACCAAGATTGAACTTTTTGGCTTTAATTCTAAGCGGTATGTGTGGAGAAAACCAGGCACTGCTCATCACCTGCCCAATACAATCCCAACAGTGAAACATGGTGGTGGCAGCATCATGCTATGGGGGTGTTTTTCAGCTGCAGGGACAGGACGACTGGTTGCAATTGAAGGAAAGATGAATGCGGCCAAGTACAAAGATATCCTGGAAGAAAACCTCTTCCAGAGTGCTCAGGACCTCAGACTGGGCTGAAGGTTCACCTTCCAACAAGACAATGACCCTAAGCACACAGCTAAAATAACAAAGGAGTGGCTTCGGAACAACTCTGTGACCACTCTTCACTGGCCCAGCCAGAGCCCTGACCTAAACCCAATTGAGCATCTCTGGAAAGACCTGAAAATGGCTGTCCACCAACGTTCATCATCCAACCTGACAGAACTGGAGAGGATCTGCAAGGAAGAATGGCAGAGGATCCCCAAATCCAGGTGTGAAAAACTTCTTGCATCATTCCCAAGAAGACTCATGGCTGTACTAGCTCAAAAGGGTGCTTCTACTCAATACTGAGCAAAGGGTCTGAATACTTATGACCATGTGATATTTCAGTCTTTCTTTTTTAATAAATTTGCAAAGATTTCTACATTTCTGTTTTTTTTTTCTGTCAAGATGGGGTGCTGAGTGTACATTAATGAGAAATAAAATGAACTTTTTTGATTTTAGCAAATGGCTGCAATGAAACACACAGTGAAAAATGTAAAGGGTTCTGAATACTTTCCGTACCCACTGTATGTGCATTGAGATCGTATCGGTCGCCTGTGCAGCAGTCACAGTACATACACATCACTCCCCCCTCCTTTTGGCTTGAGGTGAATTCTCCTGATAATATCCTGCTGTGTTCTCACATCAGCTCACTCTGACTTGCTGCAGAAAAAATACTAGGGGTCTGTCAGGAGAAACTCTGGGTAAAGTCAGAGGGAAACATTCAGCTGTTTGACTTCACACATACAGCTCCTCCAGGAAATATCAAGAGTTTTTTTCAAGGAGTTTTCTGCAAGTGTGAAAGCACCATTAGCTCACTTTTGTGAGTGTTATGTAGTTTTGGATGTGAGCTGTAACAAATCAAAGTGCTGACGACATCGCTCAGTGATAAAGCTTCCT
This sequence comes from Labrus bergylta, assembly GCF_963930695.1. NCBI lineage: Eukaryota > Metazoa > Chordata > Actinopteri > Labriformes > Labridae > Labrus > Labrus bergylta. The sequence goes on along the minus strand of NC_089209.1, from coordinate 25,723,246 downwards.
CTTGGGTTTCCTTTTAGAACAAGTTCAGATGCAGCCTGGTGGCTTTAAGTAAAGATGTGTAACAACAAAAAGGTCTTTGTTTGGGATCATTTTGTTCTGTGAGACCCTTACATAACAGTCTGATTCTGTCGGTTACAATAACCGGCATTTAGAGTTCTTTAATCTGCTGTAAACAGACATAATAATAATAATAATAACGTTGGAACTATTACAGGTGGTTTCAGGGCCTCTGATGTAATCTGCTCTGAAAGTCTTTGCACACATTGGTCTTTTAGAGTTTTCTCAGGTATGGAGACATAGGTTGAAGGGGACGCGTCTGTATGACATGTTGTGAAATGTTCTCCTCCAGGGAACTTACTGGACCATCCACATCACCCCGGAGCCAGAGTTCTCCTATGTCAGCTTCGAGACCAACCTCTCCCAGACGTCATATGATGATCTGGTCCGGAAGGTTGTGGAGGTGTTTAAGCCAGGAAAATTTGTGACTACGCTTTTTGTCAATCAGGTAAGTTTGAAACGTTTTACTTTTTTTCGTTGGCTTTGATTTGAACTGAAGCAGTCGATGACTGAATGCTACTTCCCCCTCTGTTTCGTCCCTGCAGAGCTCCAAATGTCGCAGTGTCTTTTCTTCAGCCCAGAAACTTGAGGGCTTCAAGCGTCTCGACCGCCAATTGGCTCAATTCAACGACTACAATTTTGTCTTCACAAGCTACGCCCAGAACCGCCAGCAGAACCAGCAGAGCTGAGGGTCGACGATGAAGAGGCGTAAAAAGAAAGGCGTCCGCTCTGGGCTCCCCCAGTGCGGCCGGCTTCTCCCCCCACAAGAGAGCTTGTCGTCGTCGTCCTCCTCCCCCCTCGTCGTCCTCCTCCCCTCCTCCCGCCGCTGCTGCTGTCGTCGTTCAGATTGTCCCGGTGCTGACGCAGTCGCGAGCCCTATTTTAACCTCCAGTTTGAGTTGTTTGCATTGTTGTTCCTGTGACTTAGATCTCTTGCATGAAAGCTCTTTTCTCTGTTTCGATATTCTAGCTCACTCTTGCTGTGATCTTGAAGTGCATGTAGAGGAATTAAACACGCTCTGTTTGAGGCTGTCCACCTGTGCCCAGTACCACGGCCCCTTCCTGCAGGTGTCCCCCCTCATCCCCCACAGACAAGGCTTCCGCCCGCACTAGGCCGGGGCCCTGACATGCTCAGACCAGTGTCCGCCTCTTTCCCAGCTCAGCCGCCATGATCTCAAACCGACAACCGGTCTCCACCTCATTTACACTTTCACATTTGGAAAATTGGTATTTCTGAATCTCTTCCGATTTCTGAGTGCACTTTGAAACAAAACAAACGCCACGGTACGAAAAGACAGCCGACCTTTCTGTCTCGCGTCTTGATTGAATGTTTAAGTCACGCTAAGCTTTCTGCCACTGTAATCGTTGTCGCTTCGTCCAAAAAAAAAACGAATGCCATACTTGCTGTTTAATGTCCCACTGTGTGATTAAAAAGGTCTGCAGTTATTGACACGCCACTGACGAGAAGACTTGGTGCTTTGCTGGTCACCTGGACACGTTTGGCCGTGCTCCTCCTCCTCCTCGACAATCATGTACACACTTCACTTTTTTCCCCCCTCAAGTTAAATTATCCACCTAATAACCAAATCAGACGATGTATGACACTAAAGATGTGATCTCCTCCTGAGCGCCTTAACGACACTACACGGTTAGAAAATGTGGGATGAGAACTTTCACCAATCAGAAAATATTTAAATGAAATTAAACTAAACACAGAGTTTGGGTCAATACAGTTTAAAAAAAGGGATTATTAAAAGACACATGTCGATGGTTAAAGGTAAAGTGTTTCTGAGCAGGAGTAGGTAACATGCAGACGACCATGTGGTTTATATCGCCATGTGATTACTCGACGAGTTTTAATAAACCACTCAGAATCCTCCTTTTATTCAGACTCAGTTAAACACACTTCAGATTTCTCTCGGTATGTTTCGGTCTACTTGGTCATCACGCTGTAGGTACGGGGGCTTTACAGCAACAGAAACACATTGAAAGTGAAATGTTACACTTATGGTGGTTCTCCCCTCCTGGTCCACGCGTTTCCCCAAAGACCCAAAGAGGCTTTTAAAACGGTCTGTGTTTGAATCACTGAAGACATTCATGCTGTGCACTTTGTGTCACCTGCTGCGTCTATAGGAAGCTTCCACCCTATAGAACCTACACACACACAAATTAACTCGTTAAATTGAATGTAGCACAGGCCTCTATAAAGCCCCCCCCTGTCACACAACCGTCCTCCATCTTTTGAATGTACATGTCTTTAGAGAAAAGTCTGGACTGAGTTTGAGCTGAATGTACGACTCCAGGAGAGCACACGCCCCCCCCACCTCTCCCCCCCTCTCTCTCACACACACACACATTTAGACGCTCACAATGATTGAGCAGCCATTATCCAGCTCACCCCCCCCCAGACATGACGAGAGCCGGCCCTGCTGGCTGGCCCCCCCCCCCCCCACACTCTGCTCTGAATGGGAAATAATGAATCAGACACTTTTTGCTTAGTTGCCCAGCAAAGCATTTTTCTTCTTGCCACATTATCTGAGCGTGTCTCTGTCTCTTTCCGCCCCATACAGAAAACTGTAAGCGCACAATAGAGGCGCGCCGGTCTGAGCATGCCAGGGTGACCCCGGATCATTCCACATGTAACCGCTGCATAAAACTGCCGTTTTATTACATTTATTGTGGCCAGACGGTTTTTGCAGTGGATCAGTCCAAAATGTGACTCCCCCAGCAGTTTTTTTTTCTTTTTGTTTGTTGCTCTTTGTCCATGGAGGGGGAAACTCCTGTGACACCATGGTGCATGTGACTACTAGTGCCGTGTTGCTTGAGCGTGTCGTGTAGCGCCATCTCTTCCTCCTTTCTGTCCATGTGCTTCCATCTTCCTCTTGTTTCACCAGCTCTCCTTCAAACTGCTGCATCCTGATGTGTGTTTTTTGGGGTTAGGTGGGGATTCGTATTATTATTATTTTTTTGTTCCTTCATTTTTTTTTCAAGTTGTGGACGAGTGCTGAAAGCAGGTTAAGTTTTTTATTTATTACTGAAGGTAACAATCGTCCGAGGCTCGTCCTCTCCACCTGCCGCTGAGTTCTCCTTCACGACTCTTCTCCTGCCAGAGAACGCAGTCTGAATCTGGACTCAGCCGGATCAGAACCTGCTTTCAGCCCTGCAGTCGGGTTAACCTGCGATGATTGCATCAGAACCTGCAGCCTGTGAGGCGCTCGGCGAGCTCGTCGGAACAGTTCACCTGAGAATGCGCGCTGAAGTTGACACTGGAATCGTTTCCTCTCTGGTGTGTCTGTCATGGCATTTTGGAGTGGTTTCATTCTTTTCCCTGAGGACCAATCTCGGCTCTCTCGTGAACTGTTCTGAACCGGTTGCCGTGACGATCGTTACGGGTCCTTTTTATTTTTGAGCCCGCACGTTTAGGGGGTGAAATACTCGTAGCAGTGTGATGCTAACTGTCCTCGGAGCAGGTTCTTTTTAGCCTTAGTGGTGTGCATCATTGCTATATTTTATTTTTTTATACAGTGAACTCAAAAAGCATTTTTGCAGTTGAACGGTAAAAAGAGTTTTATACAAAAAACAGATTTTGTATTTTTGCTGCGGACCAATATTCTCTTGTTTATCTCCCCCCTTTTTGTCCAAATGTTTTAATTCTGTCGTTTGAATCGAGTGTGTTCTGGGGTTAAGGGATGATTACCTTTTCAATCTAAATCATGTTGTGTTTTTTTTAATTACTTTTTCACTTTCTCTCTGAATCACCTGAAAGGAAGGGAAAGTGAGAGAGGGGCGTGGGTGCAGGATGACTCAGGATGTACTGACGGAGAAACTTTGCTGTTCTAATTCTTTCTTTTGCTGTTCTTTGGATGGTCAAGATGTGCTAAATATATGTGCTACGAGCTTGATGCTTCAATAAAAAAAGATACCTATATGTGCAACCGCCGTGGTCTTTATTTGGACTCTTTGTGTCGGGATGGTTTGGAAGAACAGACACTTAAACTACAGATGAAATGACTCAAAGGAGCGGGATGACAGAGAGGTGAACACTGTCTCTCAAACACTGAAGTCTGAGTATCAAACAGAAAAAACACAGGGGATATGAGGAGGAGTCTGGGTGTGGGAGACTTCAGGATCCAAATGATTAGGGGTTGATTGATGAGGAAGCAGAGCAGGTGTGTCAGTGGAAGGTAATCGGGTATGAACAAATCAAGTGTAGATGTCCTCTCATTAACCTGTCCTCTCTGATAGTGCTGCTCCTGAAGGCCTCGTATCCCCTCATCATAAAAATCTTAACTGTCTGAAATCACTGCCACGTGCAGATTAATAAAGTGCGTCTATAATCTGTTCTTAAGCCTGCTACATACTTGGCAACCAAACAACTGGAGAGTGTGTATACATGATAAATAGACTTAATCTTGTATATTTATTTTCTAGTCTTCTGACTACTCAAACCTCTTTCACACTGCAGGTCACACCTACACATGCACACACTGATGGTGGAGGTTTAAATTAATCCAACCATACACATTCACAGACTGCTGAAGAAGCAGCAGGAGCAACTTGAGGTTGAGTGTCTTGCATAAAGGAGACATCAGACATGTGCCTGCAGGAGCTGGGGATTGAGCCCCTAACCTTCTGGTTAAGAGACAACCAACTCTACCAACTGAGCCACAGGCGCCCAAATTTATGAAATGATTGACTCAAGTCACTGATCTCTCTCAGTGTGCAGAGACAATAGATGTCTGCCAGCCGTTCTTTTGATTTGTGGCTCACAATATCGTCTCAGAATGAGATAAAGTATTAGTATATTATTGATTCCTGAATCCTATGAGTCCTGTGAGTATGCCAGTGTCTGTGTTTTGTGTCCCTGATGTTCATAGATCCCAGAGGGCTGAAGGAGAAAGTTTATTTTATTTATTTTTTACTGTTACTCAGCTGCCACTCAGGGAAGTCCATCAAACCAGAAATATCATCTACAGACATTTTCAAGAATTATTACTAAGTTTTGCTACCTTGAGTGGTACTGGAGTCTGGTCTGGCCCATGGACTTAAAGCAGGACAGTGTCTGAATAAAATGTGCAAGTAGAATCTGTCAGAGGGTCATTTAAAAAAAAAAAAGAATCGTCTTCAAAATCAGCTTTATTGTCCAGGTAGGCTCACACATACACACATACACACATACAACATAAAATATAAAATAATAAATATTTTGAAGACTAAATGAGATGATAAAGCAGAGGTGAGGGGCAGGAACCTCCTCATTGTGAGGCAACACACTAACCACAGCACACCCATGCATTCTCTGAGGCTACCACAGAAGCTCTAAGAACAGAAGTGATTGTATGAAAGAAGTGTATTAGCTCTGTGGTAAAGGATACAACACGTGGTACACGTGCAGAGTACGACTGTAAGACGTGACCATGTGGTCTTTAAAAACATGATGAACCTGTTCATCATGCAGCACTTGATAAGATGTACAACAATCTGATTAAAGTTTGTTGCTGAGCGTTATGAGGAGGACTTATGTGTGTGTGTGTGTGTGTGTGTGTGTGTGTGTATTAATGTAGAGGGTGGAGGGTTTAGGATGTGAGGGAGGGGGTTTGTGTATTTACAGTACGTTATGTTACTGAAAGTCTAATCAGTGCACAGATACAAAAATGTAACAAAAGAAATCCCCTGCCTCTTTGTTCCCACGGCTCCATCTCCTCATTGACATCACCTGAGGCCTCTCTTACACTCTGACATGTGATTTAAGTGTTCTTTTATATTCTGCTCTTATACATCAGACGTGGCTGCAGGAACTGGGGCTTGAAATATTTTTTCTTTCATATTTTATTTAAGTGAGAAGTTTATGTTAATTTTATTTAATTCAAACGTATAAATGAATACTTAATATGCTCAGGTTTTAAAAGGGAATTCATATTTTGAACTGTAATGAGTTTGTAATGTAATTTTAACGACTTTTTTCTTAATTTTTAAAATTAATTATTGTTTTATTTTCAGTTGAAATAAATGTGTATTCTTGCTTTCATATAAATCGTTAAGTTTTGGTCTACTCTTAGTGTTTGTTGTTGTTCAGCAGCTCAGTCTGTTATTATTCAGCACATAGCGCCTCTAGCGGCCAGTCTATGAATTGTGTTCTTGTTTTAGTTCGAACACTAGATGGCAGTAAGTCACTCAAAGCCGGATGTCAACCATCGTTCCACCATCGAAGAAGAAGAGCAGCAGTGTTGTCTTCCGGCTCTGGGATTCACGTGGACGAGCAGCAGCGTGAGTTAGCTCCTGAAGCTAACAGGAACCCGATTAAAAACACAAACATGACGCAGCTGGACGGTGTGGTGTAAGTTTGACTTTAAATTATTCATTCAAATGACTTGATTTATTTTTATCTATGAAAGCAGAAATGTTAAAGCTCGAAGTTTTGCGTAACGTGACAGATTTGAGTTAGCTCCCAGTTAGCCTGATGCTTGTAGAGACTTTATAATCTTTATTATTTTAAATGTAAAGTTTCCATTAACATGATGGTTTTTATGGACTGGGATTACTGGTGTGAGGTAGTTTGAGTGCCACATGATGACAAGTTGATGTTTTCTGTCTTTGACGTTGACACACAAACATGAAAACAGTTTGTCAGACTAGGAGGTTCAATGTGTTTAAATGATGTGTTTGTTAATGAGTCTGTGTATTTGGGAGGGACAGATGCAGTGTACATCCACAGCATTTAAAGCTGCTGCTTATTTCTAATACCCGTCTCTGAAAGGCCTTCAATATCTATGTATCTCAACTCTATAGAGCATGCTTACAGATAATCTGTGTTAGAAATGGTTGAAAGTTATAAGAAGTTGCCAGCATCCACATAGACACAAACCGCACACTAATGCTTATACACACCTACACACACACACACACACACACACCCCACTCTCCCTCCACCCACCCCTACACATGAATACATGGTGAATGGACTTGAGCTTGTATATTTCTTTTCTAGTCTTCTGACTACTCAAAGCTCTTTTACACTGCAGGTCACACCTACACATTCACACACTGATGGTAGAGGCTGCTGAGTAAAGAGATGATCAGTGTTAATCCATTCATACACATTCATACACCACCAACAAAGCAAAAGGAGCAACTTGGGGTTAAGCGTCTTGTCCAAGGACACATCTGACGTGTGGCTGCAGGAGCTGGGGATTGAACCCCTGATGATCGAGTACCACTGACATGTTAGCTCTCTTTATCTCAAAGAGGACGTCGGGTACTCCTGTGTGGTACTTTACAGTTCCCTGCTGTGGACGTCCCGGTTAAAGATCCAGGAGACTGTAAGGGTCGCACCATGTCGGTGCTGCTGGGACCTTACAGGCTGTTCGTCTGACACATATAACATCTCATCCTGTGTTTGTGTCTGCCTTTCAGGAAACCCAAGACGAAGCGCTCCAAGCGTTTCTTGGACAGCAGAGCGCCAAAACTGTCTGAGGATGTGAAGACGGCCATGATAATGAAAGGAGGGAACAGCAACCAAACTGTCACCCAGGCCCTCAAAGACATCGTAAGCTACATGAGGAAACGCTTTGAGGAAGGGATGAGGGCTGTTCCACATGATATAAAACCCTGATCTGTCTTCAGTATATAAAAATATATCCAAATCTGTCTTCATGTTCAGAGAAGTCCACAACGTACACTTTGTTTACAGCTGTGCAGCTCTTTTAACACTCCTACTAGCTGCTGTACGGTGAAAAGTAAAGACCCATGAGTCTCTCCGCCCCCCTCTGCTTGTCACTCGTTGACATTAATTGAAGAGTCAGTCCAGCGCTCCACAAGCTTTACTTACTGAACAGTGTACCACCGTTAGCTTTAAATACACCACGATGACCTCATCGCGGAGAATAGGTTGTAATCCATTTTAAAAAGATGTTTCAGGGCTAAACTCAGATCATAGAGGAGTGTATCAGTGTGTGACTGATCATTGATGAACACTCAATTATTAATGAGAAATCTTCTTTGTTTTTTCTGCAGTATGCCCTGAAGAAGCCCAACGCTGTTCTCTACAAGAAGTAAGTGTTTTCTGTCCTAAGTGATGTGCTTTATGTTTATTTTTTTTATTTTTAATTCATGCTGAAGTGAAATCATCTTCACTTTACGGACAGTTTGAAGAACTCTTCTGTGTTTATAAAGTTGACCTCCATACCTCAGCTGAACTCGACAGGACTGTGGTGTTTATAGAAAAGTTGATTAGACCACATGAAAAGTAAAAAAACTCCTGAATGTAGCTCAACAGACGAGAACATCGATCATAGTGAAACTAAAATAAATGATCATCGGTGATGTATGGAACCGTCTGAGTCGTCTCACTGTTAAGGGGTCAAAGTTGAGGTACTATCACCATGGGGGCATCGGGTCAGGATGCAGGACTCCAACAAGACTTGATTTTAGCTAACAGGTTTATTTCGTCAAATTAATTAATGATGAGGGTAACAGGAGACACACATGGGATTGAACATCCATGCATTGCTGAACTGCCGCCTCACGTGAGGATAAAAACAGTCTTAACTAAGGAGTAGGCAGGTGAAATCAATCTAATTAATTAGTGACAGAGTGCAAACAACAACCAATCAAGGGGGAGAGGAGAGTGAGAAACCAGGAAGTGTATTAAAGGAGGTGCAGTAGGAAAAGAGAGGAAGTGAAAGGAAACAAATAGTGATCTTTAGTACACTCACGGTCTGATTCAGGTTCATTTGGTTTATTCATCAGGGACAGCGTGCAAAGACATCCATCATTTATACAAAAAAAAACTGAGAAGCTGGTCGCACCACATTTAACGAGTAGTCCCACATAAAAGTGACACAAGACGTAAAAGAATAAGGACGGTAAAGAAACTCACCTGGCAACACGACGTACTGAAACTTCTGTTTTTGTTTTTCAGGAAGAACATAACGCGACCTTTTGAAGACTCGACGTCACTGGTAAGAGAAGGAGACGTTTGTTATCTTTGTGTTTGATTCAGTGTCGTCATGAGTCTGTAAATGAAGAAGTGACTCAGCTCTCTGAACACTTAACAGCAGCTTCCCTCTGTCTGCAGCTTATTAATGAAGCGTGTGTGAATGTAACACTGACTCATGTTCAGAGCTTCAGATCAGCTGGAGGTCTGAACGTGTTTCTCAGTTGTGTTTTTTTGTTAACCATTCAAACTGTTTTTTTCAGGAGTTTTTCTCCAAGAAGACGGACTGCTCTCTGTTCCTGTTCGGCTCGCACAACAAGAAACGACCCAACAACCTCATATTTGGTAAAAATCTCTTCTCACTCTATCATTTTCTCCGATTCACTGACTGATGTTGTTATTAAATATTTCTACTGAAACATGTCTTAAACATGAACTCTGCACATGTTTGATTCATGCAGTGAGGACATTTTCTGTTAACTCGAAGCAGAAACTACATTTAAGCCCCCTTCAGGCGTCATTTTAAGACACAATATTAACGCCCCTGTGACGCGCCTTCAATCTGAATGTTGTGGAGGTGTAATGGAGGGACAGCGAGGGAGCACGTGTGTGTGTGTGTGTGTGTGTGTGTGTGTGTGTGTGTGTGTGTGTGTGTGTGTGTGTGTGTGTGTGTGTGTGTGTGTGTGTGTGTGTGTGTGTGTGTGTGTGTGTGTGTGTGTGTGTGTGTGTGTGTGTGTGTGTGTGTGTGTGTGTGTGTGTGTGTGTGTGTGTGTGTGTGTGTGTGTGTGTGTGTGTGTGTGTGTGTGTGTGTGTGTGTGTGTGTGTGTGTGTGTGTGTGTGTGGGGAGCTCCAGCTGTGCCGTGCTTCCACAACGCAGAAACTCAACATGACCTCACAGACTGGGACAAGAATATTAACGCCTTCTCTGAATCAAAATGAACGTACACAGACGAGATGATGGCTGAGCTTCGTTTCAGCGTCTTCACAGAAATGCAGTCTGAAGAGAGCGTGTTCTCACTCTCAGAATACATTACGAGGGTCGTGTTTGTTGTAAACATGAATGTGTTTGCTAGTGTGTCATTTTTTTTTTACCTTGTAGGTCGTCTCTTTGACTTTCACGTGCTCGATATGGTGGAACTTGGAATTGAGAAATACGTGTCTTTGAGTGACATTAAGGTAAGTTATTAAGTCATTAAACCTGTTTTGTAGTTTTGTGTAATTTTGATGACGATCTCAAAGTGACGCAGCCTCTGGTACCACCATCATTCAGAGCTGACCTTTGACCTTCAAACTGATGCTGTGGGGTTAGTCTTTTATGAAAATGTTTTATTGAATCTGTTTAAACACTCGTGGTCACGCAGCACCTTTTATAAAGTTAGTCATCGCAGTCATCCGTTGTCCAAGGAGACAAAAAGTCTCGTGGTGTTTTCACATCAGACACGATTGTTTAGTACCGTGCATGATTGCTCCCCCCATCCCCGCTGGTCTGTGTGTGTATGTACACAGTCTGATGCAGCAGGGGGCAGTATGCACATAGTGGGTTTGCATATCCGCAAAGTAGAAAGAAGAATAAGCAACCATAGCAACTACTCGCAGGCTGAGTCCATTCTGCTAACTGTGGATGTTTCTGTGATTTCTGAGATGCCAACAAGGACACTCTTCCTACATCAACATGCACCGTGCAGCTCAGACGATGAAACAGGCCCGTGCAGCGTGTATACAACGTTTTTTTTTTTTTTTTTTAGCAACATGAGCAATTTAGAATTACGTCATATAGCGGCCCACTTCTTTGTTTGCTTCTCCCACGGACTGTACTCGAGTACATTACCTTTGTGTTCACACTGATTAAATGAACCAGACTTTGGGGTCAAGTGTATTCTGATCCGGGCCCAGGTACCTAAAGTGAAACCACCTTAAAGAATGAATCTGTCCCTCCTGTCTCAGCCTTCTTAAACCAACTGTGTTGCTTTTTCATCCGTTTTTATCTCTTGTATTATTATTTTTTTTATTGGGACTTTGTGTCTTCTAATGTTGTGTGCTGATTGTTGGCTGGATGTTTTTACTGCTGACTGAAGGACACGTTGCCCCATCATCCTGTTTCATGAATGATGTGACTGTGTTGCAGCGTGCTGTAATAACTGTCCTGAAGGCTTTCTTTGTCTGTGAGCACATCTTCTGTCTGTTGTCCTGTGAATGAGGGAGCTCTGACAAACCCTCACAGAATCTCTTCATGTATTTGTGATCTTCTGCTACAGGCCAGTAAATGTCCTGAGGGGACCAAACCGATGCTGGTGTTTGCAGGGGAGGCTTTCGATATGGACAACGAACACAAACGCTTGAAGAGTCTGCTCATAGGTATCTGTTCATATGATACAGTTACATGTTTTTCTCATTTTAGTTTGGGTTCCTTTTCTCATAGCACACGCTCGTATGTCTCATTGATCCATCTTTCAGACTTCTTCAGAGGGCCCACGGTGTCTGCGGTGCGTCTGGCGGGATTAGAACATGTCCTCCACTTCACGGCCCTGGAAGGGAAAGTCTACATGCGCAGCTACAGGTAGATATAAAAAAAAAGGTTCAGATATGATGTGTGTGTGTGGGAGCCGGATAGCCTAGTGGTTGTGTAGTGCACTGCACGTACAGAGGCTGAAGACCTGCCTCAAAAGGAGAAATTGATAGGATGTGTTTGTGCAGGTGTCTGCTGAAAAAGTCTGGGTGTCGGACGCCAAGGATTGAGCTGGAAGAGATCGGGCCCTCATTGGATTTGGTGTTAAGAAGGACTCACCTGGCTTCAGACGACTTGTACAAGTTAGCTCACAGACGGCCCAAGGCTCTGAAGGTAATCATACACTTAGTTTACATTTTTAAGTCACTTTGTACTTAATAAAACGTCAGACTTGACCTGAGGGGGGAGCTTGAGGACAGCCCAGATTTAAAGAGTGGAACCTCTGCATAGCCGTTTATTGACAACATCTCGTTAATACAAAGAACCACACTTCTGTTTGTCCACCTTCAAAATGGAAGCACCAGAGGATCTTATAATGTTTGCAAGGGGAAAAGGAAATTCACAGAGCCAAGAGTGAAATATTTAACGGATATATTGTGGCGACCATAAATATACCTCGGCGGACTAGCCAGGTATCGTCTGCTTGTGGGAAACACTGTTAGTGCGTCGTTGAGCCCTCACTTTGTCCCCACACCAAGAAAACCTAAAAGTGATGAAAGGCTTTCTAACGTCCTTTTTGTGTTTAGAGACCAACTTATAATTTAGCCTTTACCTGATGCCTCTCTCTCTTTTTTTTTTACCATAACAGATCAGGAAGAAGAAGAATGTTTCCCATGATGCCTTTGGCACGAAGTTTGGCCGTGTGCACATGCAGAAGCAGGATCTGACCAAGCTGCAAACGAGGAAGATGAAGGGTCTGAGGAAGAGGAGGGGAGCAGTGGTCTCTGACGACCAGGAGGGAGGGGCGGCCAAAGCGGCCAAAGTCGACGTCTGAGGGTCACTTTGTCTTTTTCTTCTTCCTGTCCGTACACATTTAATGTTCAGCTCCGGTGCTGGACGGTAACCATGATTTAAAGACTGAGCGTAAAGCTGAGCAGTAAGGAGGACGTTTATCTGCTTCCTCTGGCCGTATCTTCTCTTCCCCGTGTGACTCTCAGCTGATTCTGTGTCCCGCCCGTCATCAATGTGTCGTCTCAATGCTCTGATTAAAACCTAGATTAGGGCCATCAAATGTAATCTACATGTACAGGGGAAGTCTGCCTGATAAGAGATCAATTCAAGGCAGGGTCAGTGGGTTTGTCTGTGACCTGAAATGTGTGAGGTTTTCTTTACTGAAGAGAAATCGGACTGTGTCGAGCTGTCCGGATCTGTAACTTTTATTAAAATCTGAGCTCATTGTGTCCATGTCGATCATGACTTTTGATTATGAATTAATGTAAGAGACTTCATTGTAAAACCAGAATTTAAAATAAGATCATAAAAACAAAGTAACAAAGCCCCAAAAGGAGAAGTTTTCTTCTAGAAGTTGATAAATTATTCCAACAAATTCTCGCATTTATTTATAACTAATCTACAAACAAGTAGCCTCAGTTTATCCATCACTTAAAATAACAACCCCAGTGTTTTTACAATCCTAATATTCTCCCAGTGTAATAAAATAAACGGGAACACCTCTAAAACACGGTCCTCTTGACCTGCCAAACAATATTTATCTGAGTGCTTTCTTTCAGCGCCTCACCCCAAAACCCAGTCCACAAGTCCACCCTGCACCCTGAGATCCTCACTCTTTTTAAACCTAGCACACATGTTAGGATGTTTTTTTAATCTGAGGTTTTCCTCCGTTTAGAAAAAGAATCTTGTCAACACACGCTCAGTTTTCAAAAACATCTTTGTACACATGAAAATAAAAAATGGCCCGTCACTGAGAATGCCAAGCCGACAAAGTTGTCCTTGACATGCGAACATTTTTCTCGACCCACCACCTGAGGTCCGACCAGTAGAGGTGGGGAAAAAAAAAAGATTATATACCAACTAGTAGCACACTGGCTGCCAATTAGTCATAATGAAGTGCTTCTTAGTACCTTATTCTACATGACCATAGTCTATAGCTAATAGGCCTTTAACTAAAGCCTGCTCACACTGTACGATTTATCCCCGATTGTATAAAAGTCGGGGTGGCGTGTCTGCTCGCAATGTTCGACTGAATCATTTACGACACCCGACCAGACTTTGAGATTTATTTGTTCACACTGTACAACTCGATTTTCGGGAACGGCCGGAGAGCTCACACTGTACGAGTGAAATCGGGACGGAGCATTGACAATTGTTAATAAAGTTTCGTTTGAAAACTCCAAAGGACAGCGGTTGGTGTAACAGAAGGAAGTGGAAGTTGTTGTAGGATATAGAAAAGTAGATAAAATTGTAGATATATGGATACAAGTGCTGCACTGGTCGCCATGACTACAGTCCTCCCTCGTTTCTTGTGATTATATTGTAGTCACACGACTTCTGACGGAACCTTTCATGTCGTAATCGTCAAGATTTTAAATTCTAAATATCAAACATGTTTGAAATAAATCGGGGCGTCCCCGACGATCGCCGGGCAGATCAGGGACGTTAAGATTGGATCTTTGTACCGCTCACACTACAAGATAATCCGAACAGAGAATTGGGTCCGGGCAGCCTTGAGTCGGGAGCGACCCTGAGATTGTCAGGAAGGAAGAATCGGAGCTCAAATTATCCTGCAGTGTGAGTCAGGCTTTAGAGTTTACCCTCACTCCCGTCTTTACTGCTTATTTATAGTAAGTTACTAAATTGTTGTACATGAATTATAATCTTAATATTCTTTTGCTTCTACTTTATAAGGGCCATACCAAGCACAGCATATTCATCTTTCATTCAGCTTCAATCAAGAAGTAGTTCCAGTGTGGCGCTGAAAAGTCTGCAAACGGACGTGTTTGCACCTCGCAGCTCCACTGTTGGTTGGAAGAGCTGTCGTCTCTCAACCAGAAGGGAGAGGGGTTCGATCTCCAGCTCCTACAGCTCTTCTGTCCGATGTGTCCTTAGATACTAAATCCAAGAAAAGATGTTAGGCGAACACATAAAGGACTTCGGGAAAGGTGATCTTGTTGCTCTGACAATCCGACCACATTTCCACTAGGCCACATCATTAAATGCGACGGGCCGGCGGAGGTTAATGACGTGGGTCTGCCGTGTTGAAACTACAATGTTCAGAAAATGGACTATTAAAAGCGCATCTAAAAAACTTTCCCCCGTGCCTTCTTAACAGTGAAATAATCTAATTACTACAAGGTTGGGATTGAAATAAAAGACATATAGACCACCAGGCTACAAGTAACAAAAGTGAAACCATCAGCTTCCTGTCCACTCAGAAATCAACATCAAAATAAATATGATTAAATGAAATGAAATGTTACATTAATATAAGATATAACCTACACATAATGTTTGAAGCATACAAATGTACAACTGCACAGCATTCTTTTTTTTATAAAAAAGATTTTTTTTGGGCTTTTAACTCAGAGGGAGGACAGTGGACAGTCAGAAACCAGGGAGAGAGAGCGGGGAATGACATGCGGAAAGGGGCCACGAGTGGAAGTGAACCGCTTGAGATGAGAGTCTCAACACATGGGACGCGCGCCCTACCACTGCGCCCCCAGCGCACCCTACACAGCATTCTGAAGAGAATGAAATACGTTGAATCAAACATCATCTGATAAAAATGTCTCTTATCTTTTTATCTCTTACATGATCTGTGTCACTTTACGATCATCATTAATGTTCGTGAACGGTCAGATGCGCGACTCGCTTTAAATGTTGCGGCCGCAAGGAATTGTGGGACGGCATATCTCATCTCCTTTGGTAAAGGATGGTCCAGTGTATCCTAGGCTAAAGGAGGTTATAAAGGAAGCATTGACCCACCTTTCCTTAACTTTTAGAGAATTTGAACGGCTCTTATCATGGCCACCACTTAAATGCTTCCGGGTCATTTCACTCAGTCAGGAACCTTACTAAGCAAAAATAACAAAATTGAACGCACCCCAAAGTTGCTTCGTCGGGGGAGTGAGAATTTAGTTATTTCTGATGGTCTCTTTCAACAGCAGCCTCTACCATCAGTGTGTGAATGTGTAGGTGTGACCTGCGGTGTGAAAGCGCTTTGATTGGTGTTATGACCAGCTCGTGTAGGCCCTAACATTCAATGGAAGTCCACACAGTCAACTTGCTTCTAAAGTCTAGTTTATTTCAAAACAACACAAAAATACAAGGGCAGAGGGAAATTAGTCTATGCTGTCCAGAGGAAGAGACAGAAAGCTGTGGCAGCCTGGCTTATATGCCCTTTCACTCAGGTGAAGCCCATCTGCAATCATCAGGTAGGTGGGCGGGTCTCCCAACAACCAGCAGGCATGCCACCAGATGATGCCAAACCCTGAAACACAAAACAACAGTACCAGGCAAAACACCATGGCCAGGGCCGTCACATTGGTAAGAAGACTAGAAAATAAATGTACAAGCTCAAATGATTTAATTAGGTTGGTATTTTATGAACATTCAGTGACATAAATGTTTTACTGATTGCTGTAGAACAGGGGTTCCCAAACTTTTCATCCCGCGAGCCCCAAAATAACGATGAGAGACCGGGGACCCCCTCTGTCCCTAGAAGTGGTTAAAGCTTAACGCTGCACACAGCAGCACGCACTAATGGACCTATCCAAACACTGACATTAGAACGATAAAAATACAGCAGCCTTGAACTAATTGAACAACATTTTTGTATGTCATTTCACAATAAAGGGTAAAATATGTAATTTCAAGTCATTTCTAGTTTGTATTCGTTTTTGGAAGGAATCTCGCGACCCCCCTACCAGTGTCTCGCGACCCTCCAGGGGGTCCCGACCCCCACTTTGCGAACCACTGCTATAGAAGACACATTTTTGATTGGTGATTGGTCTAAACTTTATGCTTCAAAAAATACAAATGTTTTAAAATACTGTATAAAGCCAAACTGAATCGACCTCGATCAAATTCAATCGGGGTACGAGTGTCGTGGTGTTAGCTTTTGATACATTTGGTGTCACTTTGTGTGTTTCCCCTCCTTCTGTTTTCTCTCTTGCAGTGTGTGCAGTGGAAAGCGTGGGTGGCTGAGCTGGAACGAAGAGCACCTGAATCTTGTCAGGTCATCACTCAGGCCTTAAAGACAGATCGAGACTCAACTCCTGTGCGAGATTATTCCTTTTACAGTCTTTAACTGTGTCACACTACTAGCCTTACCTAGAAGAACTTTGAATGTGATTTTTGTTCTTGTGTCATGGACTGACCTGTTTTCTCTTGTTGTGTTCAGCCTGCCGGTGAGCCTCACCGCCTTGTTTTGGATTTCTGTTTGGCCTTGCTGTTTTTGTGTTCTCCTGCGCCAGCCCGTCCTCTATTGCCACCAACTGCCTTAAGCCTTTTATTTCACTACAAGCTACATTAAAACATCTTAAGACTGACTTTTGTTTCCGTGTTCTGCATTCTGGGGTCCAAACCCTAAAACTCCAACATAACAAAGAGTTGTTGAGAAAACAGACACAAGCTGATAAAATCACTTTGTTCAAATGAAATAATGTCTCAGTGTATTATTCTACCTGCCAAATGTGCAAAATTCTTCCTGTTAACTGAAACCAGTCAAGCACATGAGCTGGAAGCAGAGTTTGACCCTTAAGTGTCTGACAACAGATTTAACGGCTGGATATTTTGTTTAGCATCACTTAATAAAAACCTCTCGTGTTTAAATGTATTGTATTACGTTGTCTTTTGTCTGGGCCGAGTGTTTGAATAAAGGTTGAAATAAGTGAAACTGAAATGAAGGAGATCCCAAAGGGGCATCTGTTAATGGAATCAAAACATGAAATACTATTTGATCTTCAAACTGGTTCTAGATTTCATGAACTTGGGGTGTGCTGGTACTTTAAAGATCATGTTAAATATAAATGAGGAAGTAAGCCCAAAAAAATGTCTATTTGTTATTCTTTTTTTCTGCTGAAAACAAATAAAACAATAAAAGTTAAAAATGTTTTTAATATATGTATCGTTTTTTTATCATGGAGCGGTCTATTTGTGTGTGAAAGTTGACTTTGATCCTCTCTGTATTGTTTATAAAGAAACTACACTTTGGAGATGAGTCTGTAAAAACTTGTGTGTACAAAATGGCCGTGCAACATTCTATGGTTGCCATGTTTCCCCTTAAAGTGCATCATTCATATCAGATCATCATTTCAACTCAAACTAAATCTCAGACAGTTGAATTCTCCATTTCCTCTGAAAATCACGCTCAAACTGCAGATTTTTTCCACGCTAAGGACAAAAGATTTTCTGAAACTGACACAAAACAAACATCCAACTTGTGTCATGGAAAATGTAAGATTTTCACTTTTTGACTCTCTGCTGTTTACTGTAAAGTTTAAACAGTCTGAACTAGATGGCACTAGATTTCTTTTCATCCTTTGATTGAAATAGATTTTAAATAAATCTTTGTTTTTGAAATCTTTTCACATATTCAATAAATGGTTAATTAAAGAAAATAAAATCCCATCAAACACAGCCATGAATGAAATGTAGCCATGAATAAAACGTGTGTTATATAGATTTTTGTTACAGTTTATAATTGCCAGCAGATATGTGTCAGTAAAATATTAAATACTATTGAGTGGACATTTCACTTCATTAGTTTCTTCTGGGGGATTTACTGTCTGTTCAGAAATAAAATGACTTGATAAGAAACATCAGGTGAAAACAGGAGCTCAGTACTGACATGTTTCAGACTCATCAGTCTCACTCTCTGCAGACTCACTCGTCTTTAAAGTTTGTTTTTTTTCTCATTTTAAACTGTAATAGAAGTGTTTCATACATTGGAGGGGTTTAGTAGTTATGGGACTGTCTGTTTGTCATGTTCATGGATCAAAATGTGTGTCCATTGTAAAAACACAAATGTGTACAAAATGTACAAAATGGCCAAAACACTCCCTGGTTACTATTGTTACCCTCAATGTGCATTTATATCAAATCATTTAAAAAAAAAAAAAACTGTAAGAGTCACAAGAAGTATTTGACAAGTTTCACAGTAAAAACATTTATAAATGAAATAATTCACTGAGGTAATTTTCATCCTGACAAGAGCTAAAGACTCAAGATTTAAGAGCAACTTTACAAACGTTCATCATGAAAAATGTGACATTTAAATGTTTTCATGATCTGATCTGTTCTGATGCAGACAGTAAAAACTTTACTGGATCATTTCTCTGTTCTGTTTCTTAAAGAAAATAAGTAAATTACAGTGATGCTATCTTTAAGACACAGGCCCTAACACATCGTATAAATATTTTGTTCAAACAATTCACACTCCTAAATCTTCAACAATCAAAACATACTTTGTATTCATCCTTTCTGTTTATTTCAATCTGAATGACTTAAAAAGCACCAGATTGTAAAAAGAAAACTATTTATAATGTGAATATCAAGTTTGTTCATTTTCATTATTTTATCAAATCAAATTGTAAATTGATGCTTTAAAACACACTTCATATGCGAGAAGAATTTAGAAAACATAAGAAATACTGAATGATCAGCAACATCTGCAGCAGTTTGTTGTCTCTGTAAAGCACATTGTAACAGGGTTGAGAAAGTAGCTTTGTATAGAAAGAGTTATTATTCTGAATGATTTATTCTAACAATATGAGTTAGATGAGTTCAAGGGACAAACAGGCTCGTATTAACATTTGCAGGACGTTGTTAATGTGACATCATGAAGTGTTGCATTGACTGTATTTCTGAAGTGTTGTTCTGTGTCTGTGTTGTTACAGTGTCTTCTGCCCGTTCACCTGAAGGACCATGACCACTGTAAGACAGTGAGAGTCTCAGCACGCCTGGCAGAGAGAAAGATTCCAGCTTTCACTCCATGTTGGTGCTGCAGGAATGACCTGGTAAGACATTTGATTTTCATATTTTCAGAAAATAATTTCCAACTGTCTCAAGTGTTAAAGTCAACTACTAGATCATTAAGAACATTAAAAACTGCTCAGTGATCCCCTGTCTATGTTGAAATGTGCTCAACATTGACAGTTCAATGAGTGTTATCTGGTCTTTAATCTAGTCGACTAGTCTGAATATGAATTAGTATTTGATCAACTGAAACCCTAAGATAAATATTTAACAAAATATGCAGAAATGAAGTAATTTAAACTATTCTTCTCTGAACGTCTGACAGAGAATCCTAACACTTAAATCTCCTTGAAACCAAATAGTTTCTGCATACTGTTTAAATTTCCTCCTGAGATTGTTAAAGTATGCTTCTGGAGCCTGACATCTTCTCCTTTGTTGGTGTTCTTTCAGGACTCAAACCACCACCACGCAGCTCCTGCTGCTGAACCGTCCAGGAAGAGGAAGCGGACCTCTATGGCCCCTCCTTCCACTTCTCCTGCTCCTCAGCACCCTGCCCTCCATGCTGACTCTCCTGCTCTGGTCCTCAGGCCCCGGGCAACAATTCCACCTGACCAGCTACCAATGGTCTCCTCTGTGGTCCCCGGTCCCCAGCCCTCCATCGCTCCTCTGCTCGATGACAGCCCACTGATGATCCACCAGTTTTCAGTGCCACAGTACCAGTCGCTCTATCACTCTGTGGTAGACGACATGCTGCGGTACAGGAATGGCCGTCTTCGACCTTACAGCAGAACTCTTGGACTTCTTAAGAAGCAGAAGCTGTGGGAGCGACTGGATCGCCCGTTGTTCACAGAAACTGTAGACGAGACAGGACTCGTTCATGTGGACATCTCATACGGGGTTGGAGTCTATCCTTCCCTGTATGATGTGGACGTATCTGGGGAACCAGAGCCTGGAGCGCCACAGAGAAAGAGAGTAAAGAACTGATACGATAGTCTTTACATTAGTTGATCAGTTAGGATCTGTAAATATTGTAAATAATTTAGATTTAAGAATAGAATTTTAGATTTACCAGTAAGTATAAGTTTAGATTAAAAAAAGGTAATAGTTAGTTAGGACAATTAGTGAAAGAACTCAAACGACATCAAGTGCCTGGATAAAAAACTTTAAGTAAACAACCTCAAGTACCTGAACCGTCCTCCACCTTCAGCCTCTTTAAAAGTCCTGCTTCAACCAGCCGTCTCAACATCAAACCTGCCTCCAGCCTTAAAAAAACATTTGCAACCTCCAACATGTGCCAGCAGCTTTTAGCATCAATATGCTGCACAGGAAATAAAATATCTTTTAACGTCCAGCTCAAGCCTCTGAACCAGACCATCAGCCTCTGCCTCCACCTGCTCCAAATTCAAGACAAGAGCCTCAAGCTCTCGAGCCTCTGTCATCTACCTGCAGCTGCCTCAACCTGCAATATGTGGATTACAGCGGCCACCAAAGCCTCAAAACCTTCCTGAACCAAAAGCCTCCACCATCAGAAACATTCAACCTACCTTCATCCTAAAAAAACATCTTCAACCTCCAACATGTGTCAGTAGCTTTTACCACCAAGATGCTACACATGGAAAGAACATCCCTCTACTTCAAGCTTTCAGGCTGTCCTCCATCTGCAGCCTCTACCAGACATGACAAGCTGCTTCCTCCACCTGCAGCCTCTATCAGACATAACAAGCTGCTTTCTCCACCTGCAGCCGCTACCAGACATAACAAGCTGCTTTCTCCACCTGCAGCCTCTATCAGACATAACAAGCTGCTTTCTCCACCTGCAGCCTCTATCAGACATAACAAGCTGCTTTCTCCACCTGCAGCCGCTACCAGACATAACAAGCTGCTTTCTCCACCTGCAGCCTCTATCAGACATAACAAGCTGCTTTCTCCACCTGCAGCCGCTACCAGACATAACAAGCTGCTTTCTCCACCTGCAGCCTCTATCAGACATAACAAGCTGCTTTCTCCACCTGCAGCCTCTATCAGACATAACAAGCTGCTTTCTCCACCTGCAGCCGCTACCAGACATAACAAGCTGCTTTCTCCACCTGTAGCCTCTACCAGACATAACAAGCTGCTTTCTCCACCTGCAGCCTCTATCAGACATAACAAGCTGCTTTCTCCACCTGTAGCCTCTATCAGACATAACAAGCTGCTTTCTCCACCTGTAGCCTCTACCAGACATAACAAGCTGCTTTCTCCACCTGTAGCTGCTACCAGACATGACAAGCTGCTTTCTCCACCTGCAGCCTCTACCAGACATGACAAGCTGCTTTCTCCACCTGCAGCCGCTACCAGACATGACAAGCTGCTTTCTCCACCTGCAGCCGCTACCAGACATGACAAGCTGCTTTCTCCACCTGCAGTCGCTACCAGACATGACAAGCTGCTTTCTCCACCTGCAGCCACTACCAGACATGACAAGCTGCTTCCTCCACCTGCAGTCTCTACCAGACATAACAAGCTGCTTCCTCCACCTGCAGCCTCTACCAGACATAACAAGCTGCTTTCTCCACCTGCAGCCACTACCAGACATGACAAGCTGCTTTCTCCACCTGCAGCCTCTACCAGACATAACAAGCTGTTTCCTCCACCTGCAGCCGCTACCAGACATAACAAGCTGCTTCCTCCACCTGCAGCCTCTACCAGACATTACAAACTGCTTCCTCCACCTGCAGCCTCTACCAGACATTACAAGCTGCTTCCTCCACCTGCAGCCTCTACCAGACATAACAAGCTGCTTCCTGCAGCCTCTCATAGTGCTGATGCCTTCACCTTGCATCTCTGCAAAGAATCTTCAGCCAATGCCATGGACCGCAGCCACTAGTAGAAACCAGTTCCAGGTTGCACCAGCTAAATGTGAGTTCAAACGTAGCCTAGTTTGAACTTAAGTTCTAACTTAAGACGTTAAGTTTACGCTCTACTAACATTTTAAGTGTTGCACCAGCTGAGATAGTTCCAAAGTAGGCATAAGGGATCATTTTGATCTCACAGCTAGTTCCTAGTAGATTCAAAGTCCTCCTTAAAATACTGTCGTCATGATGTATCAATATTTAAGGTGAATAAGCAGAGTTTACCAGCTGTTTAGAGTCAGCAGTGTGTTTTCCTGTAAGCAATGAACACTTTCCGGTGAATATTTGTGCAACACTTTGTGGTGGAAATTCAAATATGTAATAAGTAACATTACACACAGCTATTTTAAAAATGAATACTTTCATATTAAACACAAAACTCATGAGAGAATTCAGTTTACTGCTTCAACACTTGAATTAAATAAAGACTGTCAGAGTTTAAAACCTACAGTAAGTCACAAACCTTACATAACAGCCAAACACAACAAATATGTGATTTTACAATAATAAGGAGATTAAAGTTTATATAGAAGTATTTTAAGTAGATATCTGCTGTAATATTTGGCTTTTTCTATACACTTGTCAGATAGTTTAAATAATCTTGTAAACTCTGACTGTATAAAACAAACTCTTACTAGTCTTCCTCTCTCTCCCTGCCTCAGTGGCAGGTTTAGTTGTTTTAACCCTTTAATTATCAATATGTTAAGTCTATAATGTGCCCTGTGACGCGTCTTACAGTACATCAGAGCTTTTCTATCACGAACTGAAACACTGATGTTTTGTAACGTAAATTCACTGAAACATCAGGGGGTCGAATATGGATTTAATGAGAGGCTATTAAGACGTATCACTTTCTACCCAGTCGGTCGATTGAGAGAGAGAGAGAGAGAGAGAGAGAGAGAGAGAGAGAGAGAGAGAGAGAGAGAGAGAGAGAGAGAGAGAGATGCTTATGGAAAAAAAGGGAAAACTCTTGTGCTTACTGTGCGGGCGTCAAGTTGCTGTCACCACTGTTTCCATTTTTATATAACACAGTCCGTTATATGATAATTATGAAGACCAAATATAGTAAAAGACCATTCTTCTTCTACTGAGTCATTTTGCCAATCAAAAAGTGATACCCCCCTTTCCCAAACTCACTCACTGAGGGGCAGGGTTGACACAGACGACAGTGCTTCTTAAATGTAAGGGGAAAGCGGGTAGCACATAGCAACTTGTAAGTCAAACTTTTTTTTAACAGAATCAACAACAGAAAAAAGTAGCCGGCTGTAATGACATGAATAGTCGGTTGTTTTTCACACTAGCTGTAGATTTAGGTTTTAACTCTTAGATGAAATACAACGCTCTACTAGTTAAGATGAACCTTATGTCTCTGTGATGTAACCAAACAATGACACAACTTCAGGTAGAACCTAACAAGTTACAAGGATGTGGTGCGTATGCTACTATGTAACTTAAGATATAGCTTACACTTAGCTTAGCACTTAGCTGGTGCAATAGGCCACAGTAACAGTAACAATATGAAGGCAGCTGCCATCAACGCCTTTCACTCAAGCCTCTGCCAGTAAACTGCAGCCACCTAAACTGCAGTTTTTGGCTAACAGCTGTAGTCCAAGCCTCCAACTGCAGCCTCTCCTAAAATTTCAGTCTCTACCTCCACGTAGGGCTTGGGGACATGGCTTAAAAAAAATCCCTGATTTTTTTTTTTTTTACACCACACCGATTTACGATTTAAATCGATTTTTTTCTCAAACAACCTACAAAACACAGAAAGATAAATTTAATTTTAGTTTTAATTTCAACAATAATTTACCAAACCTTTTTTTTTTATATAAAATGTGCCTCTTGTAAACAAAATGAAATATTTTATTTGCATGGCATGCTCAATAGGCTATGTAATAATCAAACATTAGGTGTTTGTAAATAATGTCTTTATGTTATTATTATCTGTTTACAAACAGGCGGACTCGGGTCTGCATCCGCACATCGGAGAACAACACAGACAGCATGACAGCTACTCTACTGACTTTGCAGCTTATTTTGAGTATTTTTAGTCAGATACAGCCATAAAACTCCAGGATTTCTCCTGAATGAAGCGGGTGTTTTAGGAGTCGCAGTCTTGTGCTCGCTGGGTCACACACTTCTCCCACTCGGCTGCATGTCTCTGTTTGTGCTGCTGCATTAGGTTGCGACAGACTTTACATCGGACAGTGGCTTGCCTGAGGTCGGACGCTGCAAAACCAAACTACTTCCAGACGACTGAGGATTTTTTTTGGAACTAACTTCTGAATTTTATTAGCGCATGCTGCCATGTTGACGGATTCACTCACTAGTTTAAGAGACTTTCCGTGTGAGGAGGTGTTACTATGGATAAAAAAATCAATTTATGTTAGAAGCGATTTATAATTTCCAAAAATTGATTTTTTATTGTTATTGTTATTTTTTATTTTTTTGAGGGGGGGGGGGGGGGGGGGGGGTAATCAGTCCCTCCCTGCTAAGTGCTAATGCTAGCTCTTTAACTCAGTAGAATGCCAAAAAGAGCAACAAGAAATTCAGCCAGTCTCACAGATGACTGGAGTTGATCCTGAAGTATGTACTAATTCAAAAATAGACTTTGATTCATGAATCATGAATCCAGAATCGTTTTGAATCAAAAATCGATTCTGAATCAAATTGTGTCCCCAAGAATTGAAATCGGATAGTGAGACACCCAAAGATTCCCAGCCCTACCAGAGAAGCAGCGGAGGTTGTTTATCGTAATTATCCATGTTAAAGTGAAAATCCATTTTAATTTTTTTAAATCGTCCAAAACCATAAATTCAAATTAATCTAAAATCGCTCAGGAATACCTCCACGTTAGTAAAATGTAAGACAGCTGCCTTCGTTGCCCTCAACTCAAACCTCTGTCTACAAACTGTAGCCACCTCAAACTGCAGTTTTCTGTGCCACTACTGTATCTCCAACTCAAACCTCTGCCAGAAATCTACAGCAACCTCCACTTGCACTAGGTAGCCAAAAGCTGGAAGCCATGCCTCCAAGTCGGATCTCTTTGCCGGACAGCTGCCTCAAAATGCAGCCTCTACAAATGATGTAAATCCAACTGCATCCTCTGAGAATAACCATCAGTCTCAACCTCCACCTGAACAATATAAAGGACAGATGAAGCCTCTACCACAAACCTGTCAGCATCTGCCAAAAACCTGCAGGCCCAGCCTTCCCCCTGCAGGATATGAAACACAGCTACCTCAAATGCCTCTGCCAGAATACATCAGCTTCAACCTCCACTTGCAAGTTCAGAATCAATGCTGAAAACAGATCGACTTTGCTGCTGCTTTCAGTTTGTATAAACTGACAGCTACTGACTATCTCCGCCGATC